>NW_009952066.1:1611667-1612770 GCF_000747805.2 Chaetura pelagica
GCTGAAAAATAGCAAGTAAACATTGTTCTGCTACGAAAAAGACTCCTGAAGGGGATATCTTTCACCTCTTTGTGACTGCTTCCACAAATACATCATCCTTCAACACCTTTTTGTTGACAAAAGTCTCTGTCAATATAGCCTGAACTTCAAACTTGATACCATCTCTGCATGGAGAAGAGGAACTGGTTGCACCAGAAGTGCTGCTGGAGGAGAAGTCTGTGTGGAAACCCATCCATCTGCTCCCAGCCCCAGTATCAGGGCTTGGTATGCAGTTTGCTTCACGGAAGAGCTTTTCTCACTGCAGCAATTCAACCAGCCTGGGTGAGGGGTGGTCAAGGCTCACAGAAGCAGGTGACTCTGAGCTGCTCCACCAGGGTATCTCTCTCATTAAATACCTTTGAAGGGCCCTTTGTATTTAATAGAGCAGAGCACAGAGAGCAAGTCCATGGCTTTGAAGGTCCTGTTGCCATAGAGGGGGGCTTTGCAGGGCCCTAGGATGGAAGCTCAGCCCACCAACAGCACCTGTAGCCTTCCTCTCAAAAAGCAAAAGCCAGCAGCAAGTTTGGATGCACACATTTGAAGAAAATTTATCCAGGGAATAGCAGCCTTCAGTACACCAAATATCACAGTACACTGGAAAACAGGCTCTAATGTGCTGCTCGAGACTGCTCTGGAATAAAAAAACCCTGATATGCTGCACCACCTTCATGCCTTGGGCAGATCTGGGTATTGTTAAAGAAGCCACAACCCAGAGTGTACCTACAGGAGCCTGGGAAAGCCATGACCCCTCTTGTGCCAACCTCAGCCTCCATGGCCACATAACCATGAAGAGAGCTGACCACTCCAGCAAGCTCTCCAGGGACAGGAGCAACATCAAGGGAAAAGTCCCCACGAGCAGAAAAAATGTTGTTCATTCCTTTAAACCCCCACTCACTAAAAAAAAGCCACTGGAAAAAAAAGTACATATATTTACATTAAAGCTTTTTTTTTTTTTTTCTTTTTTCTTTTTGGCAATGTTACTGGATTTAAGGGGAAGTGCAAAAGCAGAGATGAAGGAGGTGCCTTTATCTTATCAGCCATCATTTTTAGAAATGTCATGGTCT
>NW_009952066.1:1612797-1613179 GCF_000747805.2 Chaetura pelagica
CAGGGATTCTTTGGCAAAAAATTAGAAAGGTTTCCAGATTGTCAGCACTACCTCCCACCACATGTGCATTTTCAACAGAGCTTTGCATTTTCAAAATAAGGGAGGAGAATTAACTTTTCTCAAGAAATAATTTATCAGATAAAGACGAAGCGAAACTTAGGACTGGGGTGGGTTTTTTTCGTTTGGGGGAGTCATTGGGATGGTACCAGCCCTGTGAGCCAGGTCGTCCCCTCCACACACCCCTCCGGAGCAGGTCAGGGCATGCCAAGCCGGTTGTCAGTATCCACGGGAAAGTCTGCTGGACTGGGAAAAGCGGGAGGAAAAATTAGCAAGAAGTCAGCAGAAGGCTCCCCCCCTTCACCCCAGGGCTGGAGCAGCCCGA
>NW_009952066.1:1613221-1621407 GCF_000747805.2 Chaetura pelagica
CGGGCGCCGCATCCCAGGGGATGCTCACACCCCGCATCCTGGAGCAGGAAAGCTTCCCGAGGCTGGGGGACGCAGTAAACAGAGCTCACCACTAGGTGCGTGCGGATACTTTCGCTATGCCCTGCTCGTAACCTGCTCCGTCCCTCAAAACACGGTTTCATCGACCCATTTGCAATCCGGCGCAAGAAAATGCAGCAAGACCTGCTGGAGCAGACCTTGCTAGGCAGCCAGGGCCTTCTTCAGCTCCTCCTATGATCCTGGGAAGTGATGGGTAACACAGCTCTTGTCTAGCACATGCTCCCTGCCACGCGCTTCCTGTGGCAGCTCCAAGAAAGTGTTAACAATCATAGGAAATGAGAGGCTCCAGTGTACACACCTTGTTGTATACCCATGTGCTTGCCAACACACACAGAGGTGCTGCAGATCAAATATTTGCCCAGGGGATCCGATGCAGTTCATCTACAAGGAGAAACAGAAATCTATGAGAAGAGCTCCCATGGCAGCCAACACCAACTGCAACCAACACCTGTGCCCAAGTGAACACTCCTCCCATGGCTCTCCTCCATGAGACCCCAACCCAGCACCCAGTGAGTGACCCAGGCTGCTTTGTCCTGCTCCACATGGAGCCTCTTCAACCCCATCACTGTCCAAAAGAGAATTTTACAGCCATCAAGACCATCATCTTGGAGCAAGGGACAGTGTCAGGTGCTAAAGCACTAGTATTCTAGACCACAGGCACTTCCCTGTGCTGGGCACTGGTGAGGCCACCCCTTGAATCCTGGAGTCAGCTTTGGGCCTCTCATGACAAGAAGGGCATTGAGGGGCTGGAGAATGTCCAGAGAAGGTCAACAGAACTGGGGAAGGGTCTGGAGCACAAGTCTTATGAGGAGTGGCTGAGGGAACTGGGGTTGCTCAGCCTGGAGAAAAGAAGGCTGAGGGGAGTCCTCACTCTCTGCAGCTCCCTCAAAGGTTGGAGCTGGGAGGGGCTAGTCTCCTTTCCCAGGGAACAAGTGATAAAACCACAGGAAATAGTCTCACATTGCACCAGGAGAGGTTTAGCTTGGGTATTAGTAACAATTTCTTCCCCAAAAGGGTTGCCAAGCCCTGGCACAGGATGCCCAGGGCAGTGGTGGACTCCACATCCCTAGACAGATTTAAGAGCCTTATAGATGTGGTGCTGAGGGACATGGCTTAGTGGTGGCCTTGGCAGTGCTGGGTTAATGGCTGGACTTCATGAACTGAAAGGTCTTTTCTAGCCAAAACCATTCCAGGATTCTTCGGGCAAAGTGTTTGTCCAGCAGGTCAGTGGCTACTCCAGACCCTAAATCTCCTTCCCAGGGGGAAGCAGCCTCAGTCCACCACGGCCTGGCTGATGCTCACACAGGGCTCAGAGCTCCTGGAGCACATGGACTTGCCTTGTTAGGGAGTCAGCCTCCTTGCACGGTGCCACCCCTCACCTCCCCTGAGCACCCACTGTACCACACAGCTTCCCAGGAGCTGGCACAGGGTTAAGTGACCAGTGCCACACCTACCCACCAGCCTTCCCTGCTCCAAAAAAGCCCTCCCGACCTCTCTCTTTTATCCCGGGTGGCACCCACACACACGGGAGAAAAGCTCCCTGGCAGAAGCTGAAGCCAAGAGGACGGGCATCAAGAGAGCTCCTTGAACCACGGAGGGAAGGTGGAACAAACACCATTATAAGTGATGGATGGGGAAAAGAAAAACACAGGAGAGGGACATAAAGGTCTCCCCGGGCCACGGGGCTGGGGAGGTGGGTGCCCCCACGGGATCCGGCCCCTGCGAGAGCGCTTGGATGCGGCGGCAGCTCCGTGCAGCTTCGCGACGTGCCGGGAGATGGCAATCGTCCCCTTCCCTCGCCCGCCGGGGGGGCTGCGGGCCGGCTTCCCGAGCACACAGGGAATGAAGCTGTTAAACTCAACAGCCTCCCAGATAAGTCCGCGCACAGGGAGCCACCTCTTCAACATTTTTAAATGAGCAGGGATTTATTTTTATATTTGAAAAAATAACGTGTATTTGCCCTGCAGCACATTATCTCCCTCTATATTCTCAAATAAACTACAGAAAATTAGAGTGTCCCTGTTATCTGTTTGCTATCTGCAGCAGGATTAGAGGCGTCGTGAACTAAGCTTTGAATCAACAATGTTTTATTGGTTCATGTCACTGAAGGCTGGTTACAACCCAGCTAAATAAGACATCAAGCCCCCACACACACACAAGCAGCCTGGGCTGAAGTCCTGCAGAAGCTTGTGCAGGCAGTCACAGCTCCTCTTTTTTGGGCAGGGGAGAGCACAGAGGGGGCTGCCCCACCCTTTCCAGTATTCCTTCCCTTGGGAAGAGCCGACAGGGCTTCGTCCCCTGGAGGAGGATGTGGCCTCAGCCTGCAGCAACCAGGCTGAAAATGCTGTAGTTTAATCACAGCTTCTCTATCGTCTTTCTAGAAACAGACTGAAATACCCAAAACAACCATCTGGGAATTCACCCCCACCTGTCCGAGCTCCCCGTGACACCAGGTGCCTCTCACCTCTGGCAGATGCAGGGGGATGCACTGCACAACCAACCACTCCACAAGGAAACACGAGAACCAGAGCAAATCCAGCAGGTGAAGGAAGGGGGCTGTGGCTTCTGGAGATCTCCCTGACCAGCAGCAGCCACCAGGACCAGCAGCAGCAGTTCTGCCAAAGCCCGTGGCCATGTGGCCAGCCAGTTTCCTCACGCTGCTGACTCCAGAGCAAGCTTTGGCCAGGTTTTAAGAAGACAGTGAAAGAGCCAGCGCTGGGGCAGCACCAGCCCTGACCTACCCTCAGCAAGCCCAGCTCCCAGGCAGACTCCTGTCTTTCAGGTAGCACACTCGTGTTTGCTTCCAAATTACTATTTCTAACTGCCCAGAAATGAGGAGATGGTCCAAAAAGGGCAGATAGGTCTGAGGCTAGGATGAATATCTCCAGTTGCACGGGTGTTGCATGGACCTCACAGTCCAGGAGCAGGGAAGCAATAAAGCAACAGTTGCTGTGGGAGCAGCAGGAGGCTTGGCTGTGCACCCCCCACCATGGGTTTCTGAGAGCAAAAATAAATGTGGAGATTTGATTTAACTGTTTTTCACCTCCAGCCATGGATCAGACTTCTCCTGCAGAAAGAGAGATTAACAAAAAGCTTCTTAATGAGGGAAAAAATGCCAAATAAGCTGACTGCCATAGATGTTTCAGAGTTATAAAGCAAAAGCACAAGCTTTTTTTAAAAAAAAGAAGCAACATCTCTAGAAGGAAACCTCAAATTCACCCTCCCCAGGATGACTGCCAGCTGAGGCTGAATGCTGTGATGTTCCAAAATAAATCTGATTTACAGCTCTCCTAGACACAGCCCAGCTCTGCACTCACCTGAGAACACCTGGTGATGGGTTTGGTACTGGTTTTACTTCTCAGTTCCATTCCTCAGCCCCAGCATAGCAGGAAAAGGGACCAAGGACATCTGGGAAAGGGAAATGGGCAGATCATGAAAAAAAGAAGGGGAGGAGGCAAAATGAAGAGCGAGGAAGGAGATGTGCCAAACAACTCCAATAGCTGTCATGGTGTTGGTGTCAGTCCCAGCTAGAGGTGCCTTTCCTGCCTCCTGTGCCACTCCAGGTCTCCTCCTCAGACCCAAAGAAGACAAGGGTTGCTTCCTTCACAACACAACCCCTATCACAGCTAGACTGCAGCTCCCTCCACACCCAGGGCAGCCCCTTGCCCTCCTCACAAAGGGAAAGGCAGCCAGAGCAGCTCCCACCCAGAAAAAAAGAGACTTACAATGGCTGCAAACACAAGTTACATTATCCTTAGCAGGCTGGTGAGGGGGAAAGGGGACACTCTTCCTTAAAACCTGGCCCAGCTGTGTTGATGTGATTCTCCTGTCCTCCTTCCTACTCATTTTTTTTCTTTTGATTGTGTAAGCCACCTGGAGAACAAAGTCAAGGGAGCAGTGCCAATCCCACACATGACCCACAGAGTTTCTGTGTGGGTGCATCACACTGGATGGAGCCCTGAGTTTCACTCAGCACTAAATAACCTTTGGTTCTGTGCATATAAGAAATGTAGCCTGGCTGTTTCCTCAGTAAGATGTCCTTACTTAGTTTTTCTATTACTGTTATCAGAGAGGATCAAAACAGACAGATGCATTTACAGTTTTCCATCACAAGATAATAAAAAGAAACAGTTTATAAAATCAGATTATATGAAAAATTGCCTAATGATTATAACTTCTAAACCCATTGCTGAATAATGATGTATTCAAGAGTTGTCATCGAGTGATGAAAGAAAGCTAATATGAAAGATTTTCTCTATGAAGAATGACTACAGATGAATTGTGCAGAGATACAATCCTCTGATAAAGGACAATAAGAGCCTCTAGAACACTTAATAATAGACTACTCAGGATGAATTGAGTATTGCAATAAAAGCCCATAAATTAAAAAGTTTCAAAATTATTTCTGATAAAAGACATGCCAAGGTGAATTTAAAAAAAACACCAAAAAACAACTAAATAAATCCTTCAGATCAGCAGATACACTGGCTACAGCATGTTAGGTATAGAAAATGCATCTTATAAACTGCATCCCTATGCATGGCAAGCCTTTCCTTGGAAAAATCATTTTATGCGAGTCAAGTTAGGGTACAGCTGTACCTGTGCTGGTGTCCTGGAATGTTTCAGCAGCACCTGTGGGTGAGAGTGGATGTATTTCTGCCTACCAAGTCCCCACGTCCTCCCAAGGAAGAGCACAGGGGTGAAGGTTAGGTCTGCAAGGAGTGAAGTGTGGGTCACACATCTACCAGCACCTTCTCAGCCCAGGACCCCCAACAACTCCCCTGCCTCCTCAGCCCTAACCAACCCTCAAATCACTGAAAGCCATGATGGTTTTGCAGGCTTTTCACATCAGAGATCTTCCCAGCTCCCTGAAGCCTTCCAGCACAATTTCCAGGTGGATAGGCACTGCAGTATCCCTCAGGATGCTCTCAGGACATGGTGTGCCCCAGCATCAAGGAAAAGCCAAATGCAGCTGAATCCATGACCCCCCACAATTAACGCCGGAGCCTCCTGGCTGTGACAGTCAGGAGTTCTTGGCTCTCAGAGGCAAAGAAACCCAAAGAATGGGAGTGAAGGCTGACCCCTTCTGCCAGGCTGATGACCTGTGCCCCTCATGGTGGGTCCAGACGCACCTGTCTGGTGCACCCTGCTTGGGGGAAGGTAGGAAACACTTTTGTGATGTTAGACCTGGTCTTTAATGCAGATGGTTTGGCTTAAAATAGCCCTGCTCAATTGCTGTGGCATAGGGAACCAAGATGATTTATTATAAGCTGTGCCAGCATATATTATTCTTGTTGGAAGCAAGGAAAGGTCTTTGATATGTATCTGGAAAAGCTTCAAATCCATAAAAGAGATAAACTTGTATGAATAGTGTCACCCAGAGTATAGATGAAACTCTCAGACACATTTTCATATCGCAAAACGAAGTGTAGGACTACTATACTTATACAATCTGTGCATTAATTTCACTTAGAAGAGAAATTCATTACCATATCTCTACAGAGGGAGAGCTGACCCAGCTGGGGCTTCCCAGACACCTTGTTAAGGCTTTAGCTGCTTTGGATGCACACCACAGCCCGTGCTGGCATGCACACCCTGCTTAGCCTTGCTCACCCAAACCTCCCTTCTCAAACCCACAGGTTTTGGCTGAAAATTACATCAGTCCACCCCAAATCTCACGTCATTTAGGCAGCGAGTGAGGAAACGACAGGATCTGTCAAGGACCCCCTTGCTCCCGTTATGCCCCTGCAGGTCTCTGCCAGCACTAGGATTAGGCTGTGACTAATTACGCCTTTATTTCCTGTAATAAAGAGACACCCGAGTGTTTGGCACAACTGTGGCAGAAAACAATAATCATAAAGTCTCCCGTTAAATGTCTGCAATTAGAGCATTCACTATTAATCGCGCTAATTAACCTCAGGCACAGAGCAGCTGGCAGAGCAGGCACAGGGAGAAGCGGCTCTGGGGAGTTTTCCGGATGCTGCAAAGCTCCCAGCAGCATCCTGCTGCCACCCAGGACCTTGCCAGCCCCTGGAGAGGGAGGGCATGAGCTTCACAAATAATCAAGGTGGGGAGAGAGGGGAGGTGGATTTTCGTGCTTATTACAGCCAGATGATTTTGCTGTCACTGGTGGTGTGAGGAAAACGACCACTAAATCATGATTACTTGATTTCAAGTACTTATTTGTGGAAACAAACTCAGGCACACCTGAAACAGACTGGAGACTTCCAGAAGCCAAGCCTAAGGAAGCAGAGCAGAGCATCCACCCAGCACACCCCTGTCAGACACCTGACATCTTCAGCTCACCCTGCCTACTTTCGCCCTTCTTAAATTTTTGTTCACTTGTGGGTTTTGCTTTTTCTTTAACTTCTCTCAAATAATTTCTATTTTTAACTCCTGAAACTCCAGGAAAATCCTTTAAGTTTCCAGTAAGCTCTCCAACTTTCACAGCTTATTCCCAGAGCATACAATGCAATAAAAAGACAGTAAACTAAAGTCAGGGAGGCCAAGAGCCTGAGTGTCTCTCAGTAAAGAAGCCAGTGACAGCCCTGCTCCATCTGGCAGCCAGGGTGGGAATTAGATCAGAAGGAAACATTTTCTAATTTTTCCCTGTCTCCAGAAAAATCTCACTTTGTCACCTCTTTATTGCTCCTGGACAAAACTGCCCTCCAAACCCACCACACCAAGCTGTAGGCAGGCAGAACAGCATGGAAAGGGAACAGGAGACCCCAGAATATTTCCATCCCAAACTTTCTGCCCTTGCTTGCACCATCAGCCTTCATTCCCTCACAGTCACAGGGTTCGCTCCAGCCAAACACTCTTAATCCAGGGGTGCCCTAGACAGGGAATATGCTTATTTTCCCTTCTGTGCCCTATTTTAAAGCCAGTTATCTCCTCTCCTTTTTGACAGCAAATGTGATGCTTTTGTTCCCATTCTTTGTATGGCTCTGATCCTCTGGGGAAAAAAAAAATAATAATAAAAAAATAACAATACCAAAAAATTGCCAGATCATCTGAAGTGGCTGCACAGTGAGTAAAATCCTGGCTTCCTAGAAACTGAGAGTCAAACACCCATTCATCTCCCTCTGCCATGGTGCTCACCCCGTGACTTCAATGGGACAAACTCACAGGGCATAAAGTTGTTTGTTGTCCCTTAAATGGCTCCATTGTCTATTGTTGGAGCTCTTTCCTGAGTTCTAAATCTTCCTTTAGCTCTGCTCTCTGCCTGTCCCAGTGCCTGGGGAGGACAGACACCCCACACACAGAGCAAGTGCCTTCTCAGAGACCAGGCACTGCTCTGAGTAAGAGGGTATTTGTCCCCCTAAATACATTTTCTGACCTCTGAGGACCATTTGAAGGTCTCCCTGCCTTTATTAATGTGTTTGCGTTGCAACAATAATGAGTAACTTCATTTTTTTTTCACCCCAGGAAGAATAAAGACTATTTCAGCAGCCAGCTGAACCACTCCTGAGCTGCCATCCACCTGCAAACCCAGGGGGGCTGGAACAGGGACAAGGAGAGCTGCTCTGCTCCATAGGCCCCCAAAGCAGTAGGGGTGTGCTTTGCATTGCCAAATCCTTGAGCCTGGAAAGGATCGAGGAGAAAGAGCTTTTCCTAAGAAACCAAGGAGCTGAAAGCACGAGGCACAGTTCCTCTGCAGAGCCTCACACCTGCTGAGATCTGGAATAAACAGGCCCCGTCCCCCAGAAAGCCCCTTGTGTTTGAGAATGTGGCACTTTTGATTACTGCAGGTCAGGGGACATAAAACTATGTCGGGGCACTCGAGGTGACCCAGGTAAGCCTTTCTGGGCAAAGCCAGCATCCGATGCATTTTGAGGGACTCAGGAATGTGGTCGGGCTGTTTCAGTAGAGCTGGAGGGGAGCAGGGAGAGAGGGACCCGCAGCCTGTCCCCAGCACCGCCAGCTCCCTCCTCGCTGAGCGACATCGGTCCGTGCTCAGAGGGTGTTTCGAGAGGGTTGGGGCTGTTGTGGGTTTTTGGGGACCCCCCAGTTGTCGGGCAGCAGCAGCTGCCGGGGACCCGCCACGGGCCGCCAGCGGAGATGCGGGGACCTGCCACACGGTGTCACCGGAGATCGCCGCAACCACC
>NW_009952066.1:1621941-1631051 GCF_000747805.2 Chaetura pelagica
CGAGCATCCCCCGCACCGCCTCCCGCCCCCAGAGCCCCACGGGCACCATCGGCGGGGGCAGGAGGGTTTCGCTTTGTTCCTCCCGGCCATACCTGCCCCTTTCTGCAGGATCCCTTCCGCTTCGATCCACCTGTGCTGGAAAATCGAGGAGTCCCAGCGATGTCCTTTGCCGGTGTTTGGAGACACATGCTCCTGGTAGTCCGGGCAGTGCCCTGGTAGCTCCTAAACAGAAAAGGTAAGGACCAGGAAGGATGCCCAGGACATACAGAGGTGATCAGCCCCAGCCTGGCCACGGACAAGGGCCATCTGGCCCCAAACCAGGGGACACTCAGCGATGCACTTATAACCTCTGCCAATGTTTTCTCCTCTGATGGCTCCTTTCTTCCCCCTTTCCATTTCTCTGCCCACTTCTTTCGATTAATTCCATCTACTCCTTGCTTCTTTCTGCCCCACCTTCCACTGCCAGCATCCCCAGAGCATCCCCAGCCCTGGCCTTCCTACCATGAACCAAAAGGCTCTTCCACATCAAGTAATACTTGCTGGGCACTTACTTCAATGTTTTTATTTTAATTATTGGGTTGTTACAGTTTAGGCTGGCTGGTCAGCTGGATTGTTGAACCACAGACACATAGGTTTGAAATAAAACTCCTTGGGATTTGTCCTCACCAACGTGACACTGAGAAACCACATTACGAAATGGATAGAGCTTTTAAAAAAGGGGGAAAAAAAATAAAATAAAAAAGGTTGCTTTATAAACTGGAGTTATTCTGGCCCCATCGAGGTAGTGTTAAGAGAAAGGTCAAATGGTTCAAGAATACTTTTCTTCTAGGCAGAAGAGACTACACAGCTGACAATGTGGGTTGCAGTGGACATTTTCCTTAAATCAGATTTCTAGTAGCACTGAGCACTACCTGCCAGAAGTCCTGGCTCACAGCACCCCATGGAACTCTCCTGGTGTCCATAGGACCATGGGTAAGGTGATGTCAACATGTGAAAGTTCATACCCAGCTTGAGCCCAGCTCTGAGGGCAGCATGCTCTGAGCCCCACAGTCATGCATGGCCACCAAGGTGGGTCAGATCATCCTCAGGATCCAACTGCTGTGGTCCAGCACCCTCAGCCTCTTTTGGCTTGTCAGAGCGCAGAGAGCAGCTCTCTTTGCTGTGCCCCTCTTGTGAAAACAAGTAACAGAAAGCCCTGAAAAATAATGAGTTATTCTCCAAACATAACATTATTTTTTAAATGCAGTATGTTTCTCTACACTCATCTTCAGGTGTCCACGCCCTCTGAATGTGCCTACTTCATTTTAATCACTACAGACACGAGAGCCAGCTATTTTTCTCCCCTTTAAAACCACAGCAGAGATCACACAAGAACATAATAGCAAGAATCCAACACATAAAGCTCTAAAACTAGATGTGTATTCTGGGGTTTCCAGATCAATAAGTCCCAAGTATGATTTTATGGCCTCCTGGAGTATGAAACTGGTTGAGCTGAGGCATCTGAACACTTGCAGTCACAGAGAGACAATTACTGAGAACAATTTCAGAGATTAGGTAAAGGTGATGGCTTCCTTCAGGCAGAATCACACTGCCACCAATGCAGCAAGGTCTCAGCTCATACTTGGTATCGACAAACAAAAGCCATGAGAGAAAAGAAGGTGACAGACAGCAATCAGCAGTGCAACCCTACACTGTGTTACGGTGCTGCCGAGGGCTCCCCGCCAGGGTAGAGGGACAGGCAACTCATCTGCTTGGAAGCATTTACTGGAATATGAAAGATGGTGTGTTTTTCCAGAAGAAAGAGCAGATGTTATGCAGAAAACAAATTCTGTTTCAAGAAATATAGGTATGTATTTGTTGTGAAAGTTCTCTCCACACCAAATATCAATGGGCTAAATTGGAATTTTCCCTTGGGGCAGTCGGGATGCTGCAAAAAGTGGCAAAGGGAGACCAGTGGAAAACAAGGCTCAGCCACGGCAGAATGACCCTTTGGTGCATCCAGTAGGACTCTGCTCTCCTATGCCAGTGTAAACACACCTCACATCATGCAGTCCTCAGCCAGATGCTCTATGTGCGCATGGAGACATGGAGAGGAGGACTGCTCCACACCAAGCCTGACCCACTGCCCAGGATGCTGGAGGCAGGTCAGCACTGATCCCTTTGGAACACCAGTGTTACAGCTCCAAGCTGCAGAAAAGGATTTACACCATTTCAGTCCCCTCTCCAGAAGCACTCTCTGAATCACAATTGTTATAGCAGTACAAAAGCACCATCCAGAACATATACCTGTTTATAGGGGGCAAGAATCAAATCAAATTGTGCTGCTGTCACCTTGTGGAAAGCTGCTGAGCTGCTGGAATTAAACCCAAACAATCTTCCAGGCAGTAAAACAGTATCTTCAGTTATTAAGGAAAAATACAGCTTTATAAACCCTGTATTGTACGAGAGGGCACTGAGGCTAGGAGACAGAGCTGATGGCAGGAGGTCCATGCCACCTTCACAGACTGCATACAGCTACTTCCAGAGCAGCTATGCATGTACCAGAGGGAAAAAATTAAATGTGTGGTAATGAACAGGCAACAGGACTGCTGTTGGTTTCCTTCTGCCTAACCAAGTGGCTTCTTGCTCTCATGCCATCCCTTCTCTTCCTCCCACCCCTTCTTTCCCCCACTACCAAGCAGCCAGTACTTGGGGGCAACGTATCAAAGCAGATTTCAGAACAATGTGGCTGAAGAGCCGCGTTCCGATCGGTGCGTCAGGACGCGTCTGACATTATATTCTGATCCAGCTCTTCATGTAGCCTTCAATTTATTTCTAAGCCCCTGTGTTTATTTAACCGAATCTGTCTTCCGTCATTCGGAGTAGGAGCACTCAACCTTTAAACAGCCCAAGAGCCACTTCAGGCTCCAACAGATGCCGAGAGCTCCCGAGTCAGGGAGCCACAAAAGAGCCAGGCGCGTTGTGCGGCAGCAGCCCCTCGGCATCCGTCCTGCCGCGCCCCCAGCAGAGGTGGGGAACTGGGGGGCTTTACTGGGCACCCAGCCGGGGGATCTCTGCTGTGCCAGGCCAGCACAGCAGCATGCAGGGTGTTGTGTGGGCTCCATGAGCAGGACTCTGGGGTTTGAGGCTTGAGTGGGGTGTCACGGGTGTTTTCCGCAGCCTCAGAGACCCAATCCTTGGCATTTTGGCAAGCCAACACATCCCTCACATGGTTACAGGTCCTGTCCCACCAAGGCATGTTGACTGTGGCAGCTGCCACAGAGGTGAGCCACAGTATCACCATCTCCCTCCTGCAGTAGGGGATTCACTGCTCACCCCATTATTTGTGAGCACCGCTGGAACCTTGCCATACATTCATCTCAAGAAAGGCTGCCTTTCCCCAAGCCTCTCCTCCTACCCCACAATGCTTCCCAGCTGCCAGAGGAACCCGATGCACACACCAGACTGGTCCCAGGTAGCCCTGAGCTTTGTGTCCTGGTCCTTCTTCTGCCCTGACATCACACCTTCATCGCCCACCACAGATGCCCCCTCTACACTGCACCAGACACTATCCATCAGGATTTCAGTCACTTGCTGCCACATTCCCTGAGATCGCAGTCACCAAGAGGCCCCAAAAACCTGGAAACCCTCCCTAGGGTCTTTCCAAAGCCAGGGGTTTCAGACAGTGGGATCAGCACATCCTTTGGCAGGGGCTGGAGAGGAGACAAGAAAACTTTGGCTGCAACAAATCCATCACACTTGTCACAAAGCCCCAATGATTTCCTATTGCTTTCTCTCTCAATTCACCAGAATTTTGTGCTGGCTTTGGGTTCACCATGCATCATTTAGAAACCTGATGCAATTTATAGGAAAAAAACCTTGGCTTGCTTTTCTGTTTACTATTCCTGAGCATAATGAAAATGTTAAAATGCTAAGTCACTTGACACGTGCCACCCCAGTAATGCACTTGCTTTACTTTTTTTTGTAGTTACAAGAGTTGTTGAATATATTTAAAGCTCTTCAATTCACTTAAGTAGAGAAAGACATGCTGCATATTCAATGAAATGCCACAGTTGTGACATGTTCTTCTTCCTCCACTGTGTTAAGTCTCTTCATTTATTCTTTTACAGACAGCCACAGAATTTATTCTGTTATGAATAAAATTATCTCTGATGTCCTTCAGAAAATAATGTAGGGCTTTTGTCTGAATGCAGGAAGTTCAAGGAAAATATTCCAGGTGGCCAGGACATGAAGAACAAGTCAATGAACCTTTTTCATTAAGCTGTCATCCCCTCCTCTGGCTTGCACACTGCACCCCCTGCTCCAGACAAGTTTCTGCCTTAGTGAATAATGATTAACAGCCCCAAAGTCTTCAAGCTGCTGAACACTAGCCCCCTGGACTGCAGAGATGTGGGTTGCTGCTTAAAACAAGTAAATAATCATGCCTGTAGCCCAAATCCTCCTCTGGTTCCACTGAAGCAAGTTGCCCAGTGAAAGTGCAGGGGTTTGCAAGAGCAGAGAAAAACCAACTTGGTGTGTTACCTCCCCTGCACATGACAGTTAATGCTTCATGTGAGAACAGTGCTTTGGTTAGCTTGTTTCTTCCTAATGGGAATGTTTAGGTTTAATGGGTGAATTTTTGTGGTTTGGATTTTTTTTTTTTAAGTAAGGATGCTGATCCTCTTTGAATTTGGTGACAGCCAAGAGGGTGGAGAAACTCCCTGAGCAAGCACCTGTCTCCTCCTCTTATCCCCCCACTAGGGATGCACTGATGGAAATCTTGCCAAAACATCTTTAAGTTTGGGCCAGCTTTATAGGAAAGGAAAATTACACTTCCAAGTACACTTATCCTGATGCCTACGGACTTCCCTCTACCCACAGCTTCAGCTGAAGCCACCTGCAGCTCCAGTCTCATGGAAGTGGGAGCAAGAGTGGCTGAAGAAATGGGAACCAATGAGCCTGATTTTCAGTCCTGGGCTTTGAAAGCAACAGTCATTCTTCTCTACCCCCCCAAAGTGTCCTCTTTCCCAGAGTCTTTGCTTTATACACTTGAAATCCCCTGCCTTCCTACCTGAGGTCACAAGTCCCCCCAACTATTTAATGTGACCCTGTACATTTGCCTTTTGTAAAAATCAAATCAAAAATAGCCCAAGAGAAAGCTGATCATTGCATGAATTTGGAATACAGATACATAGGTGGTCTCTGAACAGCAAAATAAAGATAGGGATATTGACTCATTTTTCTGTGACTCACAATGTAATTTTTTCCTCTATTGTCAGTATTGTTGTTGATCCTGAAATTATAGTGTCTGAGGAGTTGTTCAACGGGAGATGTTCAACATAAAATTAAAAAAAAAAAAAGGAAGAGTCTCAGAAAATAACTGCAACAAAAACATTTAAACCCAGAGATTACAGAGACAAATACAAAAATTACTCCAAGGAGCTCATTTGGTTTCATTCCACTGCATTTGAGTGTTCTCTGAGAGAGAGAGGGGAAAAAAAATATTAGTTAGGTACAATGAGAAAAAGCTCAGGCATCTCTCTACCTGCATCACAGCCTATTAATTACCCTCAGATTATAACGTGGATCAGGCATTCAGCATCCAACTAAACCGCTACTCAGAAATCTTTTTGACTTGCCTGCATCCAAGCTCCATAGAGGAGCTCAGCTTTTGTAGAGGACTGAGGTAGGATTGCTCTGATTTGGCTGGTGGGTGGTGCTGGAGGGTTTTTCCTCCCCCCTTTTCCTGTTAATCTCCCCATTTTTAAGACCTGCCTGCTGGTCTTCTGGCCACACTTGGCAGGAGAGGCAGGACAGGGCTCCCAGTTTCCCCCTACACCCCCAAATAGTAAGGGATTGGGTGAGCCATGGAGATGAAGCCACACTTGCTGCTGCTGCTTCCCTCTCAGCAAAGCCCAGCGACCAGCACTCACACACACCCAGCAAGGAGCATTCTCTGAGGAACCCCCAAACCAAGGTCTCCAACCTGACCAGTTTCTACCCCACTGCAGTTTGACCCCTCTCTGCCCCTCACTTGGATCAGAGCTACAGCAACATCCCTGTAGGGGAAGAGCTCAGACTGCTGCTGCTGGTGTGGGCAACGTTTTGTGATAAGGAAATCCTTTAGGTTCACTTCCAATTATTTTTTTTTTTTCAAAAACATGAGGGCTTTATCTTAAAAAGGATCAACATTTCTCTGCCTTTGAAGAGCAGAACCCTCCTGACATTCATTACTTGACTCAGCTGTTCACTCAGGTCTTCTCCTTTGATGAGAAACTTTGGTTTACAGACAGTATTTAGCATCCTGATTAGCACATAATGTGACCTACTATTGGAATAAACGGGGTATGTAGCACTAGCTCATAAGTTGACTTAGTTTTACTGAGAGACAAAAAAAAACCAACCCAAAACTCAAATCTTTAACTGGAACAAAAAATCTAACAGTATTTTAATTTGGAAACTTTGAAATAAGGCACTTCTGTAGCTTAAACTAGACACTTTCTCCTTCCCATCCTGCTTTAGAAGAAAGGAGGATCACATCACAACTTATCACCTGGCCAAGACCTGCTGCCCAGTGTCTTGTCCTGCTTCTTCCTGGGCTTGGAGTCCCAGATACCAAAGTCAGGAGGGAGAAAATGGTGCAAATCCATAAAAGCAGGAAGAGAAGTCAGAGTTACACCAGGGAGCAAGACTAATCACTATTTTTTAATTATTCCTGTGGCAAGGCCATTATTAGCTTCAGCTACAGCAATGCTATTAGTTTCAATGTGTGTATAAACAATCAGCCCACAGCACCTCCAGCATCCAGAAGGAGCAGCCTAGGCTATCCACACCACCCACAGCCCCAGCAGCTCAGTGGGGGCAATTCTTCCCCAGAACATGAGCAAGACAGCAGAGCCACAAAGCCTCAGGCAGCCCCACCACGCAGGGCAACACCAGTGTCCTGTCTTCTAGCCAGAAAACCGACTCAGTGCAAACTGACTTCTGTGCAAAAGCTCCCTAGGGTTGTTTTATGCTCACAGGGAAACTTTTAGGAGCACTAGGAAAATATTTATCCACAAAGATGAAGCAGATCAAATACTCTCCCTGGCACACAGCTCCCTCCCACCCCCCAGTCACCACCTTAGCTACTGGGACATCCTTGTGAATATCTGGGATTACACATTAGCCAGAGCAGCCGCACCAAGGTCCCCAGGAACAGGAATGGTGATGAGACAGAAGGGGAGAACGGTCAGTCACGCTGTTAATGTGTAACAGTTGTGCCACCTTTACCTTGCTTTCTGCTTGCCTGCATTTTGGGGTACCAACACCTGCCAGAAGACTCTGAGAGGGTGCACAGCATGGGCAGCAAAGCCTGAGTGACCTCTGGGCAGGGCTTATGTAGCTTTGGGGGAGTAGGGATGGGCAGAAGCAGGGCAGGTGGTGAGGGAAGGCTGGGCAGTCCTGTTTAGCACTCACCCATGGCAAGGAAGGGCCCTGATGAGAGAAACCTGGTGAGGTTTGCTCTCAGGAAAGGTCCCTCAGCTGCTCTTCTCCAGATGGTCCTGATGGTGCCAACTCCTGCTGGGGCTGCCATAGACCTGACTTCCCTCTCATACCCTCTCCCCCTGGTTTGCAGACCCACATCAGCTTTCCTAGTGTTGGTGCAGACCTGTGAGGAGCAGGGTTTGTCCATCCTGTTGTTTGAGCAGCCCTCACCAGACCTGCACCATCTAACCAAGGTCAGAGCTCAACTTCCCTTATCACTAGATTTGTATCCTGTTTCCATGGAAACAAAAAGCACCAGGCAGGAATCCCCTTCTGCACCTACCTTTGAACAACCCTTGCTGTGTTCCCTGTCACACTTTGGACATGTTCTGGATTTCTCAGGGAATCCTCCAAGCACCTGGTGCTCCTGGCCTGCTTCAGCCAGGGTTTCACTTCTGTTCACCAGCATGCTGAGGACCAGATGTGCCCGGGAGGGTCTGCAGCTGGTGCTTCCACCATTGCTGTGGGTTTCACTAGGGAAGCCCAAGTGACATCATCAAGGATGGGCACGTTCAACTGAAAAGTTATGAAAGAGTTCCAAAACAAGCCAACCAACACTTTATTTCAGCTCCCAGATCTCCCAAAGCAGCCCTGTGGCCAGTGAATCCCATCTCCATCAGCACATTGAGGATAGCATTAGGTCATATCCTCCCTGTATATGGGAATCCAGGGGAGCAGGCGATGCCAGCCCCATCCCAGCAGCCACTCCTGCAATGTCCCCTTTGAAGCCAGCTACCACCACAACCCATGACAGCAGAGCAGCATCCCTGCCAACAGCCTCCCACATCCCTGCTGACAGCAATTCCAGAGCCACGTTCCCACCCCGCTCCCGCAGCGCTGGGTCCAGGCACCGGGAGATGGACGGGTGATTGATGTGGTGCCCGCGATACGCCATGACATGCTCCTTATCTGAGGCTTCCCAGTTGGCTCCCATGTCGCTCACAGGCTTTACAGCATCAGTGTCACTCTGTTTCCCTCTATTTTTTTTTCCAACCTGCACCCTGGGGAATCAGTTTCGTCTTTGGGATCACTAAAATTGGGAAAACTGTTCTGGGCAAGACCCACCATTCCAAACTGTCCACAGTATGTTTGAACAACATAGGTACCAATTTTTCATGGCAGGTCCGTTGACAGCTAAATCCATCTAAAGTGTCTTCCATGGGAATTCTTAGTCAAATATCATGATGGCAGGTGTCATCCAAAAACTTGGAAAGACCAAGGTTAGCTATGAACAAAGAGAAGTGGATGGACAGGCTTTGTTCAGAGAGGAGGAGATCAGCCTGAGTGGGAACATCATGGGCATCACCAGATCCCTCCCTCTCCCACCTTTTGGGCTGACAGCTTCTCCTCACCATGAAACTTCACTTGAAAAGACTGGGAGCCTTCATCCCTGCATGTTCTGTGAACAGCATTGGCTTTGCCAGGCAGGTGGGACCACCAGGACAAGCCAGTAACATCCCCAGGGAGTCCCCAGGTTTTGTGCAAAACTGCTGATATTAGAGTACCGCCTCTGTTCCCCACCAGCCCCCCACTGCCAAGGGCTGGTTTCTGAGAACCAATGTCATGACTTGAGGCTGCTGCTGCCCCACCAGCCCCTCCAGCAC
>NW_009952066.1:1631363-1634929 GCF_000747805.2 Chaetura pelagica
AGCCCCCCACGGCCAAGAGCTGGTTTCTGAGAACCAATGTAATGACTTGAGGCTGCTGTGGCCCCACCAGCCCCTCCAGCACCAGTCTCTGTGCCCCACCAGCTCCCACCAACACTTACTCCTGCTCCTCCCTATTGCAGACCATAGGAAAAAATAAAACAAAAGAAATTGAAGGTTGGGTGCCCACTTCAAACCCAGCTTAAAGGGGCCATTCACATCTGCCTCTCCATGGGCTTTACCTTCCCCCCCTCCCAGTCAACTGAGAGACTCTGAGCAGGAGCAGACATGAAGCCCTGTCCTGGGGAGCCGGTTTGGTGCTGGCAGGTTGTGCTGTGTGCTCAGTCCTCAGGGACAGCCCCCAGCCATCTGTTGCCCCAGGTGTGTACACGCACAGATAGTCTTCTCTGGGCTCCTCAAACACACCAGTCACCCGATTCAGCATGCAGGGGGGTTGTTAGTGCAACATGTGT
Organism: Chaetura pelagica; assembly: GCF_000747805.2. NCBI lineage: Eukaryota > Metazoa > Chordata > Aves > Apodiformes > Apodidae > Chaetura > Chaetura pelagica. The sequence continues at coordinate 1,631,834 of NW_009952066.1, forward strand.
GTGTGCTCCCCCATCCCATCTCCTCCATCACTGGCCTTAGCATCAAAAGTTTAGGTGGTAAGCAGGTTGTTTCCTTATTCAGTATAGAAACCAGATTGGAACAAGGGACAGATCAGTCCAGGCTGCACAGAAACTGTTCCTACTCTTCACCAAAACCTGATGTGTCCTGACATGTGGTGTCCCCTTCCCCAGGCTTCCATCCTCTCCAGAAGAGAAGGTCCTTCTGGTCAGGTTGAATTCCTTCACCTTGGTGAAAAGGAGTGGGGGTGTGTATATGAAAAGTGGAAATATATTCCTTCAGGCAGGGAAATCTTGGGCTGATTTCACCCCCACATGTGATTCATCCTGAGTATTCCAAGCCCAGGAGCCAACCCTTAGTGTTACCCTTAGAATTGCAAGGAATCTGGCTCTGGGTCTGCTCCTAACTGGAACCACGCCCTCCAGGGACCTAAGCCTGAAGCTCAGCTCCTGAGGAAGCGTCTCCCTGAAGCCCATGGGTTGTATGACCACACATCTTCATGCCCCCTTGGCCATCCCTGATGCTTTCCCTCTGTGCACCATCAGACCAGCCTCAGGCCAAAGCAACATGGGCCAGATCAGAAAACACCTTCAGGAGTGCAAACCTCCCACCCTGCATGTTGTGCCTGTGCTGTGCCCCACCTGCTTCAGGATGGGGAAGCAGATATCAGACATCTGCTGTCCCACAGAGCTGCTGAAAGAGGAGGGGATGGGGAGGGCTGAACAGCAGCTTATCCCTGGCTCAATGTTATTTACTCTCTTCATGGAGCTGGAAGAGATCCGGTAGCTCTTCCCAATGTATCCTCATGCTTTGAGAGTTGAGCCTTCCCTGACAAATCATTACAATTTTGGGGACTGTCTAAGGAAGAAAGAACAAACTCACATAGAAAAGATATCCCGACTTCCTCTCTTCAGCCTTTTTCCCTGAAGCAACTTTTCCTGACAAATCTACAAATAAATATTTAAAAAGTTTCCCCCACCTGTAAAACATAACCTCTGATAAATCCACCCAGCCTCTTTTTACTCATCAATACAGACATCATTTCTGTGATTGGTGTGGAAATCTGCACCAGCCACTTTGTCCTCCTTCCCAGGGCCTGCTGTTCTGGCTTTCAGCAGCTCTGAGTGATGTTGGAACACATGAATGAGGAACCAAAGAGCCCTCCCAAAAGGTTTGCTTTCAGTAATGAATGCAAAATGGTTTAATTAATAAAACAATCACTGCCTGTTTGACAACACAGCCTGAGAGACAGCTTGTCGCTGTCATGGGTGATGTCTGCAGGGCCCAGACTCTTGCTGTCCACCAGGCTTTGCCTCTGGAACACCATCAGTAGGCAGGTACCATGGTACCTGGTGCCAGGCTGGGAGCAAGAGCTGCTCCTTGCCCTGAGGTTTGCTGACAGTGATGAGGCAGATCCTGAAGCCCAGGCTTGGATCAGCCCCTGAAGGCACAGTTTGCTGCTCCTGCACCTATGGCCCATCCTGGTCCTCTCCCCACCTCCAGCCCCATCTCTTCATCCCCAGGCTCCCAACTTCCTTCTCCCTCCTCCAGGCCCCAGTTTGCTTCCCTTTGGCCCTCTCTCACCTGCCCCAAATCCAGCTGTGCCACCCTTGCCTTTCTCCCACACTCTTCCTCCTCCTCCTCCACCTGTGCTCTGCAGGTGCTGGGGAGGTGGTGTGATCCTCCAGCTCAGGGAACCATTGGCCCTGCCTCAAGGAGCTCCTCAGCACTCCTGGCATGGGCAGCGTCTCCTCTCATACAGGTTCATAAACTCAATTTATAAAAGCTCAACTCCCTCTGCACAGCTTTGCCTGGGGTTGTAGTAAGGCACGTCTAGGATATCCAGACTGGATTTCTTGTTATGGAAGCTGACAACTTTGCAGGTACGTAAATAAGAAGCTTAACTAATTTCATTTGTATTCTTATATAGGCAACAGGATGTTATTTTTCCCCTAATTTCACTCCCTTGGCCAGCAATCTGGGCTCTGTTTTATCCAAATAAAACAAGCATGGCAAAGTTATTAATTGCTCAGAACAAGATATTTATTGGTTAGTATAAGGATCAATCACTTTATCTGCAGGCAGCTCTGTTAGAGCTGCCTGTGACCGGGGTACTTACCTAAGAGATATCTGTCCTGGGCCTTGGGGATTTTCACAGAGGAGTTCAAGGTCTCTCCAGTGCTTTTAAAAACAGAGCAGGTGGTGGCAAGAATTCAGATGAGGCGACATCGACAAGGGCCCCTGTGACCTTCCCTCTAGCCCCAGCAGTCACCAATGATGCCCTTCAAGGTTCTGGTGGGATACGGGTGGAGAGCTGTCCTGAAAATGAAGCACTCCTCTAGACCTGTATCATTTGGGACCTGCAGGCTTGGAGTGGGGCAGCACAGCCTTCCTCTGCATGGGGCTCAACTTCTGGGGGCTGCCCTACCCTCCCTGAGAGGGACAACCCTTGGGGTGGGCAGCAGCTGCAGGTTCACCGTGCAGCTGGGACGTGTTGGTGGTCTTCACCTAAGCCATAGCCTTTGGAAGGGAGCTGGACTGCCGGGCTCAGACCCCAGGAAAGCCCCTTTGGCTTCTCAACAGCTCTGTATTCACAGGGGGTTGCACCTTTTGAAGCCAGGTACTGCTTTTTAGCCACAGCTTCAGGAACATCTGACAGCGCCCATCTCCATCACCTTTTCTTCACCTTCCCCAAATAAATAAATAAATAAATAAATAGATAAATGAGTTATCTTAAAAAAAAAAATAAAAGGAAGCAAAAAAAAACCGGGTAGGGGAGGGGGGGGCTGCAGCTGGAGCCGTCTCTGGCAGCCCAGCTCTAATCTCTCTCAAACCCCCGCTATCAAAGCTTGGATCAGCATATCTAATGTAAACGAGCTTTCACACATAAATAACGTGCCACATCTGGCTATTGGGTTTTTATAGCGTCTTAGCTACCGAGCGATTTATAGAGGGCGAGCTTGTTAAAGAGCAGTCTGGGCTGGGCCGGGGGAAGTTGGGGGCTGCCCCGAGGAGGAACGGGGTGGGAGGGGAAGAAAGGGGGGTGAGGGAGGATTTGGGCAGTGCAGGGCGGGGGG
>NW_009952066.1:1635640-1636195 GCF_000747805.2 Chaetura pelagica
CCCCCAGCTCACTCCTCCTAGGCTCCCTCTCTTCTTTTTTCCCGGTGTCGCCCAACCCGCTCTCGTGCGCCCCTACCCGAGTCCCCCCAAAGTCCCCCTTTTCCCGAAAACACCCTCACCTCCCTCGCAGGACGTGCGACCACCGGGGTCTTCCTCGGAGGCTTAACATAGACACCCAGCACTACCCAAGAAGCCACACGTCTCCCCCCCCACCTACCTGTGCGGCCAGCCGAGCTCCCCCCTCTAAGTCCCCCGCGTTGTGCGGGCGGGTGCGAGAAGTAAATTGAGATAAGAAAGTGCTCTCGGCTGTAAATCCCCCCCTACACATTCCCATCGCCCTCGGGTTTTTTCCTTCCCGAGGAAAACATTTCTGACAAAGCTTAATCTCATTGGGACACGTTTAATCATTAGAGACGGGAAGGAATACAGCCGGGGGGCTGCCCGGGAGGGGCGGCAGGGAGAACGTTTGCCCGACAAATAAAGCAGTTCATAATGGACTGGAAGGGAAAGGAGGCCCCGGGCCGGGCTTACAGCTTTCACTGGGAGTTGGGGGGG
>NW_009952066.1:1636212-1637778 GCF_000747805.2 Chaetura pelagica
CCAAAGAAATAGCTGGGTCGGGGTGCGGGGGGCTGCGGGCTCCCGGCTTTGTGCTCGCCCGCACGGCCTTAACAAACTGCTTCAGCCACTATGGGCAATATTTTCAAAGATCTCATTAAAGTACATTTATCAAAGCCCTAACATGTGCCCTCCGGCTCTGACATAACCCCGTGAGCCCCCAGGGAAGATGGGGGGGGATGAGTGGAAATCCCAATTTCTGTGACAATTCACCGCGCCTCAGGCGAGATCCCGATCTACACAGTCCTAAATCGTATCGGTGCGTTGGAAGGATTTCTGTGTCTTTCAAGCTTCGGAGGGAAGGAGACAGAGGAATCGTGAGAATAGGAAGGCTCATTTAGATTCCTGCGTCCTGGAGAAGATTTAATTGTCTGCCGGAGAAAGGCAGGCCGGAGCTGGGATTTTGGGGGTGGCAGGGGCGGTCTCGGACGGCTCTGCAGGGAAGGCTGGTCCCGGCTCCCTTTCTGTGTGCGGGAAATCTTCCCCCTTCCTCCCCCCCCCCCCCCCCGTTTTTTTTCCTTTCCCTCAAAACATCCTTAACGCCTTTGTTAAAGCCCTTTTTCCAGCCGCGAACAGGAACGGGAATCTCACCCCGCACCTTACCATTAAGTTCTTGAAACCGACGGAGGATTCAGAGGGCTTCGGTTTCTCCCCTGCTTTCAGGAAATACGATTTTTTTAAATTTTTTTTACACTCCCCCGTTGCCTCCCCCGCCAGGACGCGGGGACGAAGGTAACTCTGCGGCGCGGGGTCCCCGTCCCCGCTCCCTTTCCCACGGCCTGGCATCGCCGCGCCGACAGCAGCTCTGCGGAGCTGCCGCTTTATCGCGGAAAAAAAAATGCTATTTAAAACCTTCTGTGCGGGGCTCTCGGAGGATCTACTTGGAGGCAATAGTTTTATCTTGTTTTTCTGGTTTTTGTGGGGTTTTTTTGTCATCAACAAAAGATGTTTTCTGTAACGAAGCGGCTCTCCTTTCCCCGGCCACACTTTAAAACAAAGAGGGTGTTTGAAGCTCCCAATAACAATTACCGGGCGCTTCCCTTTCCCTATTTATTTCAAGTGTAGCCCATTCTAAGAGATAAAATAAACCTGTGTCCCTAACAAAGGCTTTGTGTGGGCTGCGCTAATACGCAGCGAGCGGCAAGGTGCAGCCCGTTGTGTTTGTTTATTTGTGGTCTGGAGTGAGGGAAGACAATAGCTCGCACCTTTGGGCTAATCAAACAATAAACGAATCCACTTGACGGCTGTTGTCGGAGGCGCGATGCGGGGATGGGCGGAGGTCAGGGCGAGCGCACCGCAACCGGGAGAGGAGGGAGAGCGGGTCACTCCAGCCAAATACCTTTTTATTCATTTCTATGTATATTATATATACCATATATGTATATGATATCGCTCGGCAGGGAAGGAGTGAAGTCAGGGGCTTGAAACAGCGAGACTCGCCCCTGTGCGTGGAGAGGGAGCCCTCGGGCAGAGGGCCAGGAGGGTTGCGACGAGGCGAGTGAAGGCACCTGGCAGCTTTAAAACACAACTCAGGAGGGCCGCGGTGTA
>NW_009952066.1:1638448-1639600 GCF_000747805.2 Chaetura pelagica
CTCGGTGCGAAGGACGGGCGACCTCGGCCCGCAGCGTTGCCCGCGCGTGGGACGCCCCCTCCCTTCCCGGTGCCGGGGCGTGAGGAGGGGTCGGCGGTCCCCGGGGCTTTGTGTGCCCACAAGGGACCATTGTTCCCCGAGGGTTCCCGGGCCGCCAGCGCCGGCTCTCCTCTGGGAAAAATCCTTCTACCTTTCAGGTGGTGCCGGGGCCCGGCCAAACCCCCGCCCCGGGTCCGTGTCGCCCATCCCGTGGCCATTCCCCGCGCCCGCCGCCGTCCGGCCCCACCGTGCAGGGAATTGCGGGACGTTCTGCCCGTCTTGTGTCATTTGCGGAGCTGTTTGGCTTTGGATGGGGTCATTCAAATTGTTAGTATTAGTATTAGTATTAGTATTAGTATTAGTATTAGTATTAGTATTAGTATTAGTATTAGTATTAGTATTAGCATTAGCATTAGTATTAGTATTACACCGGCTCTTCCTCAGAGCCCGAGGAGCGGACCTGCCCGAAGGAAACAGGCCGCCAGCCCCGCCACCCAGGGGATGCTCTTCTGCCGGACTTCTTGGATTCTAGATATTGTTTCGTCCTCCGGCTTCTGTCACAATTATCACTGTTATCACAGTTCTTTATTCCCTTCGCTTGTCGGGACGGGAAGGAATTAAAATCTGCTCCATCCCAGCGAAACGTCGTCCTCGGGCAGGTCCAGCCGAGGTGGGGCATAAATCGATAAGGCCGATATTTGCTGGAAATGAAAGCTGGAGATGTGGTGGGTGTCCCCAGGCCCCTCCCCCCGGGGCAAGGGATGCGGAGCGGGGGAGCGGCTGCCCGAAAGGGTTCCCCCCAGATCGGGAAAGGACTCCGAAATGGATGAAGAGATAGCCATTGAGTGCGGTTGAATACCATGACAACTAGGAACAACCTCAGATTTATTCCCAACAGTTAGGACACATTGAAAGAGGGCGTCAATCACGTATTATTTCGCCACTGAAATAAATGCAAAAACTGCGCCGAGACAAAGGGTTCCAACAGAAGCCGGACATTTGTCTACATTGCGGACATTGTTTCCAGCTTAGCCATAGGGTTGTATTTGTGTTTGCGCGGGTCCGACCACCCAGGATGTGCTCAGGGGCTCGCTTAAAAAAAAAAAAAGGGGG
>NW_009952066.1:1639969-1641330 GCF_000747805.2 Chaetura pelagica
AGGGAAAGGGGAAGAGGAAGCTCCGGGCCGTGCCCGGCCAGGGTGCGCACGGTCAAGGGTCCTCGGCGGGTGCAGGAAAGGGGAAGAAGAAGGAAAAGAAAAATAAAAGTTGATGGCAGACGGATAGAGAGGGAAGATGTTGGGGAGGGGGCAGGTCCGCAGCCCAGCGCTGGGCGGGATGAGCCTCCGCCGCCGCGGAACTCCGACGGGACCTGCCGGGGATGCTGCGGGGCTGCCGGCGCCGTGGGTAAAACCGGGAGATCCGGCCTTCCCAAACCCCGTTTTGGAGAAAGGAGCCTCTTCTCCATCACCCCTGAAAAACAAAAAATAGAATAATTAAGTCGATGATATTTGAAAGTCGGTTGGACTCCAGCCCATTGAAATAACCCAGCTGTAACCAATCGTGCTGGGTTTTATTCCCCTGGAAGAAGGAGGCAAAATCAATGAGACCTCTTCAAATAAAGCCCCCCCCCTCCAAGTAATCACCTCCCGGATCTCGCCGGGTCGTGACTGACGATCGCGTTTTGCCAGTTCGGTTAATTTCGGAGCAAACTAGAATCAATTACTTGCTGTTTAATTTCCAGCGCTCATCCCTAAGCCCCAACCAAAATATTGACCTAGGCGTTGTAGATAAGTTGGTCTCATGCCATCTGAGCCGCCTCTTCTCTCGGTCCCCCGCGTCTCCGCGAAAAAAAAATAAATAAATAAAATAAGGGGAAAAAAAAGAAAAAGCGCTGCCCCCGCCTTTGCGTGGGCGCGCAGGCTGCGCTGGAGGAGTGGGAAACCGCGCACGTCTCACCCCTCCTCCCCCCTTTCCCTATTATTTTTTTTTTCCCCCCCTTCTTGCTTTTCAAGGCAATCAGTGGAAAGAGCGTGGGGAACATCGGGCTGGTGCAGGGCTCTTTGTATGTAAATACTGCGTTTAAAAAAAAAGAAAAGAAAGAAAGAAAAAAAGAAAGAAAGAAAGAAGAAAATCACACCCTCCCTCTCTCGCTGACACACACACGCACCCGCGGAAGGGCCCTCCCCACGCCGGTAATTAACTGACACGTTATACCACTCATCACCAATGGTGGAAGCTCGGAGCTCGCCCAAAACCCGCAATTTCACATCTGCAAACACTGTCTTCATCCACTTGACTTCCAAGACCCGCCCACACGTGGCCAACCTTTCCTGGGTTTAATGTATTTTTTTTCTCCCTCCTCTCGGCAGGTTCATGTGTGGGGACCAGCCTTATACGGACTGTTCGCTCCAGCAATGGCTCGTTTTTTTCAAGCGGCAGGCACGGGTTCGGGGGGTTTGAGCAAAAGCCAGAAGTGATTTTTTTTTCTTATTTTTTTTTCCTTTTTTTCTTATTTTTT
>NW_009952066.1:1641612-1641902 GCF_000747805.2 Chaetura pelagica
CCCCGCCTGCCGTGTCCCTGCGTGTCTGCTGCGCGCCTGTGGCACGGCGAAGCTGATCCTCCAACTTTCCTGCCTAAAATTTAGCCGGAACATGTCTCTGACCAACACAAAGACGGGCTTTTCGGTGAAGGACATTTTGGACCTCCCCGACACCAACGATGAGGACGGCTCCGCCGCGGAGGGAGGCGAGGAAGAGAGCGAAGCGCCGGAGCCGCCCAAGAAAGCAGGAGTTTTGGGACAAACCCCCTTGGACACTGTTCAGACGCTGCCTTTGAAGAACCCTTTCTATG
>NW_009952066.1:1642373-1642993 GCF_000747805.2 Chaetura pelagica
CCACCGCTACAAGATGAAGCGAGCCCGGGCCGAGAAAGGTATGGAAGTGACTCCTCTTCCCTCCCCGCGGCGGGTGGCCGTGCCGGTCTTAGTCAGGGACGGCAAACCCTGCCACACGCTCAAAGCTCAGGACTTGGCAGCCGCGACTTTCCAGACGGGAATCCCCTTCTCCGCCTATAGCGCCCAGTCTCTACAGCATATGCAATACAACGCCCAGTACAGTGCTACCAGCAACCCCCAGTACCCCACAGCACACCATTTGGTACAAGCTCAGCAATGGACTTGGTGAAGGCCGGAAGGGAGCGCGCACACACACGCACACCCAACCCGCACCCACGCACCCAACAAAACAAAACAAAAACAACAAAAAATAGGAAAAAAAAGGAAAAAAATAAAAAGAAAAAAAAAAGGAGGAAAAACAAAAATAAGAGAAAGAGACAGACTGATGCTCCAAAAATAAAATCAAAACTGCTGGGGAAGGAATGGAGAGGGAAACGCTATTATTATTATAATTATTATTATTGCTATTATTATTATTATTATGTTGGTTTTTTTCCCTCTCCCGTTTCTTTTCCCCTCCATTTTTTGGGGGGGTTTTGGTTTCATTTCAGGGGGAGGCG
>NW_009952066.1:1644020-1645639 GCF_000747805.2 Chaetura pelagica
GGCTCAACCGCCACACCGGGCGCTGGCGAAAAAAACGAAGGGGAGGAGAATTATTTTATATCTGTGATTGTGCTTTGATTCCCGCCCCCGCACAGCTGGGGTCCTGCGGAGTTTCGGGCACCAGCAGCACCGAAATCCCCCGCTGTCCGGGCTGGAGACCATTTGCATGGAGGGGGAGCGCGAAAATTTCGGGTTCAGCCTTCGGGGATGAGCCGGCGGCTCAGGAAAGGGTTTACATCCCCCAAATAAATAACGGGAGAGGGAGAAGAGAGATGTTGGGCTGCTCTGGGCGAAACGGGAAGCAAGCCCTGCCCGGGGAGAAGTTGTGGTCGGTGTCGGGCGGGCGCAGCCCCCGGCTCGGAACGGGTTTGGGCAGAGCCGGGGCAGTTCTGTGTCCACCTCGCCCTCTCCTGCCGTTTTAGGATGGTAAAAACAAATAAACAAACTAACTAACTAAAAAGAAAAAGGGCTTGTGCTGTGTTCTGGGGCCGGGGCAGCCCCCGCCCCGTCCTGCTAGGAGACTGTTGGTACCGGCCCCAAAGACCCGAGCAACATTCGAGCTGTTTTTTTTGTTTGGGTTTTTCCCCCTCCTTTTCCTGTTGTTATTTTTTTTTTCTCGCCCTCCTATTTTTTTCGTTTCTCCTTGCCCCTCCGGGCGAGCCCTGACTCGAAGCACCCGAGGCCGGGGACGTGTCTGCTCGGCTTCGCCGCGGGGACGGCGGCGGCGGCCGGCGGAGCATCCCCTGGGGGGTCACCGGAGCGGAACCCACCGAGCAAGCCGGGGACCCGGCTCTCCAGCCCGGGGAGGCTCCGCAGGGACCCCGCACCCGCGCCCCAGCTACAGGGTTACAAGGACAACTGCTGATTCTCCCTTTCCGAACCCAGTCAGGAGGGAGTGGGTAGGAAAACTGAGACTTTTTTCTTTTTTTTTACCCCTTTTTCTCCCCCAGGCCGTGCTAAGTCTATAAAACCAGTTGTGTGGCCCTAACCTCCGTGGCCTTATATCTCCCATGCTGCCGAGCCAGCTCCGGGCAGTCTATCTTTGCACAATATACAGTAGACTTCACAAAACAGCACAATGGGGGAGGCAGGGAGGTGAGCATGTTAGAGGCGTGCATATTAAACAGACGGAGGCAAAGGCAGCCAGGGGCTGGGCCGGGCCGGGAAAGGAGGGGGGGGGGGGAGGAAGAAAAAAAAAACCAACAACGAAAAAAAACAACAAACGAGAGAAAGTTTGGGGAGGTGGGGGCCCTCTCTGTGCCTTCCCTCCAGTCTTTCTCCCCCCCTAACCCCTCTCTTTTTAGGGCCATTCCATTCATTTATGGGAGGCAGTCCATCCCGGAGTCAGGGAGCAGTGTCCTTTGCGTTTTGTTAGGGCTGTCACTCGTGCTCATTGTTAGGCATGTTCTACATGTTGTATCCCATATGGCCAGCTGGGCCGGGGGGACCCCCTCACAAAACCCAAATTGTGCCCAGCTTTCAAAACCAGCATTGTTGTCTGTGAAAGGAAGACGAATTAAAAATTCGTGCTATATCTATTCTGGAAAAAAAAGAAAAAAAAAGAAAAAAAAAAAAAAAGAGGGGGGGACACAAGGAAAAAGAATCCCTCTCTCTTTCCC
>NW_009952066.1:1646421-1646946 GCF_000747805.2 Chaetura pelagica
ACCGCCGCCCCGGCGCTGTCCGGGGACCCGCACGCCTGTCGGGTTGGGATCGCGACACTCTCCGCGGGTCGCAATTTGTGGCACAAGCGGGCAGGTCGGGAAGCTGAGCCCGGCCTTCGGGCCCCTCTTCGCCGCTCTCCCGGGGCTCCTTTCCTTTTATTTCCCCATTTTTCATCCCCCCTTTTCTCCTTCCTCCACCCTCTCGTCCGGAGGAAACTATGTGGGCGCCTCAAATAACCTGATAATGAGCTGGAAGCGCCGCTAAGCCCTGGAAATAACTTACTTTCGTCACCTATTGACTGTTGGGCTTAGTTTGGACCCGGTGTGGATTTTTCGGGTCTTTTCAAGAGCGCCGGTCAATGAAAAGCTAATCCAATATTTACAAAGTATAAGGGCAGTTCTCGGCGGTGTTTATTAAGGGCCCGGTGGGGAAGGGCTGCGAGGGGATGGGGGTGAGGGACAAGGGGGGGGGCAACTCCACCAGACCCGCAGCCCTCCCGCTGGGGCTGGGGATTCGGGACCCCG
>NW_009952066.1:1647316-1647738 GCF_000747805.2 Chaetura pelagica
GGGGAGGCGGGACGGACCAGGGGGAGGATGGACAGGGAGGACTCCTGGAGTGATGGGGAAGGGTCCTGCCAGTCCCGCCACACTACAGGAGGGAGCACCTTCGGGTTTACACCGATGCACGTCAGCACAGAGCTCCAGGTGTGTCAAGTCACGGTGTGAAAATGTCTATCCCGTAATCCCGATGTGGGGCAAGACACCGCGGAAGCGGGGACTCGTGGCACTCACCCTTCTGCCCCAGGTGTCAAGCAGGCCCTAGGAACCCAGCTTTTGAGCAAACACTGCATCTCCTCAGAGGTCTTGAGGCATCTAACCAAGATAGGTAGGTGCTTAAGGACACCCCTTTTTTTCCAACAATCCAACTAAAAAATGCTTTGGGAAAAGTTAAACAAACGGTAGCCACTGGCTCCCCATGCTGTAGCCAT
>NW_009952066.1:1648106-1648448 GCF_000747805.2 Chaetura pelagica
CACTGGCTCCCCTTGCTGTACCTATGGCAAACCTTCCCACCACCAGCAGATAGCCCACTGCACCGTGCAGTAGCCACAGGTGCTCACCTCAGCTTTTTTCCTCCCTGTGACACTCATCTTACTACCTTAGCTAAAATGAACTTTCAAAAAAATGTCAGTACACATTTTGTGCCAAAAAGCAGTCCAAGCTGTTGTTTCATCCCCACTTCGGACCTTAGAAAGTGCCTGAGCAGCAGGTTGCAGCCCAGAGAAAGCATGTCAAGACACCTTGGCAACAAAAGAAGTCAAATTTGGGAAAGGGTCAGCTCTCATTTCTGACAGCAGAGCTGTGTGCTTCCCCCC
>NW_009952066.1:1648470-1670586 GCF_000747805.2 Chaetura pelagica
CCCCCCCCACTTCCAGCAACTTCCTCCCCAGGTTGACCCCATTAGGAAACACTTCAGAAGGAACAGGTACAGCCCTCACTTGAACTATAAGGATGAGGGCTTGCTCCCCCCAAGCCCATGCTACAGCTCTGCTGGGTCACAGCCAGGGCAGCTCTGTGGCTGGGGAGATCCACAGTCCGTCTCCAAACCAGAGATGTCCATTCCTTTCCTAGGAGATAACACGTTTCCAGCCCCATAAACTCCTTTTCTTTGCAGGCTCATCCATTCTGTACTTACTTCTCACCAGGTGATGCACCACTGAATTTTGCCTTTCATTCAGTGAACAGCAAGACATGCTCAGCAGATTCAATTTCCACTGATGGGGAAATTGATAGGCTTTGCTAAACAACTGTTAACTAGCCATGCTTTATATATAAAGAGCCAATAACTGTCTTTTTAAATAAATATGTATGTACACACACAAACACATACATATATATATGTGTATATATGTGTAAGAACACAGACTGTGGCTGGCCTGGCAACCATCACTCACCTGGGGTGACACTCCAGAATTTGCTTTTCCACTGCTTTGGGTGCTGGAACTTTACCCGAGGTGTGGCTGGGGCAGTGTCACAGCATTCAAGGCTTCAGAGGCAGCTGAAGGAGGGACATCCACTTCGGTCCTCTCTGCGGCCCTTCCAGGTAGGCCCCCCTCCTATCCCTGGCCATACCCATGGCTGGGACACACTGGTTCCCCCAAAACATTTGAATGACCAGCAGGTGCTCAGATCCAGAGTCCTCCAAGTGCAAAGAACAAGTATTTGGGCAGAAAATACAGTATTTATGCCTGAAGAGTGGGTTACACGTGCAACAACCCTCCCTCCTGCAGGCTTCCCTTCCAGGTAGGCCCCCCTCCTATCCCTGGCCATACCCATGGCTGGGACACACTGGTTCCCCCAAAACATTTGAATGACCAGCAGGTGCTCAGATCCAGAGTCCTCCAAGTGCAAAGAACAAGTATTTGGGCAGAAAATACAGTATTTATGCCTGAAGAGTGGGTTACACGTGCAACAACCCTCCCTCCTGCAGGCTTCCAGGTTGACCACACACTCCACAAATGTGACCAAGCACAAAAATTAGTCTGTCTCATGAATAAAAAATGAGCATCAATGTTTAGGACCCCCAAAGTGACACAGGGTCAGACTGGCCCTGCAAATTTGACAACAGATTCTTTAAAAATCATTTTACACACCAGATAAAATAATTTAAGACAAGTTACCACATCTCCATTTTAGTGTTTAACATATTTTATTGTTTTACACAAATTAGGTTGGAGCAGTTTTGCTAGAAATCATGACAATGCTGCCTGCAGAAAACATTCAAAGTGGGATGTAAAAAAAAATCCAGAAGCCCAGAAAAACTTGCCTTGAATTGTTGCATATACAGTTAAAGTCCCTTGATACTGCAGAGAGACCTGTTGTGTTTCATGGGGTTTAACACCATTTCAGGGAGAATGTTAACCACAAGATAAAAGCTGCAAGCAAACCTGCTCAGATTGTGTAAAATCATTTTACTGCCACCACAGCTCAGTCTAGTCAAACAGGCTGAACAATTTCAACTATTTAAGGAAAGAACAGTTGAAATAAACAAGTATGTGTCTATTTTGATTATTATTATTTTAGTGCAAAGAACATAAACCGAAAGTATATAAAACTTAACTCTGAGGAAGAAACATACAAAGTATTAAAGCATCTTATCATACCCAAGACCTCTCTGACCACAGAGAATATAAAGGATGGGGAAGTTATGGGGGGTTTAAGACAAAATAATCCTTTTATCTGTCCCAGTAAACTATGGAGTATGGATGAACATTCTCAGAATCACAGGATCATAAAGGTTGGAAGGGACCTCAAAAGATCACCCAGTCCAACCCCCCTGCCAGAGCAGGGTCACCCAGAGCACATCGCACAGGAACGTGTCCAGGCGGGTTTGAATGTCTCCAGAGAAGGAGACTCCACAGCCTCTCTGGGCAGCCTGTTCCAGGGCTCTGTCACTCTCACAGGAAAGACATTTTTTCTGATGTTTACGTGGAACCTTCTATATTTCAGTTTGCACCCATTTCCCCTTGTCCTATCACCAGACATCACTGAAAAAAGCCTGGCTTTTTTTCCTTGGAACCCTGTGCTCTAGAGCACCAAAACTGTCAGGAGAGCCCCTGCCTCATCCCCAGATTACCAGAGCATTGTATCAGTGCCATCTCTGAGGATGTTGCAGGCACTCTGGAGGAAAGAGTCTTCTGCAGGAAAAGAGTTCATCTCCTGTTCTCCAAACTGTAAAAAAAAAATAATTAAAAATGCCTGCAAATCTTCCAGTCATGGAGCTTCCAGTTATTTTGTTATTCAGACATTCCCCTCCCCTGCCTCCTTCAGTTAAAGTTATCCTACAAAAGTCTGAAAGTCACTGACTCCTAACAAAGACAAACACACACATAACTTGGTACCCAAGATCAGACCAAGCAATTCAGCTTCAATAAACTTCTCGTAAAAATAACCTTGAACCCCTCTTATCCTCTGTCCAAGGCTCAGCCCAGTCTGCTTCCTCTGCTGGACCACAGAGAAGGAATTGAGACCAAATCTGGCAGGGCAAAACAAGCTCCTTGCCCTCTTGGTGCAGCTGTGAGCTGACCCACTCCATGTCCCACAAGCCACAAGGGTAAGAGCTGAATAACATGGCAAAGGGATGACACAGCCATGGTGTGGAACAAAAGAGGGGCCTGTGACAAGCAGAGACATGCTCTTCAGAATCACAGAATTATCACATTTGGAAAGGACCTCCGAGATGACCAAGTCTAATTGTCCACGCAGAAAAACCCACCATGCCTGTTAGAGCATGTCCTGAAGCACCACAGCTACATGCTTCTTGAGTACCTCCAGGGATGGTGACTCCACCACCTCCCTGGGCAGCCCATTCCAGTGCCTGACTACTCTTTTGGTAAAGAAGTTCTTCTAATGTCTAGTCTAAACCTCCTGGTGCAACTTCAGACTATTTCCTCTTATCCTATCATTATTAACTTGAGAGGCCAGCAGCCACCACACCACAACCTCCTTTCAGGTAGCTGTAGAGAGGCATAAGGTTTCCCCTCATCCTCCTCTTCTCCAAACTAAACAGTCCCAGTTCCCTCTGCCTCTCTTAACAGGACTTCCTCTCTGGACCCTTCACCAGCTTGGTTGCTTTTCTCTGGACACACTCTAAGCAACTCAACGTTCTTCTTGTAGTGAGGGGCCCAGAACTGAACACAGTACTTGAGGCATGAAATATTGCACTTTTGCCTGGGCACACACTAGACCCATTCCCAGCAGAACCCACAGAAGTGCCAACTTCCCTTCTTGTCCCATAAGGAAGCTCATGTCATGCAGTGGCCATCAAGCCACTTGCTTGTTCCTCTTCCTCCCCTTTGTTCTTCTGCTTTCACAGTCATTCCAGCAACTGAGAAGGTCCATCCCATGCTCAGATTTCCTTCCACAACCTAGGGACAACCAGAAAAATGCTCAGTTCAGAAAATATGGCAGGAATTGGCCTGAAACATGTGCTTTAAAAAAAGCTGCAGCAAAGTAACCCTTGAGGGTTTTTTTCCCAAGCAACAGGTGTAGGAGATGATCCTAGAAGACCCTTTTACATATAGAACAAGAGACTTCTAACCTGACCTCACTTTCCCCTAAAAGTAGGATGGGACATTGCCTTTGCTGCAACATACACAGAGCTCAGCACGCACCAGGTATATTGAAAGGTTTTTGGAATTCCCTGCCCAGGTGGGGAGAGCAGCAGACCCAGGCACAGCCCCCCGGTGGGAGCTGGCACAGGTTGTACTCAAAACCACCAAACGGGTGAAACAGGGATTGTGCATTCATCATTATCAATTCCATCCTTTTAAAACCTTCACCATCCATTGTGTCCATCAATAATCAAAATCTATACTCGCTTCTAAGTGCCACGTGCATAGATCTACACACACAAAAAAGGCAGGAAAGTGGTGCTGGCAGTGCCAGATATGAGTTTGGACAGCAGCTGTTTGCTGCATTTTTCAGAAGACTACTTGATTTGTCCCTCTCCAGTGAAGCCACTCAAATATCCGTATTATGGACAAAACAGCAACTGGAACATCCCAGGCTTTTTGTATTTTGGCTCTCACAGGTGCTTCAGGATGAGGCAAAAATAAAACTCAACCCAGTGTCAACAAAGAACCATCCAACTGATTAAGAGGAGGAGGAAAGAGGTCACCCTGCTTGCACCAACAGGCATCTGACCACTCTCTGTGCACATTGTGCTGGGCGCTGCCCAACAGAGTAACTAACCCCCCCCTTCCTATGTAAAGACTTGGGAAAGATAAACCAATGCAGATGGGTGGAGAAAATTGAGCTAAAACAAGAGAGGAATGGTAATACTAAAAGTGCTTTTGCCTTTTTGCAGTCCAGGACAGCCAGGATTATTTTTTTCTTCTTCTCAATTCCTCTGTGTTTACAACCTGTGAATAACATGATGTTTCCCCTGCAGCCTCAGTGCCATGTGCTCAATTTGACAGAAACCCGTTAAAAATCTGGTCAGTTCAAACTCACTTTGGAACAAATTTGTAGCAAATTTGTGACTGTCAGCTGGTACACATGACCACAAAAATCAGGACATTGTTGTCCAAAGTGTGAGCATACATGTTCAGAACAGATTTAAAGAGGAACAGGATTAGGGCAGCAGCATACCAGCTCTGGGAGGATGCTCCAGCAGAAAGCATGTGAACATCAAGCTATATTGATGCATGTGGGTCTATCTCCTGCTTATCTCAAGCCCACTGACATCTGAAGACATCTATTATCCTTATTAATGATAAAGGCTTTCGCCTTTGGAAGGCTTAGACTTTGGAAAACATTTTCTGGACACCCCAGCATCTGCAGAGGAAGAAACCAACCCAATAGCATGCTTTAAGTCAGCTGGTCTACCTTATTTGTTTTTATTCACTGTCAAAAAACCCAAAATTAATCTATACCTTCCACTCAGCTAAAACAATTGTGCAAGTATTTAAATAAGAACCTAAAAGTAAGCACTGTTAAACTTTATCTGCATTGCAGCTCAAATGTAAAGCTGCAGCTTGGCAGTAAACAAGAGTGTTTTTCCATAACCAGTCAATTTTGTTTGGCTTAAACTAAAGTTCTAGGGCTGTCCTTTCATTTGTAGCCATGCTTTGTATCTGGGTTAAGGACTTTAAACTATGCTAAAGAAGGCTTTTGTTCTCCATCTAGTTGCTTTTACCTCTCAGTTACTTCTGAGGTCAGATCTTCAGCTAGAGGGAACCAGCATCTCTCCATTAGAGCCCATGGGGTGTAACACTTGCTGCAGCTGAGAGCAAACTCCTGCCAGCTCGCTCTCTTCCTTCACAAACGACCACAGGTCACAGCTCTGGAGGAGCTCCTGGACAATATTCTGTATAATTCATGACTGCTCCCTGGAGTAAATAATGCTTTCTGCCCTCCCCCCCACCTACTGTTATTGTGCTCCTTCTGAGGCCCCTGACAAAGGAAAGTTTGATGTATATTTTATTTTAAGAATGACTATTTACCCATTCTCCCTAGCCTACCTTTATCTTGTTTACTACCTCTCACAATAGCCAGAGGTCACTGCCAGGGGACCCCTTCCATTTCAGCCCTCTCCTTGGGACATGCAGCCTTCAGGCGGGTGGCGTGCTCCGAGCTGAGCTCCACAGCTTCACTGGGAGAAAAAACACACCACAATTCCTCCAGTTCTTCAGGTAAAGTGCTGACATCTGCCCCTTCATCTTCCCCTGGGCTCTGGTCTGCCTTCTTGCCCTGAAACCATATTAATCACGTACCAGTCAGAGTTCATGATGTGCCAAACATCCTGCATAGGACAGGGGTAATGAAATGAAGGTTTAGAAATGTGGAGGACCTGGTGTTAAGTAGCACAACCAATAATGTTTAGATCACTGCATCTTCTGAAGAGACTCTTGGCTATGAAAGCATGAGCAGCTGTTAAATGCCAATGCCATCCTCTGCTCACACTCTGTCTGCACCAGGTATATGTAGAAAGCAGCACCAACATGGGTTTCAGGAGTGTTCCACCTTTTCAAAAGAGGAGCTGGAGAACTTTGTTTTTCCTTCTGCAGAACAGTGGTAAAGTAGAACAGGGCTTGGGTACACTCTCAAGAGCAGATGTCTTGGCTGTTGCTGTGCTGATGTGACCATGGCTCTCGCCAGGAGAGTTTGCTGGCTAGGATGCAAGTGTCCACAAATCTTGGCAGGATGCAGCCCTCAGTGGCTTCTAGACAAGGAAAGGCTAAGAGACCTGGGGCTTTTCAGTCTAGAGAAGACTGCAGGAGGATCTAGCTAATGTCTATAAATATATGAGGGCTGGGCATCAAGAAGGCAGGGACAAGCTCTTTTCAGTCATACCCTGTGATGGGATGAGGGGCAATGGACTCAAACTCGAGCACAGGAAGTTCCACCTCAACATGAGGAAGAACTTCTTCACTGTGAGGGTTACAGAGCACTGGAACAGGCTCCTCAGAGAGGTTGTGGAGTCCCCTTCTCTGGACACTTTCAAGACCCATCTGGATGCCTTTCTGAGTGATCTGCCCTAGTTACATGCATTTTTTTGGTCCTGCTCTGGCAGGGGCGTTGGACTCTATGATCTTCAGAATTCCCTTCCACCCTCTAATATTCCGTAACTCTGTGATTAATATTACAGGGATCAATGCCATCATATCTCCTTAGATTGGCTGCTTACATCTGTTCCACTGGATGGAGGACATGGTCAGTCTTCTGAAACAGGGGTACTGGGGTTTCACAAGTTACCCAACCTGCAGACACATCCCTGTGAGTGGGAATCAGTCAGTTATTTACAGAACTTGGCTAGACTCAATGTGAGTATCCATGCTTAATTCACAATAAACCATTAATGGAGACAGGCTGAGAGAGATTCCATGCCTGTTCTTCCATCCCTGCTCACTACCAGGGTCAGTGGTAGGTTGTAGAGACCACAGACATGACCCACATAAACAGCAATTATGTTCCTAAATATTCAGTTTCTACTTCCTTAAGCTTGATTTTAAAGGCAAACAACAGCTTTTCTAGTTTTCATCAATTATTCATGGACCACTTCAGATAGCCATCAAATATATAATCAAATTAAATTAACGTATCTCGAGTTTGGTAACCCAAGATTTCCTGTTTCAGCCCACAGGACGCCTGCTTCTGTTTGGGTTGCCACTTAATCATTGCATAATATTTGTTTTGGCTTCTCTGTGTGTAAGAAGAGATTTACACCCTTCCATCTGGCCATGGCATGTGAGTGAGTCACCAAGGGATAAAATTAAAGCTGCCCTTAATTCCTCCATGGGCTGCTTTAGTGTAACCCCGTGCTGCTTTGGGATGGTTTGGGAATGAACAGCAGGGTGGAGCAACTAAAAATACACCTGCCTATCTAGTTTGCCTTATCGGTTATCAACCTTTGCAGTCTTTAGTAAATAATAGACATCACCTGAGTCTTCTCTCAGCTCCTCAATTGCCTGCACAAAAATGTACATATGGGCAATGCTTTAAGCAGCCCTCATAGGCAACTTGTAAGTTAGAGTGATCCTTGTTTTGTCCCTGCCCCTCCAAAAAGGAAAATCTAGGATGTGGTACAAGGGTTTCATCTGAATTTGCTTCAGGATGACTTCCTTGCCATTGTTAAAATTGCTCTTTGGGCCCCTAAGATGACTAAGGGTCCCCACAAGGCACTCCAAGCTGATTCAAAGGCAGTGCTGCCATCTCAGGCTAAAGAAGAGCTTGACTTGATTCCACTGCAATCAATGGAAAGACTCACATCGAGTTCAGGAGACACTGAATCAGGCTCTCCAAGGAAGACAAGCTGCAAGAAGTGACTGATGGATAAAGACTTCACATCTGCTGGCACTTGGAGATGTAACAAGGAGTTCTGACAAGTCACAGAGGTAAAAAAAAAATCAATCAACAATAAAACTCCATAACACTATCTATAATCAAGTGTAAAGTAAGTGGAAATAGCAGCAGTTGTAGCACCAAGTACTTCCAGTGGTACTTGCTGTGGGCCTGTTATTAATGTGTTGGGGTTACAAAGGATAAGAGCAGAGACCTTCACACAACAGAGCTGGATTTGCAGTGATTTAGTCATTGTAACAGCTCTTCCAGGAGGGGAAAAATAATCCGAGGGAGTGTGCCTTCCCAGTAAGCCTACCTGCCACTCCTGGGGGGTGTCCTGCAGCATCTCCCCATGGTGATTGCCTTGGCACCACACCCCTGGCCATCTGGCTCTGCCAAGAACATCCCTGCAAGGTCCTTCAAACCCAGGGTGAGGCACACATCCCTGCTTGTAGCAGAGCATGTACCCGTCATTAGCAGATTCCAGCCATGGCTGTGACACAAGTGAGTGGACAGACACCCAGAGGGCATTTTAACAGGGTGTCATAGACTGGTTTGGGCTGGAAAGGAACTTATGCAGATCTAATCCCAACCCCATGCCATGAGCAGGGACATCTCCCATTAAACCAGGTTGCTCCAAGTCCCATCCTACCTGCCCTTGAACACTTCCAGGGATGGGACAACCACAGCAACTCTAGGCAATCTCAGCCAATGTCTCACCACACTCACAGGAAAAATATTCTTCCTAAGATCTCATCTAAATCTCCCCTCTTTCAAACACACATACACAGCCACACCTGACCTACCTGTAACATCTCTCTGGTGCCACTTGAAGATGCCACTTCACCCTCTCCCTTTGTTGACCAGAGAAGCACAGTGGTTGTCATCAGTTTTCTAGAGCAGCATTAATTTATCTTCTCTCCAACTCCTGCCAAGGTGGGTTTGTGGGCAGGCTCCTCCTGCTGATACCTGGAAGCAGCATGGCTGTAGCATGCTTCAGACAGCATCTTCCTACTAGTATCAGCTCCACCTTCCACCAGAGAGGCTACTCAAATGCCAAGTTGAGCCCGGGACTTAGACTGCAGTCACCCATAGAGGCTAGGACACTTCCTTCTAGAAGGTCACTGGTGGACTCCTGTAAGATAAACACCTTAGCTTTCCATCCACATCCCAGAACAGTTCAGTCTTTCCAAACCCACAGGCTGTGAGACAACATGCACATCTCCACAGGCCACATGAAGGCTCCTCTTTCTGTACCATGCAATCTGGGGTGGATCCAGGGGGATGGTTCAGATTGCTGGGCAATAGCTGAACCACCCTCCTTTACCTGTACTTCCAGCAGAGGACCATGGGCCAGGAGACTGGACTCTCCCAAACACCCCTCAGCACCACGTGCATGGATGGACTCCTGACAAAAGGCAAATCTGTACCTGCCTGCTGGGTTGAGGAGAGAGGACAGACCAGTCTCCAAGTGGGGCAGGTACCCTGGGACTTTCTCCTGCAGGATCACTGACACCTTTCTTGAGGGTTTCACATGTGGGGCTGGCAACACATCTAAGTGCAGGCAGAAAAGCTCCTAGAAAACCTCCTACCTTTAGTGGTCTTGCCTGGGTCCTTCTACCAGCGCTTTGTTTCCTGGGGAAGGAAAAAGAGCCAATTGAAAATGTTCTTTTCAAGAACAGGAAGCAGATACCATCAGGAGGCGATTTGCTGAGCTGAGTAACAGCTGAAGAGCAGAAGCTGTTTTACTCAGTGAGTGGCATTTTAGGCACAATGGTTTACATTTTAGATAATCCAGTGTATCAAGCATGTAACAAAAGTGATTCAACGATACTATTTCCAGCCTTTGAGCAGAATGGATCTTAATTGCCAAAGAGACGTTTCCCTTCATATCTCTGGATCTGTACTTCATGATTTTTGTACTTGGAGCCTCAGAAAATTGCAGCTCTCTCCTGATTAAGTGCTTAATTGTGGTCAGTGCTTTTCAAAGTATTTTCAGCAGTTAGCTTAAGTTCCACTTCAGACACAGACCGTTATCGACTTCTTTATCAACTCACACAATTTCCCCCAACAAATGCTATCTGGAGTATACTTGGGGGGCCTTGATCACATCCCTGCTTCTCCAGGACTCAAGTGGAAAGCACATGCCCATACAGCATCCACAAGCTCAGGCTCCAGCAAGATGTTTTCCTGCTTTCCTCCAAGGCCTTTTCTCATCTGAAGCAGCAGAGTCGCCCTTCATGCCTGAAACCCTGGGCAGAACTGGCAGCCAACTGCCTGAAACTCAATCCAAACCATTTAACTTGGATTTACCAGGAAACCAAAGGAATTAAAGAGAAGGCTCTGGGGAGACCTTAGAGCACCTTTGAGTACCTGAAGAGACTACAGGAAAGCTGGGGACGGGTATGGATAAGGGCATGGCAGGATAGGGCAAGGAGGGTTGGTTTTAAGCTGAAAGAAGGGAGATTCAGATGAGATACTAGGAATAAATTATTTGCTGTGAGGGTGGTGAGGTACAGGTCCAGGTTGCACAGAGCAGCACGTGGAGTGCTCAGGAACACACAATAGGGCCAAGCCTTGTCTGGTTAGAACTTAAACCCTTGTTTAAGTCCTGCCCTGCACCTCAGCTTTGCACAAGCAACAGTTCCAATTGCCCAGGGAAAATGGGCACTTACTTGCCCATGCAGGGGGGCAGCAAGGACCAGTGACAGGTTTTGTGCCTGTTTAGATGGGCTGTGGCTCGCAATGTAAATATGTGAGAACACAGCAGCTACTGACCACCCAGAGCCAGTGTTCTCTCAACTGATTGCCTTATCTCTATTTTCTGTGGATTTGTGAGAAGCTCTTGAGGGGTTTAATGGCTTCTCTGCAGTCCATCTAAGATCAAGTCTCACTTTGGGCACCCTGGGGCATCTTCAGGTTCTCAGCCCAGTGCCACAGCTCCGGAAAGTGTTTCATAAATTAGATGCCAAGAATGGAGCTAGCTGGTCCTCAGCTCCACGTTCAGCCACAAAGTATTGAAGAGACTCATCCCTTCATGTAGTCTTTCTTGTACATAAGCCAACTCTCAACTGTTTTGAAAAACTGCACACCTCTTATGTAATGGTTCCTGAACAAGGATCACCCACAGCTCCCCAAGAAGTTTCCAGCTAGGGGAAAACTGGTGAGGTTTAAGCCTGCAGAAGCAGCAGATGACACTGCAAGCTGTGCCACTGGCCAACATTCAGGCAATAGAGCTGCTAATGGTTAACACAATATTTTCATTTCACTGTACATGAGAAAAGATAATTACTTTCCGGGTTTAAGAACTGAATGTGTTGATCCAAATGTAATCTCTGTATTTTAGCATTTGATTATTACATTAGAAATACAAATGTCAATGGGCTGTAGTAACCAAAGTTATCAGAAGAAAAAAAGAGAAGTGTTACTTAAATTACAGTACAGAGAGAAGAGCAGAAGCCAACAAGGGACTTGTAACTTTTGTTAATTAAAAAAAGACTATAGAAAAGCATTTCAGGAGACAAGAGCTTTTTTTCCCCCCCTCCCTAAATGATCCTTTATCTTCACCCAGGTCAAGCAAAGGCCAGGAGGGTGCAAGCAGAAAGGAGAACAGCAGATGGGTACCACTTCTCCATCACTCAAATCAGAGCTATGAAGAGCTGACTGGCTCATCTTCCACAGCTAGAAAAACCCATGTTTAAAGCCATTTAGAGCCCATGTAGCTGCAAGCACCTTATTCAGTTGTGAGGAGTTAAAATGGGAATCCCAAAACACACTCCTGGAGATCAAACTGAGTGATGCTCCAACACCTCTCCTGGGTTCAAAGGCTGAAGATGGTTTTGCATTTCCATTCCTTACCCTATTTTCCAGTCCAGTTGGCCTCTTGCTCTGCTATCTTCTCTCATCTCTTAAGCCCAGATGGGCTCATTTGTCCCTCTTATCCTAAACCTGCTCTAATGAATGTGGCACACAAAGAATTTTCTTTGCACCTCAGCCCAGTTCAATACAAAAGCAAAGCAGAGTATAACCAGCAGCCCAGCAGAGCAGAGCTCATCTATTAAGGAGTTTAGAAATGAAGCATTGTCCTCCAGGAAGAGATCCTTGCCCTGAACTTCTTTCTAAAAGCATTGAACACAAACTGGAAGCCCAGAATGTGTGTAACAGTTAATAACAAGAGTGTGCTACCAAGAATTGATTCAAATTGTTAGGATTTGCTGTTGAACAAGATATTGCCTTGATTTCTTCGCAAAGTTCAAGTTTACAGGAGGCTGATTAGTCCCTCTAGCATTCCTGAAGCACCTGCCTCTGTATGAAATTTTATTACATTGCCAGCCTCGCTGGCTGCTCAAAGTTTGTGTGATGGGTGACAGCAAAATAAGGAAATAAAGGAAAGGAAGGAGAAAGGAGGGGAACTCTGTTAAGTTTTTTCTTTTCCCTTTTCAATAAAATGTCAACTCCATTACATAGATGTCAACTCCATTACTGTAATGCTCTGTCTGTAACCTGAACACGTAACTACCTGCTAATGAAACAAGTTTCTCACAGGAGCACTGAGGCCAAGCACACCCGCTGCAGGTTGCCATCCACCTCAAAACGCCTGTTTATCCCTATAGGCACCAAAACCATCTCCATTATTCTCTTCTCCTAGTTGTCTTTGTCACCCCAAAATAAAAACCTGGTCTTTGTTCAATGGAGCCTGCAGTGGACACAGACCTGTTCTTGTTAAAGGAGAAACTGGAAAATGGAAGAGCAATGCCTGGCACGCCAGCAGGGCCACAAAAAAGCAGCTTGAACAGCAGCAAAGGTGGGAGAAACAGAGGAGCAGCTGCCCCAAGGACCTGCTCCAAGCAGGAGACATCCCTGATGTGCTGCCAAACCTTCAGAGGGTTTTTGGGGGGGTGAATGCCCCCAAAAAACAGCAAGATCTGAAAGCCTGGGCAGCACTCCAGGCAGAGTGGTCCATAACCATCAGCCCATCAGCACTTTCAGCAATGTCCCCAAAGCCCCCAAGGGACTTTAACAGGTCTATGGGCTCATGAAGGCTCAATGCATTTGGGAAGAGAAGACAGGTATATGAAACCAGGGCTGTTTGCAAGCATCTCTCCCTCACAGCTCCTTTTATTTTTTTTTAACCAAACAAAAGCATGGTGGGGAAGACCTTTGCCCTTTCCCAGGTAATAGCAGGGAGAAGCCTGAAGGAGGACAGATCACCTCCCACAATCTAAGGTTTGCTGGCTGTACACATCAATCTGGAGACAGAGACGAGTACATATTTAGAAAAGAATAAAGAAATCCATTCCAGAACAGGAGTTGTTTAGATAATTGATTTCCCTTGGACTTACATGTACTAAATAACACCTACCGAGCCACATCTCTGAGATAACCTTTTCCTTCAAATCTCTTTTCCAAAGGATTGGCCTTTGACAGAGGCATCTTTCAAAGTGCAAATCCAGCAAGCTTTAAGCCAGCTCGTAGGTAAGACCTTTCTGAAAGAACAAGATGATGATTCCTCAAGCAATTATTTTTCCTCAGTATCCTTTGCATAGAGAGAGCTAATTAACTGCCTGCCAGGTTCTGCAGGTTCACAGTGAAAAATGAAGTAGTACAAATGTCATAATTAATTAGCAGTTTAATGCTAGAATGAACAGAGCAAAAGTGCTATAAATATGCCAGCAGCAGGATCCCCACCCCAGCACACCCTGGCAGGGATGCAGTGGGGACTTCACATGACAGGGACCACACACCAGGGCCTCACATCACCATCCCTTGGCAGTGACCTCAGCTGGAATCACAAGGCAACAAGGAATAACCTGTCATCTCCTATATTCAAGCTGCTGACCATCTTCCCCCAGGGAGCAGGGGATGCTCACACAAGGAAGTGATCTCCACAGCTTGGACCCCACAAACTCTGCCCTGGTGAGTCCCAGGTTTGCACAGGCCCACACCCTGCTGCTCCCCAGAGAGGTGAGGTCAGTCCCACCTTTCCCCCCATCCATCAGGAGCTTTTGTTTCTGAATTTTTAGGGAGTGCAATAATGACAGAGGGCATCAGCCAGCTCCCCAGAGCCTCTTGCAACACAGTTCCCACCTTGCATGGGGTGGATAAGAGGACAAAGACTATTTTTGGGGTTATGTTTGGGGTTTTTTTGCATGTAGACCTGAAGCCTACAAAGGGTTGCTGTGGGTAGAAATCCCATCCCACACAAAGAAAGGAACACAGAGTTACCAGTTTCCCATGGACCAACACAACCACAGGGTTTCAGACCTGGGTCAAAGCCAGTGCCTTACACCTGGTATGCAATGTGGATTAAAACCAACCAACCAAAGTAATTAAAAATCATCCAGATGGACTCTGGGCAAGAACAAAAAACCAAGGACCACCACTGAGAAGACACTTGCCCCTTAGCAGATCCACCCAGCACTTGCAGGCACTGAGGATCTTACTCACCTGTACTTGGAGCCCAACCCAGAACACTTGACCCTGCTGAAGTCTCTGGACCAGCCCTTATGAGCCTACAAGGTGTGTTGGAGCAGCCCAGGCACTGTTCCCACCCTGAATGGTCCACGGGCTCTGGAGCAGAGCAGGGTCC
Source organism: Chaetura pelagica (assembly GCF_000747805.2). NCBI lineage: Eukaryota > Metazoa > Chordata > Aves > Apodiformes > Apodidae > Chaetura > Chaetura pelagica. Next base: position 1,662,985 of record NW_009952066.1, read on the forward strand.
TGCAGGAAACACAAACAAAACAAACAAAAAAACCCCCAAACCAACCAAACAAGGGAGAACTTAGAGACGTCTGTGGCTCCTTTTACCCACAGTGCCCAAGCACCCAGGGCTCCCTCAGCTCTCCCCAGCCACCTGGGAGAGATCTTCAATAGTAAGGAGGTATGTGCAGCTCCTCTGCCAGGCACCCACCTCCACAGCAGCAGTGCCATCCTTGTCACCTGCTCTACTTCACTGCTGCTGGAGGCAATGCTGGGTTTTAAGTTTGTTGTTTGTTTTTTTTTTAATGGTACTTTTTTTAAAAAAATGCAGAAGGCAACTCCATGGTGACAAGCACCACCGGGGAAACCTGTGACACTGGCAGGTCAGAGCCTGCACAGCACATGCAGCAGCAAAGGAAGAAAACAAAGCTGGAGCAGTAATCCAGGGAGGTGCAAAGAGAATAGCCTTGAGGATGAGAAAACACGTAGCGGGAAGAAGAAGGTCCTTAAGTTAAGTTCCCTCTTTTTTTAACCTAATAAAATCTTTTATTAACACAATCTGGAAGAGGCCAGCACCTCTCCAACATCTCCTTGGATGCTTTGTTCAAGCATTAAACTCTCTCTCCTTCGCCTCCTCTACTCTAACGTGCCCGGCCTATAGTGACACATTTCAGCACTTAAAAAAAAAAGTGACGTTTCCAGGGATTTTTCCCGCCCCCGCCCCAAAGTGCTGCCTCCTACAGGGGAGAGCAGGGAAGTAACGGCTCAGGTATGATAATCAGTCGTCAAGGTAGTCAGACACTGCAGGGATTAGTCTGTGAGCTTCACTCTCGGGATGCAGCAGCCTATTTCAGAAGCTGGGAAGGGCCCTCGCGACCCTCCTCATCCCCACCCCCTCCCATCCCCTACCTCCCCAGGTAATTTGCTCAGATCCAAAACTGTTGCACAGGGAAAGGTGACTACAGAGAGATGTGTTTCTATGGAGGGAACCTGGGGAGCAGCTTCACTACCACTTGCTTGTGCAACAGCAGGACTGGGCTCCTCCAGGTTCACGTAATTCATAAAACCAGTTTAACCAGCTCCTCCTGGCTCAGGCTTGACCTGGCCTGTTATGTCCAGTTGGACAATAAAGTTATTTCAGTTATATCAGGAGATGCTGTGGGCACCCAGAGGAGTTGGTGCCCAGCTGCAGGGTGCAGCAATGCTTCAAGTGCATTGGTCCAGCAGGAGGAGATGGCAGCCTCATGCACCTGATGCCCTTGCACAAACCACCTTGCAGTTAGGAACGTGGCTCCCATTGGGTTTGCACAGGGATTTATGGTCCTCTGTGAGGTCTGAAAAACCTCACTCATGTCACACAAGCTGTTGGACTGACAGGACACCCCAAACAGGCACAGGGTAGCCAAAAGGGAAACCTTCCACCGCACCAACAGGCAGAGAAATGAGGTAATGGGGGACAGAGCTGCCCTCTCCCAGCCAAACAACACCTTAGACCCTCCTGCCAATCCCCTCCCATACCAGCCCAGCTCTGCTGTGTCTGTGTGATGGCATTCAAACCTGAGTTCAGGCCAGTTAATTTCAAGTGTTATCTCTTGATTCCCAATAGCCAATACTGTAAGTCATCTTACAAGCTCTGGCTTCCCACCATGCAATTCAATGAGAAAGCTCAGACACTATCCCTTCTTTAGAAAACTGTCTTTTTGAGGCTCCATTATCCTTATTTCTTCTTTTATTCTGCACATTCCAGTCCTCCTGACGCAGGGCACATCACCAATGATAAATGCCCAGTGCCACAGCCCCAGGGACCTGCATGCAGGATCCACAGGCAGCTGAGTCAGGACAGCTGTCTGGGGTGCAGCACCCCATTTGCAAGTTCAGGTGCCCCTGCAGGGTCCTGGCTGAAGACAACCCACCAGCAGGGCTGGCTGTCACCTAACAACTCCCACGGGTTTAGCCCAGCCAGGCAACACAGGACCAAGCCCTGAAGCTGGCATGGGGACACAGCTCCATCACATCCAAGCCTCACTAACCAGGGTAGACATTCATTGCGGGGTGTGGGGGAAAGAAAGGACACTATTTCTACCTTATTAACCTGCTGCTTTTGGCAAGCAGTGATGACACTGTTATATCCCACATCATCCATGTCCTCTCCTGGGTGGGACAAGCAGGAGCTGCTCCTCCATTTCCTTTCACTCCATAGGGCAGCAGGCAAGGAGAGTCTTGCAGGCACTCGGCAGGAGGGTTAACATCCCTAAAGCCTAGCTCAGCACCTGGGTGCCATGTAACACCCACACCACAGCCCTGATGAGCTAAGCCTCCTGGACCAGCTGCCCTCACCCTCCTCATCACTGGGAACACCCCATTTCCCCATCCCATGCCAGGTCTCACATCTACACCACCCGTCAGACATGCCCATACTACACAAGGCTTGTGCAGACCCTCCTGTGCCAAAACTCTCCCCCCCTCCAGGCTCCATCCCTTAAGACTTATTTTCCACCCCTTTGGGTTCCACCTGACTCTGCTCAGCCTCCCCAGGGTCAAGGCTCCCAGGAACTGTGGTTACTTCTAATGACACATGAAATATTATTCTGACTCCAAGGATATTGACAAAACCTCTCTATTATTTCCTCACACTGCCTCCAAATCTAACCCAAAGACTCCTTGACCACACACAGATGCCAGCAAAAGGAACCAGAAAAACACCATCAAATGAGTATGGATTTTTTTTTTAATTTATTTTTTTTCTTCCCAAAGAGAGCCTATGTGTTGCTAAACGCCTGTCTGGGGTTCTGTATAGACCCAGTTCTGTGTCTGAAGATAAACTTCCCAGCCTACCATCCAGGCTGGATATGGGGAGCCTTGGACTTTCTAACCTTCCTTCATAATATAGAATATTTTGTACAGTTCACTAAATAAATCTTTTGTGACATGACCTCCCAGGCATACATGCAGACCAGTGTCTAAGGCCCTTCTTGTCCTCCAGGAGAGGTCAATCTCCTGAAGGGAGCATCACCCAACCATGAAACCCTCCTGCAGAGAAGAATCCAGCAGCTACAGCAAACACCAGCACAAACTGGGGCCCAGAGTTTTGCAAATCAGCAACATCATCAGATCCAACAAAGTGTTCAGCTTCCTCCTGACTGGGGTGCAAGAGAGAGTGGATACAGGGAGACAAAAAAAAAAAAAGTGTGTTAAAACACTGCAGGAAGGGGCTTAGGGGAAACACTGAGCCTTCTTTAGCAGAAGGAAGAAGCCACATGGATTTGGGCACCCTCCACACCAGTGGAAAGGTCTCTCCTGGGTGACAAACCCACACAGGTGTCATTAAATTCACTCCAGAAGCACAAGAGAGCCCAAGTGTCCTTTGCACGCGTCTCATGGAGCTGCCACGGAGCACGAGGACCTCTGATAACCCCCCTGCCCGGGCCAGGTACTGCGTGCAGACAAAGAGGCCCCTCCCGTGGGAAAGGGCTCCTCTCCCAAGGGCAGGAGCAGCACCGATCAAAGTGCCTCAGGCGGGGGGAATTTTAAACAGCAACAAAAAATAACCCCCCCAAAAAATAACCTCGGGGCTCACCGACGCTCCCGTGCAGGGAAACCAACCAGCCACGCAGGCGGCGGCAGCCGGGAGGGCCGGCCTCGTTATTCAGCCCAGCTAATTAAAAAGGAAAACAATGCGGACTAAAAGCAGCCCGCCCGCCCCGACACGGGGGGAAGGGGGGGCCGGGGCACAAAGGAGCCGAGGGCAGCACGAGCCCTTAGCCAGCCCGGAGCGGGGTTCAGTGAACCTCACCCGAAGGGCTGACCTGCCAAATAAATATTTACGTTCAGGGGCGTGAGGAAAAGCTGGGCGAGACGCTGCTGCCACACAGCACTGGAATATCTTCTGCTGTGTCGACGGTAAGGAAAGTACTAAAAGCGGCTCTTGGATGTTTCACTTAATCTGAGGGCCCCACAGAAAACAGCTGCGGTCACATCGCCACCCACCAGCTCACTTCTCTTGCCAGAAACTTTTCCCGGCCAGACCTGAGGGGGCAGGAGCTTTACCTGGGATCTCTGGAGCTTAAAACATCCCCTTCCACAAGCAAGAAGAAAACTGTCTTGGTACTCCCGGGGCTGCAGAGGCTGCCACCCAAACCCTGCTCCGGGCAGAAGCCACAGCAACTCCTGAGACTCACCTGCCCACGGGTCTTAATAAAGCTGTTTTCTGGCAAGAGTCAATCAAGGCTGCCGATAACAGCCCACACCTGTGCCAGCCCTAAGCAGCTGCTGCCACGGCTCCTCATCCCTGTGGGCTCCAGCCCCATGGCAGGGCAAGGAATGGCAAAACTGGAAGCAGCAGAGCCCCTACAAAATGCACCGGGATGGACAGCCTTGGTATCATTTCAGCAAGAAGTGACATGCTTAGTAGGAGAATCTGCTAATCCCACCCAACCCAGCTCCGTGGGATTCCCTTAATGTGGGAATCAGTGCCATGTGAGACCAATGTTACCTCATTAGCAGGATTCAGAACCTGTGTCAGGTGGTGGCTGCAGGGGAGTTCCAGAGGAGTCTTCTGCTGCTCAGTATCTTCTCCAGTGAAGAAGAACATCTGAAAGGACCACTAGTACTTTCAGCCACCCTCCAAATTAGCAGCATGGCAAATGGCCACAGGAGGAGTTTAATTCCAAAAGGGGATGGACAGTCAGGGGCTCAGGAGGTGGCTTCAGCTCTGCAGGCACCCTGCCCGGGTGGGTGCTGGGAGAAGGGTGAGGGAGATTCCTTGGGGAAAAAGCCCCAAAGGAAAAACAAACAAACCACAACAAACAAACACACAAAAAAACCCCACCAAAGCAGAACAAAATTTAAAAAAAACACCGAACACCCCCTACCCACCCACCTTATAAAAAACACACACACAAAAAAATACAAACCCAAAACAAAATGCCCACAACAAACTAACCAAAAACAAACCCCAAAATTTTCAGGGAAGGATTTGAGAGCTCAAATATGTTGAGTGGTTTTTAATGTCACATAAGGAAAACTTACAGTCCAAGGAAAAATACTGTAGATGATAGTAACTGTCTGGTGGTAATTTTTGCCATGTAAAGAGAGACGGGGTGAAAGGGTGAATAGATGTCAGGTGCAGTGAGAATAACACACACACCCATAAACATGGCATCAACTTTTGTGCAAGCAAAACTCCCAAACCTGTGACAGTGTCTCCTGCAGCAGCCAGGTCCCCTGCGGTGGCACTGCCAGGCAAGTCCCGACCCCCCTAAGCAAACACCCCAGCTCTTAATGCCTTGCCCACAACCACTTTCCCAAGGGCTTGGTTTCCCCTGGGAAGGGAGACATGCACCCAGCCAGGCATGGGCAGCCAAGCCAACACCTGCAGCAGCAGCAGCAATCTCTTTATGCTGCAAAAACATCTTCCTTTCCCTGTGAACATGCCACTTAGTGACACTTCAAACTACTAAATCTGGGGTTTATGCGAAAACAATTTCAGAGTGCACTGGAAACCTCAGGTTCCTTTTTCAATCTAAAACCGTCTTTAGAAAGCAATTCTTACAGCCTCCATTTCCAAGACCCTTTTAATCTCTGCAAATCATTGGTAAGAGCTGAATCAAGGTGAACTGCCATCAACTGTGATCACAACACTGTCACTGGGCAATGAGCAACTATCACTGATTATTTAGAAGTAACTATTGCTTTTAGGCAAGCAGCCACAGAAATAAATTAGCATTTATACTGGATTATTGAAAAATGCCCCACCCCCTCAAATAATCAGCCTCTATCTATATGTCAATTATGTCTTGCCAAGGTCAATATCTGTGCTGTAATAGACACGGTCTCCAATAGCAAGAACAACTTAGGTGTGGAAATGAGCACCAAATGGGCAAAATGTGTCATTATTATCAGAAAGACAAACTGGTCTCTGAAATAACATCTGCACTCCCACCGCTTTAAATAAAGGTTGCCTTCTGTGGCAGGTGTGTCATCGAGAAGCTGGGAAAATAATTCAAAAAATTTAAATCCCAACACTTGGACTTCTCAGTAGGTTCTTTCCTATCACTGTCAGCTTTATTGCATTTATTATGTCATTTTTAAAAATCTTCTTTTGACATGACTTTGCTTGTAACCTGCAGCTTGATCTTCCCCAGCTGTGGAAGCACACAAGTCCATTTATAAATGGCACTTCCAGGCAATGACTGATTAAGTTACGTTCTACATTCTATAAATATACATTCAATAAATGAGGATTATTTTGAAGGATTTTTTTTGAGAAATGTTTTTCATATTATTTTCTTTACCACAAGTCCAGCATGTTCTAACGAAATTAAACTTCTTCTCCCCATCAGAAAATCCAGTCAATGAGTAGAACCGGAACAAAGGAGTGTGTTTGGTTTCTGCTAGAGCAAAACAGCAAAGGGAAAAATCACCTCAATACTTCATTTCATATGAGACTAAGCATTTGATACTGTCCCCACCAAAGTCTCTGTTTCAGGGCAGTGCCAGTGCCAGTTTTAAGAGACAATTAAAACCTTCCATGCAATGTTACACTTTTAATAAAAGCATCGTGCTACTCATGTGGGAAAATAATTCTAGAGTATTTTCAGTACAAAAATGAGGAATTTTGTTCCCTGCATTCCTTCCATCTCCCCCCCAGGCTGTGCTTCCCCTCTGGCTTTGTAAAGGAACGCAGGGAAGAGCAGGATAGGTCTCTGGGGAATCAGGGTGAGGGGTGTCCCTCAGGACTCTGGAGCAGCCAGCAGGCAGAAGACTGAATCAGTCCCTGCTGGGCCCCAAGAGACCTACCACAGACCTCAAGAGTCCGTCCCAGCTGTGTCACTGGTGGAACATCCACATTCCTCCTCACCCCAGCTCCTGCGAAAGGACTCAGGCTGTGGCTGTTGTGTTTGGGGCCATTTTCCTACCTGCTCACCCTTCCTGGGCTGCTCTCCCTCTGGGAAGACCTGTTGTGTGTCACTCCTTGGGCACAAGTTCCTCAGTTGAACAACTCTCAGGATAAGGAGATGCTGCAGGTGCTTGATCTGTGCCCATCACTTGAGTCCTCCTGGGCCACCTCCTTTGTGTCAGACCCCAGATCCCGGGAGACACCTGCCAAGCTCAGAAGCACAGGGACAATCGTGCTCATCCCTTTGCATTATTTCTGTCTTGTTTCCTGCCCACGCAGTGCTGAGGCCCCACTGAGATCCCAAACCTCTTCCCTGTTCCTGCAGCTTGCAGGGAATTATCCCCAGGGCACCAGGAGCAGCCTGTTCCCTTCCTGGAGAGGAGCAGGAACATGCTGACTGGCCCTCCAGGGCAGTGTCCATCCATTCGTCCCCCCGGGGGCTGATCAGGCCCACCCCCCCTGCCTGGCCGGGTGGAGAGTCAGTTCTGATCGCCATCCATCGGGGCAATGCCCAGCCCAGAAACCCAGCAAGAAAAGAGAATCTCTAAGTTTGGGGAGGACGAGATTTACAGCAGTTCCTTCCTGAACTGGGACTCCTAGAGGGGATGGGACATGCTCCAAAAGGGACAGAAAATTCTTCAGGGAAAAAAAGAAATGAAACGAAATGAAAAGAATAAATAAATTTTTTTTTAAATTACAATAGAAAATAAAATAAAATAAAATAAA
>NW_009952066.1:1676075-1677309 GCF_000747805.2 Chaetura pelagica
AAAATAAAATAAAATAAAATAAAATAAAATAAAATAAAATAAAATAAAATAAAATAAAATAAAATAAAATAAAATAAAATAAAATAAAATAAAATAAAATAAAATAAAATAAAATAAAATAAAATAAAATAAAATAAAATAAAATAAAATAAAATAAAATAAAATAAAATAAAATAAAATAAAATAAAATAAAATAAAATAAAATAAAATAAAATAAAATAAAATAAAATAAACTGTCAGTCTTTTGTGGAAGACTCTGGTGAAGTCAGAGCTGAGCTCAGACGATGCTCAGCAGTGCAGGACACAGCACAGCCGTACCCTCGGCACCTAAATGCTCCCAGGATGGTGGGAGGGGCAGTGGGCTCTGCTGCGGGGCTCCGTCCCTCAGGGCAAGCGCTGAAACTGCCTCCCTCCCCCCCGGGTGGGTCTCACTGGTGGTTCACGTCCAGCACGGGGACAGAGCACCGCGAGAGGGACGGCAGCAGGATCCCATTCTGCTCCCGATGGCGGGCAGAAAATATGGGGGTTTTTTAAAATGGTTTTTGAAGCAGGAAGGATGAAATCAGGTGCAAGGAAAAAAATAACGCAGGTGCTGGAAATATGGGGAAATTACAACTGAGTAAATGTTGCAGGTAAAATTGGTGGAGGGTGGGAGTTCGGGGCAGATGAGCAGCCCAGAGCATGCAGAGCTCTGTACGTGTTTAACCACTTCCCTGCACAGGGGTCTTCAGAGTTTAATGGGGTTGGGGGAGCACAAACTTTAAGGAAGCAGAACTGTCCTCTCCGATTTTTTATCTTTCCTTTTTCTTCGATAACCACCCCAGTTCTGGAAGTGCTTTGCCCAGGAGCTCTCGCCAAAGGGCTCAGGGAAGGGATGTGATTTAGAGAGGGAAAGGTTGGGTCCCGGTCTGGTTCCTGTCCTAGAGGTGGGAGCAGGTCGGGGGTCGCGGCAGCAGTTTGAAAGGGCGAGGAGCTTGTGGCGGCTCCGGGCCCTGCTGCGGGGCTCTCAGCGCACATATAGCGGTTTATAGGCGGACCCCAGGTACCCGGCCCGGTCACCCCGCTGCCTCCCCCGCCCGGGGCAGGGAGAGCAGAGCCCCCTGCTGCGGCCCCGGGGTCGAGCAAGGGCCTGGCCCGCCCCGGCCCCGCACGGCCCCGCTGCCCCGGGGGGATGTTTGGCTGCGGAGTCTGGCTGCCCACCGTCCTCTCCGCCTGGAAAGGGACGTCAAAGAAC
>NW_009952066.1:1679787-1685537 GCF_000747805.2 Chaetura pelagica
GGCAGCGGGGCGGGCGCACCCGCGGAAGGCTGCGGACCTGTGTTTGTGCGTGTGTGTGTGCGTGTGCCCGTGTGTCCGAGGCTCCGTGTCCCCGCCGTGCTGCCCGCCCGGTACAGCCGCCCTGATGGGGCTCCCGGCGGGCGGAGGGGGAGCGCGAGTGCGGCCCTGAGGGGGCTCCCGGCGGGCGGAGGGGGACCGGGCTGGGGGAGCTCCGGGCTCCGCTCCCGGCCTGGCCCCGCTTTACCGCGGTCGGGCACCGGCAGCTAAACCCCGGAGGCACCCGGGATCCCGTGAATACCTTACAGACCCATTGAACGCCAACAATAAATCCTCTGAAGTGCAACTTATCTCGGCAGAATTAATTTTATAACGGTGCCCCTGAAGTGCAATTTCATTATTATTTGATTGAAGGTAAATTGAATTGTAACTCAAGGTCGAGCTGTGGGCAGTCGCTGCCTTTTGGAGGACGGGGAGCGGCTGGAGGAAGAAAATAAAACAAATCCAAGCCTGGCAGTGGCGGAAAGTGTTTTGGCAGAAGAGGTCTCGAGGGCCGGTGCTCAGAATTAAGCGAGAAAAACGTTTTTATCGTTATTATTAATTCTTGCCTAGTAAATGAACGTACACGGCGTGCGTCCCCCGCGCAACAGCCGCGAAGGAGGCGCGGCAAAACCCCAGCGATCTCCGCAGCCCCTGGGAAGTTCAGCGAAGTGAAGTGAATAACAAACCCCAGCCACCCTCCCTCCCACCGTGCCCAAGAACCCGCCCGGGGCCAGACATCGTATCCCCACCGGGAGCTGGGGGACCGGGACCCGCCGCCAGCGGGAGCGATGGGTTTGTCCCCGCGCCTCTTCCCGTAGGAAAACAAGGACACAGGAAACGCTTCTCGGAACTTTCCGGCAATTTTTCATTCTTTAATTTTTACATTATTTTTATTTTTAATATCTTTATTTTTTACAATAAAAGGAAACGTTCTAAAGAGTTGCCTGCTTCGTTCTCTGTCTGCACACGGATGAGGTTTGACCACACCTGGAAAAATCCCCCAAAACCTCCCGTTTTTCCACCTCCCTCTGAAACGCCAAGAGGATTTCGTTCTGCGCCCCTCGCCTTCACCATCTTGGAGGGTATGCTGAACCCCGGCCCCTCCGAGAGCTCCCGCCGGGGCTGCGAAGCGAAGGAGGGATTTTGAGAAAAAAATAAACGAATTTCGACCGCTGCAAGCACAGGGACCGGCTCCCGGCTTTCATCCCAAAGGCTGGGAGGAGGAGGGGGGGGTCCCCACCGTCCTCTCCTGGCTGCTCCACAGGGACTGCTCCCAAGGTGGGAGGCTTCAGGCTCAGCTCCGGCTCTGAAAACCTTAATAAATGCAGAGGTAGAGCAGCTCCAGGACTGCCACGAGGGACCTGCCCCTAAGGGCCATCTCCCAAAATCACAGCGGCTCCAGCACGGGGATGCAGCAGGGCCTGGGTGGGCATCGAAGCTCCCAGGGAACAGCATCCAGCTTTGAGACTTGTCAGGCAAGGGGATGAAAAGCTGGGCAAAGGGACAAGATGCAGGGATAAACCCTTCCCAAAACAGCCTCTCTTGACCATTTATCCAGCTCTAGTTTTGTACCCCCTGCCCCCAAACACAGTGAGAAAGGGACAAAAACCCCTGCATAGCCCCGGTCCATCCTCAAGGACAAGCTGCCAGGCTCTTGCTTTCAGCCTCACACTCATCCACCACATTTGCATCAAAATTCACATTTGCTGATGGTTTTGTTCTGCTCAAAAAGCAAAATTACTTTTTTTTAAAAAAGACTCAAACATTTTTCCATCTGAGGGAGAAGGCCCTTGGCAAGGGATGATGGCTTTCCCAGCTCCAGGCAGGACCAGGATGGCAACTCTTTGCATTATAATGAAGGATTCTGCTCCACCCTCCCATCACTTGAAAATAATGAATCCAGTTTCACCATTTTTTCCTGCCAAGGTTACAGCAGTCTGGTCTTTTCTGCTCTTCGATGGTGATTAACATCTGGACCCTGGAAGGAAGGGGCTGAAAAACTCCTCACAAGGAGCACTGAGCCTCACAACCTCATGAAAGGGCAATAGCAAAGCGTTGGGTGTTCACTGATATACAGGATACATGGAAAGATGTATGTTCTCTTAATTTTTTTTGATTAAACAAATATTTTAAACTCTATTGTGTAGAGGCTGCATGGAATTATTTTCCAAGAAGCTAATATAAATGTGCAGGCACAGGTAGGGATAAAGGATACAAACACCTTCTGGAGGGGGGTGGAAATGAATGACTCGATACTGTTCAGAATTTCAAAAGCCACTTTATAAAGCAAATAAAAATATTTACTGATTTGGTACACTCACATGGAAAATTCCTAGAAAGAGTGCTAAAAATGAATGGAAACCTCCATACTTTGCAGCTATTTTAAATTATATATCAAAACAGACAAATACATCTTCCGTGCTTGTTTATGTTACAATAACAAAGTCAAAAACAGGCACAAATTGTAGAAGTTGAAATGTTTTACTTCAAAGTCCAAAAAAACCTCCTCTCTTTACGAGAAATCCAAGGAAGCACCTGATGAGGAGTATCGACAGAAGTGTCTTTAACCACTGTGCTCCACAGGCTGCCTCTGCCCCAAGAGTTAATAAAATCCCATCTCTATGCATTCTTTAAAACTCCCTGTTTTCAGGCTCTTATGTGTGAAGTAAAGGGATGCTTGGAGCTCAGAGTGACAGGCAGAGTGAAGCACAGCTTGTATAGGTAATAAAGACAAAACAGCACTCCTGCCTCATCAAATGGCTCACAGGCAAATTAGCAAGTGGAGTTTACTCCCATTTTGCAATACACTATTTCCAAGCAACACAGCCCCCCACAAAAAAAATTAATCTGTTCAGTAAGAAATGTGCACATTTAAAACAAGTATCATAGTTTAAAAACTACAAGGATTTTTCTTCAGGATTTCATTCTTTCCCCCAAATAATAAAAGAACAAAATAAAACGCCAGACAGTTTCTATAGTTGTGTGGGCTTTTTTGTTTTTTTTTAAAAAAAGGTCCAGAGCTAATTCCAGCTGTATCTTCCTGAGGGCGGTGGGAGCGGGTAGGGCCTCCCAGGGCCGTATGCCTACAAACAAACAAAAGCAAGCATTTATTTTTTGGATTAACATCACAGTAAACAAGTTAGCCGGGCTTCAGGCGCCACAGAGAACTGCAACAATGCATCCCCTGCGCAGGAAGGTACCGCAGGCAGCACCAAGCCGCTCTCAGCCGCCTTTAAACGCTCTCCTGGAAACAGAGGCTTTAACTCCCAGCCAGGCTTCAACACCAGGAAGAAATTCCCTAAACTACAGCACTGAGACAACGGCATTTCCAAGCCGTAACTTCTCTGTATGTTCTCTTCTTTCAGCAACGCAGAGGTACAAAATGTTAAAGCCACATATATATATATATACACATCAATACATGCACCTGAAGGGCACATTGGAAATGTGTATGTTTAATTCCTACAGAGAGGTGGGCTTTGCAGCCTGCTTTACCCAGAACCATGCTGTAAATGTTATTTTTGTGGACAAAACTCTCAATTTGAGACGCGTGGTGCCTGTGAGCTTGTTAGCAGCATTAGTCAGGTTTATTTTCTTTTAGAGAGAAAAAAACTACCTTCCCTCAACTACCAGCTTTCTGATTTAGCTGTAAGCAACTTCTTGCTAAAGTGAGACATTTTTACAGATAAGTATTTAAAAGAAAAAAAATAAATTGCATTTATTGCAGAAACAGCTTTTTCAGCGCTCGTTCATTTTAAATGACGCCTAAATTCCATCTTGGAAATCACTGAAATTTAGATATATTTTTGTATTTAAATTTATATGAGGAATTCTGTATATCAACTATCCAGCAAAAAATCCACCAGAAAATTTCACTGAAAGTCTCCTTGAAACATTTAAAATTATTTCAAAAACTGATCTACTGCAGAGACCAGAAAGTTAATTACATGCGATGCACTAACGACAGCTATAGGGGTTTGCTTTGTTTCTTATTTGCAGTTTTTTTGGTGGACAGGGGAAGAGGGGCTTCCTTTCACTGCTTTAAAAGAGAAATCCACCTTTCCCCTATCCTGCCGTGGCTCAGAACTGACCACAGGAACCAGGGAAACAGTGAGCAAACCTCTGCAAGAGGAGGGTTGCTTCAGCCTGCTTGTGTCAGACCATCAAATAAGACTTTCTGAACAGAAACAGGTTTGTTACACCCCATTTTTAAAGGACTTGTGCAGAATACACCGGTTCCACCATCAGGAAGGCTTTGTTTGGTTTTGGGTTTGACTGTAATCAATTAAAGAAAGAAACAAGTTGACTATATCCCTGGAAAAATCCTTCCAGTTACACCAACAGCAGCAAGCCCTGCACAGAGCTGCAGTTTGGAGGTTTTCTAAGAGCTGTACGAGACACTGATCATTGAGTGACTAAAAGAAAAATGTCAAACACCTGCACAACATGATCAAGTTTATTCTTCAGGTTTCTGGAATGGCTGGAAGTTGGAGATACTAACAAATTTCCCCTCACCACAGAGCAACCTAAATCCATGACAGTAGCATTAATTTTTTAAGAACTTTGTAGCAGCACGTTTATTAACCCCTTCAGACCATGTTCTTCTGTATGCTGTAAAAAAAGTATTCAGAGTTGAAAGGGACCAAAGATAATTATTTATGCTGTTGTGTGTCACCACTTCCACTTGAATCCCTTTTCAAAGCTTTAAAGCTTTGAAATTTACAGGCAGCAATGCCAGATTCAATTATTGGTTTTGCACCCTAAACTCTTTAAGGTAGCTTCTAATTTTACTCCAGTGCTGTCACCCCCGAAGAAATAATGGCATCTGGAAGTTCATTTAAAAATAACAAAAAGAAAAAGGAAGCGATAACTTAAAAGAAGATAAAAACCAGTTGGAAAACAACGTAACTGCAAAAGAAAATTTTTAAGGAAGCAAATTTACTTGAGCTGAAAGATTTGTCCTAAATAACCATGTATGAGAACACAAAACCGCTGTTACCACCCAGCTTTAACTTCATTCTGTGACCCAGCAGCCATGTCCCATGCCAGGGCCAAGTGAATTACATTCTGGGCAAGACTGTGGCATGACCAAACAGCCACATGCCTCCTGTTTAACAGGGAATGACCTCCCTCAGTCCACACTTGCAACAGCTTCTGGAAGGCGACTCCCATTCACCCCTGTAGCTCCAGCTGTAGCTTTTATGCATGAAGCTTTCAGGTCAGGAATAAACCAGTTTAAGCATTGATTTCTTTTGCAAATATATTCACCTCTGCTACCCAGGATGAAGGGTAGAACAGAGCATGGTGTAGCAAACAGACCTTTTTCAAGTATCTATTTTCCAGCCCTAATTAAATATCACCCAGACTCCATCAGCATCAAAATCCTCCACTGATTTTCCTACATTAATACAGCAGCCCCTGTTATGGATTAGGGCAATTATGCATTTGTTCCTTTGTCTCCAGTGTTTTGGGTAAACCTGTGTAACACAACATGAAAGATTTTTGAAAACTGATCCTATTGATACACCTCCTCCAAATTTGAAAGATACTTAAAAAAAAACACTTTGGACTAGATGGGCAGCACAGCCAGGATTTAAGTCCAACTGTTTCCCTATTAAGCCTAATGCAATCATAACTCATGTTGTCTGGTATTACTTATAGGCAAAACCAGTCCTGCAAGGATCTGCACCGGTAATGCCTCCTCATTATAC
>NW_009952066.1:1685568-1704699 GCF_000747805.2 Chaetura pelagica
TCTAACAGCACTATGACAGCTGAACAAGCTAAAGACAATTCTTACTTCAGTCTTCAAAAGCCTCCTCTCCACTAAAAATGCTTCAGGGAAGGAGCCAAGGGGGGAGAAGCAAGTCTCACCACTACTAACGAAGCTGCAGCCAAACAAGAGTCTGGGAGTGGGGAGCGCCAGGGCAGACTGCTTGCTGGCTAGAGGTCTTTTCAGCAGCCCCTGTAATCCTGCAGACAATGCTGAGAAGGGTATTAGCAGCTCATGGGCTGTTTCTGCTGGGCTTCTGTCCTGGCAAGTTGAACCAGATGGAGAAGCACACAGCACTCTGCTAAAAGCTTCTCCAGAGGCAAAAGGCTCTTCTCCTACCAACTTGGTTTGGCAGTCCATGCTTTTATTGTACGAGCTGCCTCCAAACCGCAACACCGTTTACAGTGCAGACGTGATGGTGACAGTGCTACCCGAGTCTCCCAAACAGAACAGGAAAATATGAAGCAGACAAAAATTAAGAGAACTGGTAAAAATATGCTGCAAGCCGACTTTCACACATGCTGTACAAGATTAAAACTTAAAAGGGTTGCACTCACAGTCCCTGCTATATCAGCAAAGGAGACTGGAACATTATTATCCACTGCACACACTGCAGGACAGAATTTATACCCATATGAAAATTACTATATGCTGCCAGTATAATGGAAAAACACTCTCAGAAATCCAACACCAAATCTCAATTTGCTGGTGTTGTGCAGTAGAACACCAGTATTTGTGCACTGGGAAAATGGGCAGACTGCGAAAAGGAAAAGAAAGACTAGGAGTGTATATTAAAAAGTGACCTGTCTTGAGCACGTTGACAAGAGGAAGCTGAACCAAGAGGCCCCAGCAGAAGGCAAATTTCAAACAGTATGTGCCTTAGTTCCCATATAAAAGATTGGGAAACGGTGCTGTTACCAAGGAGCAGAGTGCTCTTCCTCTTCCTCTTCCTCATTACTGATTAGAAACCTTTCCAGTAATTTCTGACTTACCAACAGAACTTAAATTTTAATATTGAAATCTGAAATTTATTTTTAACTCCTATACTGCATTGTAAATACTCAAATTTCAAGAGTATGCAGATGATGTTTTTACTGGGAACACATACTCTAAATCACATAAGCAAAATCACCTGCTGCTTTCAAGAAGTATTTTCATTCTGTGGCATTTTCATAAACTGATGACAAAGTCACCTATAATTTTTGATGAGGTTCTCCGATCACGTTCACTTGCTTTAATTGAACCACACAAAGCTATTTTCACGTGTACTTTCAAAGACATGTTTATTTCTCTGGCTACTAGAATCTGACATTTGTTTCAGCTAAGCGAAAGCCAATAAACATTCCAGGGAAAAAATTAATGAAGTTGTAAGAGTCTGTATTTTAAACATACTGGGGAGAAACCCTTCTATCCCCAAAACTATAGATTTCATTAGATATATTTCCTCACAGAAGAGAAAGATCTGGTTTAAATACCTGTCTTCAGATTATGTTTTCTCAGGCTGAAAGTAGCGTGTGACTTGGTAGTATGTTTGATCTACTTATAATGAAAAGCAGCAGTGGCACAGTAATGGCACAAGCCATCTGCCAGGGGTACAGATGGAGGGGCTGGACATGGCTGGGACACTTACCTGGCAGTGCTTTCAATGGCAGGCACTGCTGCTGGGCTGAAACCAGCTCAGGAACTACTGCCTGTGGGCATTCACTCTCCACGGCCACACAGAATGAAGTCTTACTCAGGAGGAGGGCAAAATGGGGTGACATTTTCATACCTGTCTTCCCCTGTCCATCCGATCCTCGGGTCTCTGTGGATACACCATGGGGCCACCCAGCCCCTGGTATTGACCGGGGGGGTATTGGTTCTGGGTTTGCAGCATGCGATTCCAGGCAAGCAGAGGAGCAGCCCCAGCAGCTCTGCAGACAGAAGAAAAACACTGCAGCATGAACTGAGCTCCCAGAGATCCACAGCTCAAAATCTACAGAACCAGGTACTACCACCGGCAGCAAATTCAGTTTTACAGACCAGAGACTTTTCAACTTCCTTGGAAGGATTCGATTCAACTTTTATTTTAGAGGCAAATTTGCCAATCCATCCACAGTGATCTTGAACGTAGATTAAACCCCAGATATCACCAAGTTAGCTAAATGTAACACACCATGCAAAGAGTAAACATGTGTGGTACAGGAGAATGAGGCTTTCTTCTCTAAATGTCCAGACTCTTTCTGGGAGTCCATTCTTTCTAGTTAATTGCAGGTTGCAAATGAATTCTTACTGCGAGTATTCTGAATCTAGGGTAGGGGCCTTGGCTGCTTTTTCCCATCCATTATTCTGCTCAATATGTCAGAAGGTCTGATCGGGAAGAAACCTTTTCAAGTTCTATTGATGCCGTTTTCAATTGACCACGGTGACCTAGCAACATAAGCACTAATTGGCATGGACTGACTGACATTTGGTGTACAGTTTAGATGGGAACGCAAATTCAACATCCATTATAGCCTAGTTTGTCATCCGAGATTACTAACAGCAAGAAATGTTTTAATTGCCTTCAAGTACCTATTCTAACATTACAATTATAAAGCAACAGGTGTAATACATCAAATCATTGTTTGATTTAAAATATTTAGAAAAATGATATAGCCATGATATAGTCTTTAAAGTTGAGAGTGGGTAGGGATACGATTCCGTACAGAATTCACTGTGGTTGTGTTTCGCAGCACGATATATTGTTGTGAAGGAAAAACACAGTATAGTGGAGACAGCTAATCTTTTCTGCCCCCAGTTGAAGAGAGACAGACAGGGGAGAGAGCACGAGCATGGCGTTCCCATTCACTTGCTGCACCATGGAACTGAAAGGGACTTGGTACCTCTGCAAGGAGCCTTGGCCAAGATTTACAGGATTAAACTGGCAGGACTTTAGCCTAGGAGTAGTAATCCTCCCAGGTTTTTCAGTGGTTTGAGTACTAGCTTTTTTCCCCCCTCCATTATTCCTAGAAAGCATCAGACTCTCCAGGAAGAATACACTGCCCAGCCTTAAGGAAAACTACAGGGAATTATCTACATAGCTCCAGCTTTTCATCAACAGTTGCTGCCTCTGCAACTTTGTTAACATGCTTGTGATAAATACCATCAGCAACTGAGGAGCACAGGCCTACATTCACTACGTGCCTGAAATGGGAAAGTTTGACAAATCCCATTTTACACAGATATATATTTGGCACAGAGTTTAAACTTTTTTAAAATAAAAAGTGCTGCTCAGTGAAAAGTCAGGAAGTTTATCCACTGAAACTCGTTAACAGTGACTTCAGGGGCATGATGTTGGGGCATTTTAGCTTTGAGGCCACCTGATAGAGTGAAATTGGTGATTTTCAGTTGGAACCACTATATATCTCAGGAGATAAACCCAGAAGGAAAATAAAAAAGCTGCACTGGGTTTTCTGATCTTAAAGCCAGAAAAGTAGTTTACACTTCTTTGCTGCTCCAAATTCGTGAAACTATGTACTATTTATAAAACCCAAAATTTTAGATTTTCATCTGGTAAACTGAAATCAGGAAATTATAGTCCTTACAGCACTTGACTTTATGTTAATTTAGTGGATGTATTAGTGAGCAATTCAAGTTACCTGAGGGTACAGATTTGTATGCAGCAAAGCTGTGCTTTCGTGGTAACAAAAAATTGTGCCACTTGGACTATCCCATTGGCAAAGTTACTTAGACTATCCAGAGTTATGTCAACTTACCATTGAATAATGTTCATGCATATAGGATAACCATTAAATTAATGCTTATGCATACAGGGTAGCTAAAATACAACTTGAGGAAACTTTATACAGTAAAACACTTCCACGTTCCAACCTCAGTCTCTTTGGAAATCCCTCCTATGAGCAGGTTAAGCAAAAGGATTTGCTTAATCAGAATACACATTTCCATCAGCCAAGAATCCAGGTAGCAAATTTGTAACATCTGAAATACATCAGACCACCAGCACTGATGGCAAAGTGGCAGCTCCCAGGGAAACAACTGGTAAACTGAAAAGCCTCTGGGAAGGGTTCAACAGGTCCAGACATTTTTTCCTGTCCCAAGCCTATGCTTCTGTTTAAAGTTTTGCTTAAAGCTCTATGCTTACCTCTATGGCAACTAACTTGACACCAGCCCTAAGCATCTCTTTGATTTGTGTCCATAATCAAACAGCTTCCAAGAACATGGCAAATTACTTATCCTCACAGAAACTGACAAGTCAATGATGTTAATAAACCAGAGATGTAACAAAGCACAATCAGGGAGGGAACACACTGTAAACATACTACTGTCACTCAGCGTTCTCCAAGCTTCTCTAAAGCTTATTTTCTAGGAAAAGATGATACATCCTCAATTTAAAGTCACCCCAGGGGACACCACTTTCCTCAAGTCTGGGAGCTGAATGGCAAGGTCAATATCACAGCACTAGAAGCAGACTGGACAGGTCAGTAGATTGACACCACCTAGCTGAAAAATGCTCTGAAGTACCTGGGCAGTGCATGGACACTCATATAAATACTAGAAAAAAATAAGTACATCATCTAATGATAGGACTCATATTATAGAGGCAGTTGACTATTAGAATTTTCATTAAAATGTGTGCTTCCACGGAGAATTAAGCAGAACTTCTGGCTGAAGTTATTTATATGTGAACTGAGAAACTGTTCCACTTTGCAAAAATAATCAGCATGGTAAAATAATGGAAGTATAGCATTGTAGAAGTAATTACAAGTTACAGACTTATAGCAGTATTTCACAAAATGATACTATATAAATTGGATCTAATTGAGGTGTGGGAATAGCAACTCCCATGGAGAAAGTAACATTAAAGTTTGTAATGCAAAGTTAGTTTATAATGCAATATTCCACATGGATGTGGCACAGGACATGGGAGCTGAACTTACTTCAATAGGGATCAAAACGGTTGCCATGGAAAGCCCAGCTGCAGAGAACTCAGTAAATTCTCCCAAAGCTCATATTTGCAATGGTTAACATTTGCAAATAAAACCATGGGGAAGAAAAAAAAAAGTTGTGCCTCAGAGCAGAAGCTACAAAGATCTCACATACGCTCTCATTCCTCCATAAATATAAATAAATATAATTATTCATAGCTGTCACAGGTATGCTGGAGTTTATAAAGTCCATCTGACTTAAGGAGGTACCAAGCTATCAATGAAGGAACGCATATATAACATCCCTTATTATCAAACCATGTCACATTCCTTCTATTCGATGGCACTTATTGGACTGCAGATTCCATAATCCTTCCCTGAGTCCCTTCTGCATTTAATTCAGTTCAGTCTTAAGTAGTTAAAGAAACTGTTTTCAGTGGCAACTAATAACTACTGACCTACAGTGACACGGCCCTACAATAGCCTTGTCAGGCCTGAAAAACTTGTACCAAAGAAGCTGATTAGGACTTCAAGAGGTTTGTAGCAAGAATCAATGGCTGGTCTGTACTAATGCTGCGGTTGTGGCACAGAAATGATAAAAGTGGAACACCATTAGTTATGCCTCATTAAGCTCCACAGCCATCCTAAAAAGAAATTTGTTTAGCCTGTCCAAAATCTAATGCAGTTTTAAGCTCTCTGTGTTCAATTTCATAGTATCTCAAAAGCTTCAATAAGATAAAGGCCAAAGAACCAAGAATGGTACCAAAGCACCAACAGTAAAGTTAATTTTGAAGTCTGAGGTTTAACGGAAAGTGTTTTTGCCTTCTTTTTTTCATACAAAGTACTCAAACCTTTTAAAGGATGAACACCACATAGTGCACTCACAAAATATAAATAAATCATAGACATTAATTAACTTTAAAGAACCTGCCATGTAGCATGATTTAAACAAATTTAAACAACAAAGTTCAAAATAAAGAGGAAAAAAAAGTTGTGAAGCCCAGCAAGATGAAATACATACTCCTGGCCACATTTTACAAGATTTCCATCCCTCCTGCCTTACCTCTGTGGTGTCTGCTGAAACAAGGGTGTAGGGCCTCTCCAAGACTCCGGAGGTCTAAGATCTAGAGGGTAAAACAAAATGTTAAAATTAAAAAGAGCAAGTACACTTAAAAGAACTTTACACATGCTCAAGAACCTGCTTTAAGAAGTCAAGATAAAAAAGCTCAAACTGGACATCCCATCAAATACATTTTGTTAGTTACTAGTGCTGATTATGATAGAGCCCTTATATCCGTCAGTGGCAAGCTTAGTATTAATTAATAAAAGGAAATTTTGTTTACTGTGTCAAATAAGCTTCAAATTATTAAAAAAATAGTTTTAATTGCTAGAACTAGCACTGGTTACTGTTTGAACACTTCACAGGTATCTGTTATCTGAAATCTTTAAAAAAGCAAAACTGTGACTGTAACAAGTGAAGACTTCGTAATCTTTAAATTTCTTACATCATCACTAAGCTATATGAAAAATATAGATACATATATACACACAACTTCGTGACCATCACAATACATCATGTTTGTGAGCTACAAAGATGTACTGCTCACAATACGTGCAAGCTTCCCTCTGATTAGGCTAAGTTATTCTCACAAGTGAACTATAAGAACAACCAGAGCACACAAGAAATAAAACAGTTCCACTTCATTCACATTTAAATATATATTTATATTTAGGATATATTTAAAGATAGTAAAAGCGTATTTAAAAGTTAACCTATACAATGATGATAATAATAATAACCATGATCTATTAATGGTCCCTCAGACAAGATAATCAGACTGAATTAAACCTTATTTTGGGTAAAACCTTAGCCAGAGACCTAGCACCGCAGTGAAAAAGACCACCCACTTCTCAATTGTTTCTTCTACCCAAACTAACTCTTTACAAAGTCGTAGCAGTAACAACATTGCTTTAACAGTCCGTGCAATTAAATGGTTGTTGTTCTTCTAAATAAACTGGTCAGTAAACAGGATAAAAGCATCAGCTAATCAATAGCTCCCCAGTCAGCCCACAACACTCAGATTGTGCATCAATCAAAAGCTCCAGTTTCAGTGACACCTTTGATTGTTTTCAATGGTGTTTAAGTGTGACCTAATTTCAACAGCTGGTTCCAGAAGTAGTCTAATGGACATGCTGCAATGGCACAGCAGCACCCTGTTCAACTGCCAATATTCAAGTACACTGAAGCTTTGCAATAATTTGAAAGAAAAGTGGGAGAAAAAAAAAAAAAGCAGAGGCAAAATCTGTGCCTCTCTGTGAGGTTCTGGGTGTACTGTCTGCAGCCTGCAAGGGTCTGGACAGAAACCTCTAAGGGCAGCTCTCGAGTGCACAGGGGGTGCAGCAGCCCCCATGGCAGATAGCACCGTTTTGTCAGGGGAAATAAATTCTGATCCCCAGCAGCTCCACTGCTCCCACCTGGCCCTCCTCTGGGCAGAGCTAATCCAGCCCAGCAATAGCCTGAGCTGCAGAGGGGCACATGCTGCATTTTATTTATTCATTAAACAGTACATATATGCACACATCAACCACTATATACACAGACTTCTATACTGTTACCAATCGATGCTTGTAATCGGGTATAATTGGTTATTTCATACAGTCTGTAACCAGTCTGCAGCATTTCAAGGACTGCAGATGGATGTGTGTCATGTTTATCCTGTTCAGCCTGTGAATTATAAGGACCTGGACACACACAAACAGGCTGTGCCAACACCATGTTTTAGTGATGCTGCATTTGTCTTTGAAGGCAAGATTAGGGCAACACAAGAAAACCTGGGCCCATAATGCTGTTTTTAGCTACTCTGTGGGAAATGAGCAACTAAGACACAATATTAAAGGTTAAAACATTTCCAGAAACCCCCCCACTATATTTCACTGGGAATAACAGTGATGCTTCCTCCCTCTTTCTCCTCTGTGCAGGTTGAGCTAGGTAGGACCCCCAAGTATCCTGACACATTGTCCTGGTTTGAGCCAGGATGAAGCCAATTTTTCTTTTTACTGATTTTTTTTTCCTTCAGTAAGCTCTCTTGTAACTAGCAACAGTGTGTTCTGCTAGGCTGATAAGACAGTGGAATGTTTTTCTAACTACTGAGGCTTCAAGGCTGCACCTGCACTCTGCCAGCTCAGACACTGTGGGGAGATCTGTGACCCCCCCCGTAGGAGGCTGAGTTAGATGGACAGCAAAATTGGCCAAAGATATTCCATTCCATATATCTACGTAAGCTCAGAGGAAGGTCAGAGATCACAGGAGACAACTTCCTTCCTTCTTCTT
Organism: Chaetura pelagica; assembly: GCF_000747805.2. Taxonomy (NCBI): domain Eukaryota; kingdom Metazoa; phylum Chordata; class Aves; order Apodiformes; family Apodidae; genus Chaetura; species Chaetura pelagica. The sequence goes on from NW_009952066.1 coordinate 1,693,825, forward strand.
CTCCCCTTCTCTTCGGTCCATGGCCGGCGTCCGGGGAGGACTCTGTTCATCCATTACCGTCGATCCTCAGGCTTGATCTCTCGTGACCCCCATAACTCTCTGCTCTGTTCCAGCAGCAGCTCCGGGATTCCTCGGGACTCTTCCCAGTTCAGGGAAGTGCTGTGGGAGTTGCTGGGGTGGGGGGAGGCGAGAAGTTTTTGCCCATACCTGAATATATCTGTATATAATTGTATATATTTTCTTGTATGATTCATTAGTGTTTTAATTAAAGCTGTGTAGTTTAGTTTTCAATCCGGCCAAGTCTCTCTCTTTTTCTCTCTCTCCTTCCCTACCTGGGTTGGGGGGAGGGGGGATCGAGAGCATTGTTGTCGGACCTGAGTCAAACTGTGACACACATAGACTAATATCATCTCTCCCTCTCTGACCCTCCCTGCTCAGAACTTCTCATGTTAATGGAAGTTTATTAACACATTTTCCATTCTACTGCCAGAGTCAAAGGGTGCTCCAGTGAGAAACCCAGCAAAATGCTGCTGGTCTTGCCCTGGGGTAGTGTTTTCTGTTCACACCAACCCCTGCTTAAGGACTAGGTGGGAATTTGTGTCCTATTTAATAATCTGAAAAAGGGCCGAGCTCTCCTGGTGTAACCACAGCTTTTTGCAGCACCAGGAAACAGTGTAAGAAAAAGCTTAATGAAATCATCACAGAAACATTTAAAGCCACCTTATTACTATTCATTTGTATGGCTCTGACAGAGAACAATCTTTGAAGGGAAAAAGCTCGGAGCAGTGAATTGCACTTCAAAAAAGTACAAAATTGGAGAAGAAACGACAATTAATATTTTCTTTAGTCTTCAAAACCTAGGCATTTCCTAGAGCTATAAGGCCAAATAAACTGCCTTCTCTAGCAGCTCCTCAAGTAACAATTTATCTAATCAGTGCAGCAATCAAATACGAGATTTTGTGTTTACTGATTGCACTAATCAAAATCACTTTTCAAATGCAGCTAATTGACAAGTTTACAGACTGAAATGGAAGCCATAAATCAGATATCCTGTGCTGCAGAAACCAAATATGCCATTCACAGAGTGCTGTCATACTGCACTTGACTCCCCAAGTTATCAGCACAGACAATTATTCATCAACTGAAAATTGGCACATCCAAGTCAAATCAGAGAACAACAGTAAGGAACACCCCCAGCAGGCTCTTGAGGGATAGATGGCACTTTGGCTGACCGCATTGCCCTTCTAGAGCCTAATTTTACTTCATCATACATATAAAAACATAATGCATAACATGAAAAGTTTCTCCGCATCAAACTCATAAATGTCGGGATTTTAACCATATGAGCGCCAGTTTTTCAGAAATGTGGGGGTTCAGAATGCTTCCCAATCCAATTATGCCACAGCACAGAGCTCCTCTCACAATTAGCTGATGAATGCAACTTTGACACAAGGGGTAAGCCACCTCATTAAGAAAACTCAGCATATGCCTTCCCACTTCCTCTAATTTGACTTTCTAGTTGAAGATAACTGTACAGAGACATTTGTGCTTGAAGTGAAGGGCGTGGTTGCAAAAGGCAAGAAGGGCTGTGCCATCATGCCTAGGAACACCTTCTGGTACTCCAAGACAGAACACAGCCTGGGTGGAGTTGGCCCACATGCTCAATTCTGACCAGAAATTTCCCTGGGAGAAAAAGCACTGTCCATGCAGACTGCTGCTGTTCAACAAGATGATGGCCACCTACTGCAGCCATGTTCAGAGAGCTGCTAACATGCTCTCACCTTCACAGCTCTGCCTGACACTAGACCCACATAAACCATAATTCAGGACACACTGCAGGAGTACAGCCCTATTTGCAGAAGCATCCTTCAGTGTCAATGTCTGAAAAACTGATCACAGGAGAAATTTTGGGCTATGACACTTGAAGGTGTTCTTTTAATAAGAATTTAAGCAAGTCTGACTCTACTTGGTAGAAGAGGAGTTGAGACACAGGTGGTTCACTTGGCATTGATAGTCCCAGGTGGCCTTAGCTGGGTCCTGACGCATCAGTCAGGCAGTAGGAGGCATTTCTGGAACTTCTTCTAGGGAGCAAGCACATCTCTAATGCTCTTTGACCTGTGCTCATCCCATTGACTGGGACACCAACTGTGCTCCCACCTTGGTTAGGTAATGAGGTACCAAAAGAAAGGTGTCTCAACCACTGCTGTAACAAGTTGTAAAGGCTTCGTGTTGCAGTCAGTTTAAATCAGAAGTTAATCAGAGTTTAAGACTAATCTCTTAGGACAGCTTGCTATCTTTAGTAGAAGAGGTGGAGAAAGCAAACAACATTAACTAACAAAGAATACATCTACAGCATGTTGCACTGCTGCCCCCCATGAAAACAGAGTACCAGAAACCAGCTTCTCCACTCCGGGATGAAGAGCCCTGGAGAGCAACAGCAGGCACACAGCTCCTGATGGTTTTTTAAAAAGCTTTTGTAGGATGAACGCCAGTGCACGAGGCACTGCAATGCCACGGTGGCTGGGGGACTGGCAGCCAGACCTGGCACTGCTTCTTGCTGCACCAACAGGAAAGCACAAGATCAACCTCTGCCTCACAAAAAAAGCAGAGTTAAGGACAGTAGCACAACAAAGGAAAATAAAAATAAATAAAAAAACAAGGAAATCATGCTTTCAGATTTGTCAGGCACACCTGGAGAACAGCAACTGTGGATGCCTGAAGCTATCTAAGAGTGAGGAAGGGGCAGGAGGGGAGGAAGAGACACGGGAAAGAAAGCCACCAGACAGCTGTTCTGAGGCCAACAGATGGACTGGGATTTCACGTTCATCAGTGGACTCGAGCCTCCTCATTCTGATGGCACTGGGGCATATTTTCATGTGGAGTGCTTCCTACACAACACAAGGTGCTCAGATACCACAAAGACAAGAGCTTTTTAAGTACTTAATTGGCATGATCATGGTACGTAAGGCAGAGGAAACTGCTTTGAAATCAGTATTTCCTACAAAGCATCATGACTCAAACTTCAGAATACTTGAACAACAGCATAGAGACTGATGGGCTCACAAATACTTTCTCCCTGAAACCACACATCTCTCTTTTTGGAGATAAACACAAAAATGTGATTCCTGTCTGGTAGTTCTGCCTGCCTATTCTCCACAGTCTTTTTAAGATCATATTTGTTGTTTGTTTGAAAAAAACCACAAACACTCTTGTTTTCCTTTAATCAAAGTTAACAACTCCAGATTCACATTCAATCCATCTCTCCCCTTAAAACAATCTAGTCCCTTGCACAAGAAAGCTTCCGCACACACTACTCAGCTATACTGCATTTACTCTGGGATTGAACTGTAAATTTAATTCCGAGTGGCCATCGATATTATTTATTCACTGTTTCATATGCAGTAAAAATGCAAGTCAAGTATAAAAAGGATGACAGCTTCACTGTGCAGTAATCTAGTCTTCTACATGTGACAAAATGCTGAACTACAAATTTTATCGGTCTCAGCTGTTCAAACTTCAAGCACTTGCAGAATTCAATATTGCATGGATTCATCTCAATAGCGATAACATCTTACTTCAAAGCACCTTTTTAGGCAGTTCAGCCAAGTTTCTTCCTGTCTCAGTCCCACAAGCACAGAAATGCATCTCGTGATCACAGGCAAAGAGGCAGGGCATCTTTTCTGGGAGCCTTTTGCATAAGAAATTCCTTCCCAGGATGAAGGATTCTACCTTAGGTCACACAGAGGATTTCTCTTACAGCTTCTGGTGACCCACTTCACCACCAAGTCAACAGTAGTGGCATCCCTGACCTCCTGACTGTGCTCCTTTGCCAGAAGTTGCAACACCTACTGCAGACAGGAGGAGCCAATATGGGATTGTGAATTAGCAGTTTTGGTTCACTCTGGCATCTCAGCAACAACCACAGCTCTTCTGTCAGTCCCACCATTTCTCCAAACCCATCACCATGCCTTGTGCATTAATTGGTTTCTGTGGCCAGCATCCTTTTCTTGTTCTTTCAGACACAAAGCACCAAGTTTCTACTAAGTCTGCTGATGCTGGAGATGTTGAGACTCAGCCACATACTGAATATTTCTAGATAACAGCCACGAGCAACCCTTTAGAAGACAAAGTGCTATTTTTCCTATTATATTTGAATACTGGGCAGGGATCCCACTGAGAGGCAAATAAAAACATTTTAGAACATTTCACTACAGCAATTCCACAAAGGAAGAGCCATAGAGAAAAGCAGCACAAAGTTAATGTAGCTGGATGCTTGAATCCATTTTTATTTGTAATAGTGCAACCAGAACAGCAGTATTTTTCAAACTGTGCAATGCAGAAAGCAGAACCCACTTACTTGACAACAATTTCGGAATCTGCTGCTGCCCACCCAGAAGTGGCCTGGCATATGGGCTCCCGTAAGTTCCAAGAGGTACTGCGTTGGCATACATCCCTGGCATCCCTCTTTCCCTTACTTGACAACAATTTCGGAATCTGCTGCTGCCCACCCAGAAGTGGCCTGGCATATGGGCTCCCGTAAGTTCCAAGAGGTACTGCGTTGGCATACATCCCTGACATCCCCCTTTCCCTTGGCAGCGTATGGCTATTACATGTAAGAAACGGAAAGGAAAAAGAATAGGAAGTTTACATGAATGCTCTCTTACATCCCAGCTGCTACCCAGCCCATTGAACACCCCAGCTCTCTCCAGTGCGTCAGTGGGGATGCATAAAAAGGAAGCAGTGACTTGCTCCCAGAGCAGGGTCCCAGGCACAGCACCGCCAGAGCACAGCTTGAAGAGCTAGCCCAGAAAAAAAGTACCTGGTTACTACAGCAAGCCACAATGAGAAGAAATACAGGTATATTCTGCAAACTGTGGAAGAGTCCAGTCAAACTGAAGAGCTGTCACATTTCCCAAGAAGGGAGAGCTGATGGAGATGCAGGATCTGCACATACTGGTGTGTCAGTGCCAGGCCTTTATTAGTGTAAAATATTTTCTCTTCCTAAACAGACACTTGTGCAGTTGCTCACAGAGTTTACTTTTATTTGCTCTTTTAAAACATTCTTTTTTCTGGCTCTGATAAACTTTTGGTTTCTTGCCTTCCCTAGGAAGGAAAAATCTTTCATTTTATCTGTAATAGATAACTCCAGCTTATTCTCTCATCCTGCATTCAGAAGCACTCTTGTACCACACTGTAGCATCTGAGAAAGTTACTCAGACTTTTGGAGAACAAACAGAAAAATTACTGTGCCAATGCCTGGAAAAGTGACAATCAAATGAATTATATGGTGTAACACCTTTCATTCGAGGGGCTTTAAAATATCTTCATTTTTAAAAGCATAAAAGATACTCTTATCTTCATAACAGTCTTACTTATCACTTGCATGCAATATTTCCACTGTACTTTCTGTACCTCAAGAAAGTCACCACCAAACAAGTAGGAAAAAAACCCAAAGCAAAGAGTGGGAAAGCTAGTTGGAATCATGCAGTAGAATCTTCCCGACATCAAGAAGAATGGAAAGCACTACTGCAAAATTATATCAATACTTAATTTATATATCACATGCTAAAGTTTCCAACACAGAACACCAGCATCTAATACCTGACAGTCCATCCCCACCTGCTATCCTTTTTTCTCCTCTTTAATTAAAAAAACAGTAAATAATTACAGTCATCTTAACAAAGCAGTCAGTAGCAATGCTGCCAGGCTTACCCCAAGGTTCTGAATGCTGACTGATCCAAATGGACTGGTTTTCTGTCTCGGTTAAAGCCAAGCTGCGGTCTCCATGGCCTGCCATCATTGTTGGTTTTTTCCCAATCTCCTGGCTTCAGAACTGGAGCAGGTTTCCTTAATATTAAAAATAGTTCCATAAATATTTATCAGAGCAAATACTCAAAAGTAATGAAAGAAAATGGAATTATTTGAAAACTGAGAACTGATACTTACTTTGCACCAGGTAACACTATCGCCTTGAAAACAAAGTCTTCATCAAATTGTGGATCTTTAAAAGAGATACTAGGAGAAAGTATTTAAGGATTAGGTTTACTTGATAGTTAAGACAAGCAAGATTAAAAAGTAATTGCTGCTTTATTAACAGTGATGTACATAACAGAAAAGATAAGAATTCAATCAATAGCCAGTCCAAAGGAAAGTTTAATGTCTAGAAAACAGTCCTATATATGGTAATGAAAGTATCTTATTGCAGACCCTTGAGTGCAAATCCTCTAGTCAAAGCACTGTTGTGCTCGACGAAGTTCAAAGGCTGCCACAACAGAGACAGGAAGGATATCAGCTTGTTCTGCTGCTTCACCAAAAGTGTACAAAACTTAGAAGTGGGATTTCCTGGGACTGGGAGGTTTTACCCTGAAAGGTGGCTGTGCAGCTGCAGGGCACTCCTGTGGAGGGACACACACCTATTATCAGTGACATCTTGCAGGCTCTGCATTTTGAGCTGTCTAGTATCAGACAAATTACACAGTAATAGAGCAAAAAGGGGCTCAAAGCTTAACTTCTGCTGGTACATTGCATTTAGAGCAATTTGGGTTTGCTCTAGGGAAATTCACCCCCACTCCTAACAATTTCTGTCTCCTAGTGTAAATACCCAGGTCTGGAGTAGGTCCTACCAGGGACATGTTTCAAGTACCCAGCACTGACCTGATTCCTGTCCTCTCACTACCTACCATTTGATAGTGAAGAATGCCTGGGATGCCAAGAATGAGAAAAGCAAACAACTAAGTAGAATAATCTCACTCTTCAAGCTGAAATACATCTGTTTTTCAACACAGAAAATGAATGAGAATGGTCCCTTGAAAAATTCAGCCAAAGTCACAAGAACTGAAGAGCAGAACCATGACTGCTCATACTATCTCAAAAGACAGGAAGAAAAATCCTTGCCATAGAGAAACAGACAGAAGCATGAACAATTCAAACCTCCTGACAGTGGCAGATGGAAAGCCAAAAACTACCTTTAAGTCATCACTCAAAGTAATTAAATCCCCATTTCAGAACATACTTTCTACAATACCCTGACAAGCCACAACGTAGCATTTCTTACTGCCTGTAGATACAGCTGTTACTAGTTGAACTCAGTTACGCCTTCGTGGAGGAAAAAAAATTATGCAGAAAGTTCACAAGTGACTTTCAGCATCTCAAGTATCTTATGTGACTCAAGAAGTGAAAGGTTATCGGCTCAAGTATTACATACCTGATATACTGTGCCAAATTAAGTGAGGATGACATACAACACACTAGATTTACAGAAATTTGCTGTCAAGCACAAGGGTAATTAAAACCTTCTGTTACCACAAGATTTAGCCTTGGAGACTCTGCATTACTTTTTATTCATTATGAAGTTTTTATTATTCTCCCCAAAATCACTTTCAAACAAGGTCAGTATTACTCCTTTACTTAAGAGCACGAAGCCCATATTCTCAGGCATCCTCTGGAATTGCTAGGAATAAAAATGGATAAAAAATCCAAGAGGCAAAAGTCACAATTTGGAGGACTTTCAATAAAATTCCGTCCGTCTCAGAGGTTTGCTCTCATGAATGTTTGGTTTAATTTATAAGACTTGATACAAGCTACCTAGCTCTACAGGTGTGTCCTTGTTGTCGAAACTGAATCAAATGGTGACAAGGTGACAGACCTGGGGTTCTAACTGACAAGCAGCTGAACATGAGCCAGCAGTGTGCCCAGGTGGCCAAGAAAGCCAATGGCATCCTGGCCTGTACTAGAAATGGTGTGGCCAGAAGGAGTAGAGAGGTGATTGTTCCCCTGTACTCAGCACTGGTGAGGCCACACCTGGAGTGTTGCGTCCAGTTTTGGGCACTCCAATTCAAGAGAGATATTGAACTGCTGGAGCAAGGACAGAGGAGGGCAATAAAGCTGGTAAAGGGCCTAGAGAATCAATCAGGTGAAGAATGCTTGAAGGAGCTGGGAATGTTTAGTTTGAGGAAGAGGAGGCTGAGGGGAGACCTCATCAGTCTCTACAACTACCTGAAAGGTCACTGTAGAGAGGTTGGTGCTGGTCTCTTCTCATAGGTAATTAGCAACAGAACAAGAGGGAAGGGCTTCAGGCTGCAACAGGGAAGGTTTAGACTGGACATTTGGAATAGATTTTTTCACAGAAAGTGGTTAGACACTGGAATAGGCTGCCCAGGGAGATGGTTGAGCCACCATCCCTGGGAGTGTTTCAGGGTTGTTTGGATGTGGTGTTCATGGATATGGTTTAGGGGAGAACTTTGTAGAGTAGAGATGATGGTTGGACGCTGTGAACCCAAGGGTCTTTTCCAACCTGAATAGTTCTGTGATTGTAAGGTGTTGCTTTTCACTTACCAAAACCCCATAAATCCCAACAGTGAGCAGAAAAGCAACAGTGATGAGGTATTTCTGAAGGGATAAAACACACTGGGTTTGATGCACTAAGAAATGACTATTTTGGACATCCCTGCAGGGCACATCACCACGCACAATCTGCTAACCACCCTCACTCAAGCCTGCTGTGCTACAGCATAACATCTGGGATGCAATTTCCAAAGAAAACCAGAATAGTTTGAAGTAAAAGCTTCAATTTTTTAAAGAGATGGATTCTGCTGCAAATTCAACAACACAAAACACCAGAATTTTGATTGTTGTATTTTATGCATCACTGCATTAAAACCAAGAGTTTACTTACCTGACTGCAGAATTTTGTGTAAGGTCACGCAGCATTGGAACAGGAGACTCCACTGTCCTGGCAAAGAGAAAATTCTGTCAAAGCCTCACCTAACAACATATCTCGTGCCACTTCCTCTGCTTTTTCTGTTGCTACCACTCCTGCTTCTCTGTCAATTAAGCCTATGACACAAACAAGGGATTTAAAAATTAACTTATCTTTCCCCTAAATCATATTCTGCTATAAGCAATGGAATTCTTATTTCTTAATGTCATAACTTCTGCAGCTGATTTTGTGGATTTTCTAGAGTCTAACAGTGAACTCCCACAATTCAGAAACCTCCCCATTACTGCTAAGGTTCGATTGTGAAAAGGCAAAAGGTTCAGTGGGCAGGTGAAAACCAGAGACACAGATAGACAAACCTGCTTCACTAGGAAAAAAAAAGGCTCTGAAGTAAAAAAAAATAAATATTCAAATTTAGCAGCTGTTTTGCACAGAACTTAAAGACTCTCCTTTCTAACTGAGATTTAATAGGCTGACATGCAGTTTTTCATCTTACCCCTTTCCTTCAGAAAACTTTACCCCTACAATTCAAGGAGTGAAAGAACACGCTCAAGAAAATTACTCTTATCAATCAGAAGCAGATTTGTGTTCACCTGACTGCGCAACTGTCAACACAGAGGTCACAAATTGCACACGTGCTGGCTGAATTTGATCCCAATCTTTCCAGCAAAGCAAGACTTATTTTGAAGTGGCAATATAAATACCTCCTTGTCTTCACAGAATTCCTAACAAACTACTTCTCTAGGTTAAAAAATATACCCATTTCATCTAGGGAAGACAAGGCCAGAAGAGTTTTTTTTTCCTGCACAGTTATTCCCTTCAAGAACAGCTCTGACTTGCTCATATTCTTCACAAGCCATGACAAGAATAGAAAAATGTATATTAGTGAGTGTGACCTAGGATACATTATCTGTACAACAAAATCAGAGTGTTTGTGCATTTAATGCAAATGAGTTACCGAACACCTGCTTATGCCTCTAAGCAAAGTTAGATAAATGAATGCATATCCTACAATGTGAAGATTACACTGATAATTTCTCAAACTAAATGCATTATCTAAAACCAAAAAATATTAGCATTTTTTGTGTGTATAGTCAGTAACAGTACTGAATTTACTGCCACAGCCTAAATAGAAAATGGCAAAATATATCCAATATATCTCCATCTCGATTTTTATTTCATGCAATTAGGATTAGCACATAAAAAGCAGAGGAATTGGTTGTTTTGGGGGTTTTTTTAAACAGCATGAGCTGTTGGAAGTTACATCAGACTACATTCAATTAACATTCATACAAAAGCAGAGGCCAAAACAACATGACCTAACTAAGGCCACCGATCACTGCTACTTTTATTGTATAGGCCCTGTTTACCTACTGAAGTTCCAGCATTACTAAATACATAAAAAACACAGTCTTCCACAGATGACCAAAAAAATATATTAGCAATTAAACACACACATTAGGTTTCTGATGCTACTTCAAAAGCCTAATTCTGAAATAATGTTTAAAAAAGGATGACCAAATAAATATTTTACTTGTTTGGTTTGTTACGTATGCTGGTAATAAAACACACCTACTGTGAAACCCAGAGGAGAGCATGTTTAGCCTCAGAACAAAATGCATTGCATTCTCCAGAGTTTTAGATTTCTCAGTGTGGGCACAAAGGTATTTTTATTTAAAGGCAGGCATAACTGAAGGAAATGTCCTGTAGCATCAAACAACCCATACTACAAACCCATACTCACTGATCTGGGAGAACAGCGTTGTCATTCAGCGTAAGCTTTCCCTGGATTCCATGGCACAGCTCTGGGGGTATATCCACTGGCTATGGAAAAAATAATTTTTCAGCTGAAACACTTTCTTAGACCTCCGTCACCATTTACACAATCCCTTAAGAATTAGTACAACCTACCTCTGTGTTTTTGGTCTTGTACTGTTCTACAATGAAGTCACAAAGTGGATGGTGTTTTCCAACAAAGAGAACATCACCACCAAGGCTATTTCTTCTGCCTAGAAAGGACAAAAAGAATGGCTTAAGAGTTCACAGCAGAGGGAAGGAATGTAGCAGGTCAGCACACTGTCCTGTTGACATCTCCACAAAAGGAAAGCTTCACTGCAAATTAGAAAAAAGCTCTGAACATTCCTAGGGAGTGTTGGAAA
>NW_009952066.1:1704859-1729972 GCF_000747805.2 Chaetura pelagica
GAGTGCCTCTGCCCACAACAGGACATCTCTAGTGTCACTGCCACAAGAGCAGTGGCAGACAGTAAAACTAGGGGAATATTGTGCTCAATAGGAAGAATCTTGAATTCAGAATACAGTAATGCTGAAGACATAGATTGAAAAAACCCCTCTATCTCTCAAGCATCTTTGCCTTCAAGAACCCGCTATTATTTCTGTACAATGGAGAAAGTAACATGCACATTTATCTATTAAAGCTGAACAAGAAGCTTCACATCATAACTGGACACACCCAGCTGACTGGTCAGAATAGACAAACCAAACAAGTTTTACTGTCAACTCTAACCTTGGCAACAGGTTTAACCTTTTGACTGATGCATATTAACCTAGCAAGTACGTTGACAGCAGATACTGGTAGAAGCTTTTAATATGATTAAACAGCTATCTAGTTTTCAGGTCTACTTGAGTAAAAGAAAAGTCAAAGCTACAAGAACAAACCCATTGTGGATCACTCTACCTACCAGCACCATCCATGGAGAAGAGGTTACAGCCTGCCTTAACTCAATCCAACCAAACATCTGTTACACCTTGCTCATTTTAGAGTGAAACACAGTAGTAAAAACAAATTGTAACAAAGTATCACAACTCTTACTTTCTTCAGGAGTGAGGTCAGGGTAGACTTCTTCCAGGGCAGCTCTAAGACGTCGCTCATCAACAAATGGCAGTAATGCAACACCTAGTAAAACCAATACACTACATTTTTCCATTTGTTGAAAAAACAACAACAAGCAAACAAAAAAACCTAACCCAAACCCAAACCCAACAAAAAAACACTAGCATGGAGAGCTCCAGTAGATTCTTTACCCAAGAAAGAACTCTTGCATTAGTCAAATAAAACTCCACATTTTCAGGAGGTTGTGATCCTGCAGGCTGTTTAAACTAATTCAGTGGTGTCCTGGTTTAAGCCAGGATGAAGCCAACTTTTCTTCTTTCTGATTTTTTTTTCCTTCAGTAAGCTTTCTTGTAACTAGCAACAGTGTGTTCTGCTAGGCTGATAAGACAGTGGAATGTTTTTCTAACTACTGAGGCTTCAAGGTCGCACCTTCACTCTGCCAGCTCAGACACTATGGGGAGGTCTGTGCCCTCCCCCGTAGGAGGGTGAGTTAGACAGACAGCAAAATTGGCCAGAGATATTCCATTCCATATATCTACGTAAGCTCAAAGGAAGGTCAGAGATCACAGAAGACAACTTCCTTCTTCTTCTTCCCTTCTCCTGTGTCCATGGCCGGCGTCCGAGGAGGACTCCGTTCATCCATCACCGTTGACCCTTAGGCTCGAGCTCTCCTGACCCCCATAACTCTCTGCTCTTTCTCCAGCAGCAGCTCCGGGATTCCTCAGGACTCTTCCCAGTTCAGGGAAGTGCTGTGGGAGTTGCTGGGGGTGGGGGGAGGCGAGAGGCTTTTGCCCATAACTGAATATATCTATATATAATTGTATATATTTTCTTGTATCATTCATTAGTGTTTTAATTAAAGCTGTGTAGTTTAGTTTTCAATCCAGCCAAGTCTCTCTCTTTTTCTCTCTCTCCTTCCCTACCTGGGGAGGGGGGATCGAGAGCATTGTTGTCAGACCTGAGTCAAACGGTGACAAACGGTAGTGCAGGTTGAAAAGGGAAGCTCATCTGCAAGTATCCCTCCCTCCACCTTCCTCCTCCCCAGTCCTGGGTAGGCACTGGGAAGTACTAATCTCTCCCCATACCTGCCTCATTTAGGAACAAGATGAGCTCAGTAAGACAGTCATTATTTGTCTCATTTGTTACAGACACTCCCCTGGCAGAACTCAATGCTACTTTATTCAAATTAATTTATGAAAAGACAACAATGGAAGAAATTACTCCAACTTCAGTGATGAGGTGAAACAGATATTATCCATCAGGGACTATTCATATCAGCTATTAATTTTACTCCAAGATAACATGGAAAGCCCTCTCCAGATCAAAATCCCTCACTAAGCAGCACATCTCTGAGCCTACTCAATATTGGATGAAGCTGAAGAACAGCCTTCCTTGGTATGCTCCAGTAAATGGACTTCCACAGACTCATTTCTTGATCTAAAACTTGGTCTGCCTGAAATATGTTTCAGAAGCACAATCTTTACATTAATTTATTAAAACAAATACTACTGCCTGGAAGCTGAAGGAATGGGGATAATCTAAAACTTTACTTGAAGTGCAATTACACTAAATAAACACTAAGTGTTAAATATTTCAGAAGTTTACCTTAATCAGAATTTTATTTAGCCTACTGTAAAATAACAAGGAGCAGACCTGTACAGCCTGCTGTTGCCAGCCTCACCAAATAGGAGATCTGCATTGTCATTGCTTATGAAGTGTGAGTACAATCTTCACACAAAGTGACTACTGCTTTATCAAAGACAGCACCAGACCTCAGCCATGTTCACATTTCAGCTGGAACATAACTACTTGTGAAGGGAAACCGTGATAAGCTTACCCTGGAAAACAAACATTTTATTTTCACCTTCACAACATGCTGGTGGAATGACAACAACATGGGAAGTGTTCATAACCCAGGAGATTGCAAAAAGGATTGATGTTGAGCTCTCAGAAGCATAATCACAACTCTAAAAGGAAGATCTTCAAACATTTCATTAAGAGGACAAGGTATACTAGATGCCTTTTAATGGAGGTGGCTGTACTTCCAGCTTGGAAAATATCTCATTTCACAATGGCCTCTTAAACATGAGAATTCTAGCTGTTGATCCAGAACAAAGAGTTTATAATGCAAGTAAGCATTAAATGGACAAAAAGGTTACAAGCTGCTGAAAGGATCTGAGAGCTACTTAAAATATCACTTCTTTAGACTGTAGATTTGATAACTGGATAGAAGGACTGAGGAAAGTTGCCACAACTACAACATGGGTAAGAAAGGTCTTCAAGTTACACAGGGAAAACCTGCTTTGCAATACTTCTCATAATTCCTAGGAATATTCTCTTTGATTTTGGAACACTGTCCCAGGAAACTTGTATGCCTAACTGGCTATTTCAAAACACAGGTGAGCTGCCCTGTGCAGCATCACAGAACCACTGATACCAGCTGAAACCTTTAGAGATCATTTAGTCCACCCTCTCTGCTCCAGCAAGGTTATGGGCTCCTTAGGTTGTCAAGGACCATGGCCAGCTGGGTTTGGCATATGTCCAAGAACAGAGACTCCACAACTTCTCTGGGCAATGCATTCCAGTGCCTGACCACCCTCAGAGTTACCATGTGCTTTCTTATGTTCAGGTGTTGCATTTCGTGCCCAAATGATTATTTATACCTATAAGTGAGATGCTACACTACTCACTGAATAGCGTAACCAGCCACAAAATTGGGCAGACCTTTAAAATTAATGTTCTCCATTAAAGAAAGAAGAAGCAGCATTAAATACTGCAGCTGTTCTTTCATTCTTTGTGTACATCCAAATATTTCTGTATTCTCCTAAGCACTTTTTTCAAGGTACTAATGAGCCATTGATTGAACAGAAAAAGATCCATTAATTAAATGCAAAGGAGATGAAGAACAATTGCACAGTAAGGCTGATAAAAATAGAAAAATGATTAATCTAGTTCAGGACAAATTAACAAATCTAAAATGACTGCTGGAATTACTAATAATCATTGCCAATCCTAAATCAGTTACTGAACTATAATTTGTTCTTCATAATAACTTCTTTTCAAAAATATACCTGCTGTAAAATACTTCTCCCTCACACTAAGTAACACAAGTTACTCCTGTGACTTGGTACGTGATTATCTCACTAAGATCATTTCCCATTTTCTTATTTTCACATAAGATTCTTAAGACTAAGGTCAGTATATTCTAGCTCAAAAAACCCCTGAAATTTCACCTTGCCAAGCGTATTTCTTCCCATTTAAATCAATAGCAAAATCTTCAGGGTAGAAGTCAATTATGCTTGATTCCTGTCGTTGAGAAAAAAAATAAAATCATTAAAGCCAATTATGAAACAGACTGAGAAGGCCATGTAGCACTACTGTACTTTGCAGAGGGCAATCAAACACAAACATAAGGAGGATGCAAGGAACTTTGACCACCAGCAACATCTTTTTAACAAATGCCATTTAAACATGAAGCATGTTCAGGCTCTTTCATCACTTAAGAGTACCAAAACAAGAAATTGAGCAGGACAGAAGAATTCCAGATAACTCGGGTTAAGGCATCTGCTCCCCAGTAAAGTTATGCAAGGTTTCTATTGGCAAGTAAACAACCTTACTAAAGTGTAAGAGAGCTGGGAAGCAATTTTTCTCACTGAAACATCTGAATACGAAATATCACTTTAAAGCATTATTGAATAATCTCTGCAATCTACCAAAAATGTTCCCTCCTGGTCTCCATTATTTTTCTGGCTGAACTAAGCAGCAGAAAGTCATGCTCACACAACTGCAAGACAACATAACCTTACAGAGAGGAATACAACAAGGATTCTTACCGGATCTGTCATGAGCTTCCTCCACGTTGGTGGCAGAAAATTTCCACTTGCAGCTGGAAATACTCCCATAAGTTGCTCTAGAGGCTTAAACTATTGAAATGAAACAGGCAGATGTAGGACACTTCTAATGGGCTGTTAAATCATGAATAACTAAATAAAGGTGCCCTACCGGTTTTGAGCCCTTCTCAAAATCTGAAGGCATGTCTGCAATACCCTCGAAGTCGGAAGCAAATGGAGCGTAGTGAAAAGGGTAGTACCAGTTCCAGGATGCGCAGCCCTAGGAGAAAGAAACAAGATCAGACCAATAAGAAAAAAGAAATATTAACATAATGTAGTCCTGTCACTAAAGATGACACAGTTTAGCCCAGCATTAACCAGGAGAAAGAAGAGTCCCTGTGATTAGAAAGGAAAGAGCTTTTGTCTCTAGAGGTACACTGGACTTCAGGTGGGGACTTAACTGCTCATAGCCAGAGCAGAGCAAGAGAGGTCCCTAGACACTAAGAGGAGACCTCGGCACCACTGACTTCTTTGCCAACATACTCTGGCTAGAGGCTAGGTTTGACACACCAGAATGACACAAAAGACCTTCCAGCAGAATCTTAACCTTAGCTTCAGGGCACTAGAATGTCCCTCATGCCTTTTTCATCTCCCCTGAGAAAAAACACATGAGTATGTGCAAAAAGTCCAGTAAAATCAAGCACAAAAATTTATTGCAAAGAGTAGGAAACTACAATCTGTTCACAGAGCTAACCGGTCCCTGGAATTTCTACCTTCTCCATAGCTCCATAAGCAGCAGAAAGGTGCCAGTCCAAGAGCCCTCTTAGAGCTCGCAGTGGGAACAGCAGTAATACTCGTCTGGCACTTTGCACTATTGTTTTCCAAGGCAAAATCCCACTGCTAACTTGGGATATAGGCAGCTAGAGAATCCTGCTATGATCCCTTCTACAAGGTGTGAGTGAATATAGTGAACAATATTTGCTGCAGCTTGGAAGGTATTCTGGTTTGAACTGTTACTCTTCTATTCAGTACAAGCACTAACACACACTTTGAGTAACATTTTGCTTTTCCCCTCTTCTGTCTTGAACACTGAGAAATATAAAGTGCATTCACTTGAAAGAGGCAAAATAATGCTCAAAAAGGAGAAAATAAACTCAAAACACATTAGAACACAATGCACTTTTAAAGGAAACATGCCTCTAGAAGGTCTAAGTCAAGTTTCCACCTCCTCAGCTATTTTTCTTAGCAGTACCACTTGAAACAAAAGCCTACTATTTTGACTTCCAATTCTGAATAAGTAAATGTCAATGAGGCTCCTCTCCAGCAATATTTTTGGTATAAAATTACAGAGACTATAGTTATTAGATACAATTCTTCAGATGGTTTCAGTATGTTTCAGAAACCAGGTGGATGGATCTCTTTCTTTTATTTCCCTTTTTTTCCCCTTCTCCAAACAGGTATCCCCACAAGTGGAACATGCTCTGCATTATTAGCTTTTTATTAGAATAGAAAAACATGTAAGGTATTTTGCCAGAAGTTTTATGGACAATAAGGAGTACTTATTGGAAGCAATTAATGTGGTAAAAACCAAAAACCCTCAAACAAACCTATTTTGAGATTACTCCAGTCAAATATATTCCTAATCTAACTTCCACATGGACAGAAAGTGATCTGACTGCTGCTCCATACCAACACAACTGCCTGCCCATGTACAGTAGATGACAGTATCTTGCCCACATAGAGCTCTGTGAGGCAGTACAAAAAGCAGCACTTGTAAGTATTTAATTGCTACACTATTTAAAGTCTGCAATGTAATTTATGTACTGTCTAAGGAGCGACTTGACTTCTTTTTCAGTAATCTGAACGCCAAGCAAAACAGCAAAAACAAAGCCCTAAGCATTTGTGTACTTTTGTCAAGTTTTCCTTTGGAAGATTTCTAAGCCAGCAAGTATTTTCTGTACAGTCACTGTTCCTTGAGGCCTTACCGGCAGTCCTCAATTTTCTTGAGCGCACTACGGTCCTGCCTGAAGTCTGAAGCTGCTGTCAACCTCACAAATTCATCTTCTTTGCAAATGTAATAATCTATCCCTTCTATATGCATTAGTCACTTCAGGCAGAACATCTACACCCTCGGAAGGACTAGAAGTTACCCACATACATCTCAAGAAACACATTGGTTTTACAGCCTAAAGCAGTGGGTGTTGCACAGGGGCTTGCCCATATTGTTTGAAGTTTAGCATATGCCTGTCTTCCAGCTCCTACACATGTAAAGCCACAAATCTCCTAACAGTGTAGATGCAAATGCAGCCCTGAGTTGAACAGTTACTGAAGAAAACAATGGCAGCTGCACAAGGCCATGGCAGATGATCACAAAGCAACAAATGCATACCTCTTTAAATAAAACAAACTTAATTTTATAATCTTCAAGCCCTTCAGTTTCCCTTAAGATCCAGACCACTTTTATAGTGGTTCCAGCCAGCAGACACCGACAGTGAATCTGAAGATTCATTTACACACTTTGGAGACACATGGGTACATACAGAGTTCTAGGAATGTATCTTGCCACTGTTCACAGGAACATGGCTTTCCTCCAGCACACCTTAAATGTGTGCAGGATGACAGGAATTTCCACCTATAAAGGTGTTGTGGTGACGTTTGTCCTTTGCAAAAGGAGCTACTCAAGGATGTGGAGAGTTTAGCTCTGCGGCAGATCAACTTCAACAGACTTGCAACTTCCCACTCTGTGATTTCCATCCATTACAACATGCAAGTTGAAGCCCAAACACAGCTAATTAATACAGTGGAAGGGAACACATTCCTTGTAGTTCCAAGCAGGGAACAAAAGATTACATGTTAAAATAAACTACTTTTAAGACTGCCTGGGTTTTTTGCAGGCACACAAGGTATATGCCTCGCCTGCACTTGGTGCTGGACAGGTATGATCCAGCCATAGTCCAACCATGCAGTTCTATCAACATGGCACTGTGTGTGAGCCACAAAGCCCTGCTGAGGCAGATAAACTCCATCATATCCTGCTCCCAGGCCACGCACAAAATGTAACTTATTTTGTCTTCAGGGCACGAATCCAGCTATTAACCAGCAGTGCAACAAGCCCCAATATGTCTAACTAATCTCTTGCCAATCTGACATCTCAATTATCAAAAGATTTACATCAGATACAGATTACTTCAATCACAATACACTTCATAGAACATCATTACAATCTACGGAGGAGACTGACAACTCTGATCCTTTCAAATTCTTACTAGCATTTCACAGGCTTGGTCCTTTGTTCACTCATTTAGTCATCTGCAATTTCACTCTGCATGGGTATGTATTGCAAAGGAAAAATATGCATCAATCCCTAATAAAATAGCAAACTGCATTCAAATTTGAAAGTCAAAAAGAAGGGGCACCCACTTATTTTATATTTTCAAAAAAAGCACTGCTTTTCAAACATGAGCAGTGGATAAGTATTATTTCTTGAAGAGAAATAGGGTGCAGACTGGAAACTGAGCGAAGAAAAAGAAAACTGAAGTTTCAGAGAATAAATTTTTAAGTACCTGATAATAATATCTGAGCACCCAGCAAAGCCCTTCCACATAGGACTGTACAACTTTACGACGGAATTTCTCATCAGATGCATCGACATCAAATTTGTTTTTATAGTAGCGCTGTTTCCAACCAGTTTCCCATAACCTGCATAACAAGCACAAAACGATGTAACAAGCACATCAGTGTATTCACATTTATGTATCTGAATTCAAATATAAGCCCAAGTCACTTGCCACCTCAATTTTCATTGTCACACAGTTTAAATGAAGGCATAAACCCTGATATTCAACAGCAAGAGAATAAAATGTCATGGTTGGCATCATAGAAAATCCAGATGAAATTCTGAAGCTACCATCCTGATAGACAAATCTTTCAAGTCCCTGTTAGGAGCAGGGTAGATTTTCAAATATATGCCTGCTTCTGTCAGGATTTTTCAGAATGGTGTTGTCCCTAGTGGGTAAATTCATCTTTCTTATCAGAAATCTACTACCAAAAAAGCCTTTTTAACTCTGTTCTCTGAATCTTCCAACCACTACAAAGAGGACAAACTCTTCCCATTCTTTATTGTGTTTAACCCAGCCTAGGTCAAAATATTTATTTTACTGGAATACCTTCTCACATCAAGTTCATACCTTTATTCATAACACCTCTCTCAAGATAAAAACTTACATAGTTTCCCTGCTACTCGAAATCTAAAATAAGCAAATAAATAACAAGCAGCAGCAGCTTGATGTATACATTCTATTGCTATTTGGATAAAGCTACAATTACCAGCAGAATTATCTGCAACTCAGGAATCCCATGCATGCTGACTCAGATCAAATGAGTTTGGTTTTACAAAGGGATTTTCAATCTTTCATGCCAGAGATGGATACTGAAGCCCAAAGCCCAATCTCTGACACCATTTATCCTTTCTTCACACAGCTCCCCCTTATGTCTGTCCACTGATGGGGCAGAGTAAAACAACTGCTGGCTCATCTTTGACAGACGAGCATCCAAGTCCCTCAGCCCTACCATATAATATTAAAAAAAAGTTAATTATGTGCGGTATTGTGCCACATTTCAAGAAAGAATATTCCATGCAGATTACCAGTAAGTACAGACTGTAGGCTCCCTGAAACATTGAGAAGGCAATGGTGGTCATGGGCAGCAACAGGAATCCCTGCCTACCAGCTCCAGACCTCTTCCTCCTTGGCATTTTACCCTCTCTCTACAGCTGTGGTGCCCAGTCATTCAATAGTGACATGGCAATTCCCAGAGAACAAATGTGCCACAAGCTAGCAGCTAGTATTATGCACATAAAACTTCAAGTGTTTAGTCCTAACAGACACAATGTAATCTTGGGGGAAATTCCAATTCAATTCAGAAACTGCCATCTAAAAAGTAATAGAAAGATTAAGCTCTAGTTAATATTTGGTTCAATGACATCATGCTTGAGAACTGGCCTCCCCCACCTCTCTGGGTTGTTTTAATGGGTTTTCTGGTTTGTTTTGGGGTTTTTGTTGTTGTTTTAGGTTTTTGGTTTGACTTCTTTTAATTTAAACTTATTATTCATGACAGTGCACGCACTTTACACATGTGAATCTCGACGTTCACATGAATTTTGGTATTTCAGCGAACTAGAGTAAAGCAAATTACAAATCTGATAATCCCTTAATAATGATTTTTTTTTAAATAGGATTTTATTCTTAGCAATTCAAAACTTGGCATTGACTATCACATCTGAAAACCATCATGCAAGATCCCTTTCTACAAAGGTCAGGACCACTTTAAATTACATACACAATCTGAAGCACTCAACTCAAACTTGCACTTGTCAGAACAGAGCAATAAACGTAGCATATGAATCCTTTAAGAGAGAGAGCAAAGATCAATTTATGCCTGTTTACACAAAGCATATCCTTCTGGTTTTGCAAAAAGGAGCTTCCCTTGCTTCAAGTTGATTGTCCAGTACAAGATACTTCTGAAAATCTGACCAGAACAAGTTCAAAGAGGATACAAAATGACAATGAGGTGCGAAAACTAAGAGATGCTTTCAAGAGTTGAAGAAAGCCAGGTTAGCAAGGACAGAGCTACTTGTGCTAGAGTCTTGAAGGACAGAGTCAAGAACACCTGCAGTTTATGAGCACCTGACCCTAGAAGCTCCCAGCAGCTAGACACTTGCATACATTTCAAAAACATTTTCTGTAAGATAACAAAAAACAATCTGCTAGCTGACTAGAACTGTTTTTTTTCTAGATATAAAGTAATTCTAAATACAAAATAAGTTTTTGCAAACAATTTATTTGTATCTAGCACATTTATGCAGATGTTCTTACTTACGAGAAGCATAAAAATTGTTTTCCATTCAGAAAAGGATCTGAATAAATATTGTGAGCTACAAAGGAGCTTAAATAACTGCAGAGAAATTAAGCATACCTTTTTGCTTGACAATAACAACCCTGTCAAAACTACTGCTGCTTGTAAGTCACCACAGTTCAATCACACTAGTTGCTATAAAGCTGTTGAAGCTTCTTTTAGAACCTCTGCTATATTTCATATGGAAAGCAACATTAAAACTTATCCTGATTTTAGATAAAAATTCTGCTTGCTTGATTAAAAATTTACAAAACCCTCAGATCTGCACTTACAGAAAAGAAAGTAAGAGTGAAGAGTCAGAATATCTGATATTGGAAGATCTGCTGGGCCAGATGTCACAAACAGGTCATACCAACATTGCTGGACACTAGTGATCAGTACAGTCCAGCACATCACAACAAAGCAACCCTTATTATTTTCCCATGTCCATCTACATCCCCTGATTCTACAGAAATCAAAAAACTACTGGTTGTGTTTATCAGGGCAGGACCTTTAGCAAAAAAAATTTAAGGACCTTCACCCTCAACTCAAAGGGCAACAGTTTGATTTAAACCTTCGATAAATGCAGGCTCACTGGTAATTCACTGTCAGTTAACTCTCATAAAACCCCTATCCTTTCATCACCTAGGGATCAGCCATCCTAAGATATCCTAAGGAAGTCAGCATAGACAAAACATAGCTTGCTACAAATCAAAGGAGGAGAAAAACATATTGCAATAATCAAGGTAAATAATGTGGCACACAAATGTAACTGAATTTTATGGGTTAAATAGTTAAAAATTGAACTGCAAAACAGCAGCATTCAGCTCACATAATCAAAGCTGAACAGTGAACGTCTTGCCAATCTAGTGCTTGGTCTCAAAGGGAGCACAGGCTTGGAGGATGAAAACCTGCATGCATACTAATCTAGATACTTAGATTTAACAGCTATAGCTTACACATCTCATTGGAATTTACTGAATATTCTAACCCTCCACATTAATTACCGGTGGATAAAAAGATCACAGAAAAGCATCTGAAGGCACTGCTGCTCTAAGCTAAATGGCAATAATTAGACTGCATCTATTTCAGCAATTTGCTAACAAAAGTGCTACAAAAAATGGCTTCACCTGATATTATCCTCTGGCTCAGGTTCACTGTCACTATCTTCAGCTTTTCGCTTAATTCCTCCTGCCAGGGATGGGCTGCCATCAGAGTTGATGCTGGTATTTGGAGATGAAGTTGTCTAGGGTCAGAATTATTACAGATAAATAGAGGGTGCAAAAGGATTTATTAGGCATTTTGAATTCAAGTTAAAATTAACAGCTTTGTGACGATAATCCGCATTATTTACAGTTACCAAAAAACCTAACACAAAACTATATAACCCTTAAACTATTAAGTCAAGTAGCAAAAGGAGAACACATCTTTGCATTAAAAGGAAGGCATTGATATACAAAGGCAAAATGTTAATTGTATTTAAGAAAATAAAGCAATAAAATATATTTTATACACTGATAAAACATGCCATTTTTTATAAATTACAATTTTGAAACATATTTGCTTTCTTTAGTCCTACAGCTAATGTTACAACTTCATTTTACAGCAATAGTGAAAAATCTGTATGTAGACTACCATGAAAATGCCACTTGTAATTCAAAACTGGCAGAAATACTCTTCACAACTCGCTTCAACTCCTTTCAAATTCATCTATTTTAGTATTACAGAGTTGAAGAAAAACTCTTCCCATTCCATATAGGAACTGATTAGCTTAACCCATGTGTAAATGTTTCAAGATTAAAAAGGAAGAATAGCAGAAAGTCCACTTTGAAAAAGCATATTGTATTTATTTAGACTTAGGAGACAACAAGTCTCTTTATGATGAAAAGGATCATTTACTTGTTCACTGTTGGGATGGAGATTTATACCCAGCAAGAAAATATTTTTTGTAATGGTTATTTGAAATAATTGATAAAGTCTTCTAACAGAGCACTCAACTTATTTCCAGTTTCCCCCTCACTTTCCAAAAACTTTGCCTAAGTTTCTCCTCTTCCCAGTGAAAAGCAATCCTTTGGAAAGTAAAAGCAGGTGACAAGCACGTAGCTATGCAAATCACATATTTCCAAAATAGGAACCTATGTCTGCTTGTGTATACCACCTACAAAAGGAGTATTAAAAGACCTCCAGCTCAGATATTCAAGGAAGCTCCTAAATCCATACTCACAGAAAGTTTGACCCCACAAGTGCCAAACAAGACATCTGACTCAGATACTTTCACTTCGTATTTCCCCTCCCAGAACTATTTAACAAGCAGCATTATACCAAACATTAAAATAAAGAACACAATCTTACTCAAGAAGTCTCTCAAAAATTGGTTATTAAAAGCCACTTCCTGGAAAACAGAATTACTTGGTGTCTGCTTTTCAAGAAAGCTTGATGGGGTAGAGAAAAAGGTGTCCAGAATAACACAAGATATGATTATTCTCCCTTCTATGTGCAAATACCTTTGAACATCTACTTACAGAATTCTGCCTGTCGTGCATTCTCATCTCAAAGGCTGCTTGTCTAGGGTTACTGATTGCCTGAGGACTAGATCGATTTCCCAGAGCTTGAGGGGAAAACTGTCCACCAGGAATAAAAGAAGGATGATCCCTCTAAAAGATAAATATATTTAAGTATACTGAAAAAGCAGTGTAATCTTCTCATAAGTGTGGTAGTGCTCTCACAATTTTTAGATTAACGTGTTATATAAAACAAGCATAATTTACTCACTGTTTAGCTTAAACTACTTACATTTAACAAACATGATACTTACAGGTGAGACTCTTATGTTCCTATAATTTATTAAGCTCTTAAGAAAAAACAAAACCCAAAGCCTGTGTTTTGTGCCCATATTCTTTCTACGTGGGCTGAAAGGCAGTTTTGTAGGCAGGTGAGACTTCACCTAACTTACTGGGAAGAATGTCTAGGAAGAACGTATTCTTTGTGAGCAAAGTGAATAACCTCTTTCACTCTAATAGGAATAACCAGAAAATATAAACACAAATAAACAAGATCTAGAGCATACTCAGAGTAGAGATATCATATGTCCTGAGAGTTTTGGAAGCTACACTTACCTGAGTGTCCTAACCAAGAACAAAGCTATGTTGACATGAACATACAAGAGTTCACTTTTAAAATATCAGAGTATTTTGTGAATAGAAGAAAACTCAGCATTGTTACAGTAACAGTCTTTAAGACTTCAGCTTATATGAGTCAGAAAGTGCAAACACATTCCAACAAGAGCTAATACTTTTCTTTTACATTTGAGAGACACTGGGCAACACTGGCTTGCTTGCAGGCAGAACATGAGATGATCACAGTTTGGGATAAGCCTTTGTTGGTCTTTCGGAAACTTGCCTCTAATATGGAAATTCGATTGTATCAATCTGGTGTATGTATTCCAACCTAAACTCTTACACTCAACTCCACTGTCCTCGGCAATATGATTGCAGAGCAGACTTGTGTCAATGTGTGGGAGAGCAATTCCTGTCCAGTGACCATGCTGAAGCATCACTAAATCATCATGGAATTGCAGGTGTGTAGATTTGACGGAACACAAAATACAGGTATCATCCAGCACATCCACCACTCTCCCTTCTCTCCTTTCCCTTGTAAGACATCTTTAACAGGCAATTCCTTCTTTCAAAGCTCTAGACTAAAAACAGCCATGAAAACCTCTTTATAACAGTTTACACACAGGCCAGAAAATACCATGATTACAACTGCAGTTTCTACCAACACATCTGCTGAAAGATATACTACACATTCTAATTTGTGATATTTTTTGCATTCTAAAAGAAACTCACTTACCTTCATTCTTTTTTTTTTTTTCTTTTTGTCGCCTTTTAAAGTTATCCTAAGTAGAAAATGAAGAGAAATAAAGTCAGCCAAGCAAACAGATTTCTTGGAAAAATATTTCATTGTAATGCTCTACTGACCAGAAGGTTATAAGGTCATTAAAAAGACATAGGTCAATTCTTGTGCCTATAAATCCAAAGGAAACATGATAGAATTTCCTGCCCTACCCTGAAAAGCTGTGGGAGAAAAGAGTAGCTGCGCATTCCATGTCCCACAGACAAAGTCCCCAAAAATTACCACAATTTCAGTAATGGCTTATACCATCTCCTAAGTGAGGTGTAAAGTGAGGAGCAAAGGTGACAGCAGTATTAAAAGACAAGTTCCATGCCTGTACTACAACAGCTGTCAAAAAAAAAAAAGCAGAAGAGAGTTTTAAGTCCTATAAACAGAGGGGAAAAAAAAAAGAGGCTCAAGGAAAGGTACTTCTTAACCTTGGGCCACAGAAACTGAAAACTTGAACATCAATTTGCCATTTCCACTTCAAGAGAGATGCAAACTGGGGAACTTATAAACAAAATATTTTATCAGCATTGGCACACCATTTTTTGACTGGAAAGTAAATACAATTCTGCTCTTCCATTCACAAGTTTTATCCCTTGTACTCAAGTAATACGGAATACATCTGCAAAAAAACTGCACAAACTGCAAAGGTGGACTGAAAGAACAACAATTTATGGACACATTACCTCAATTTTTGTATTGACTATTGAAATATTTGATTTTTTTTCCTTATTCTGATAAAGGAGCATCACAGTCTTAGCAGTAATGCACAAGATTAAAAATAAACTCCAAGAATGTAATAAAAAGAAATTACATCATCATCTTTTCTCTTTTTGAAAATACTATCTTCAACTTCTCCAACAGCTAACATGATCATCTGCACCCGCTGTAGGTTGACAAAACCACTTTCTGTGAGGTACCCCTGCAAATTAGAAAAACATAGTTTAAAAACAAGCCTATTTTGGTAGCAAAGAGTCAGATATTTTTAAAGAGAAAGCAAAAAAAATTACCCCAGTTTTGTGCACCACATTTTTATATATGTTAACCAAGCGATCAATTGCTCCTTCCCTAAAAACAAACAAATACAAGCATGAGATTAGAATTCCAAATCACAGAAGGTGTATTTGCGGGAAAAGAAAACATATATTCTCATCTACCTGATCTCCAGAGATGGCAGATGAGGAAGGAAGTCATTTCCCACAAAGAAACACATAAAGACCCAGTCATCAACACTTCTTTCAAAATCAAAGGTGAAAGGCAAACTGGCCATAGTGAGTTCTCTTTCCAAGTACTGCAACACACAAAAGGAAACGCATGTTACAAAACGCTCTGTACAGAGTTTAAAATTATTATTTACCTAAAGCAGATATAGTAACTGTTTCAACATACCTCCCGCAAAACGCATAATCGGATGAAGATGAATTCCTGTTCAGCCACAGGAAGACTGTCTGCAAACTGATCATGCTAAAATAAAATGGAAGAGTTGCATTACATCCAAGGTCATCTTAAAGTTTCTCCAGCTCAATTTTAAAGGCTTACTTTGGGAGGAGTTAAGAGATGTATCAGCACAGTTTTACAAGTTCTTATCCATACTTTGCTCATGTGTTAAGTTACTGATCATCATCTCTCAGCAGTGAGAAATCAACAAAAAACCACCACCAGTGAGGATGATTTGGCATAATATGTTAATGCTACAAAGTAGAGTTTTTTACTTATTAATATAAGAAGAAAGCTAGATAATTCCAAAAATATAATCTGCAATATGTTTCAGTCAAAACAAACAGCAAGAACAATCTAAGGATCTCATTGAAGCACAGATTGACTTATAGATAAAAAGGAATTTCCAGAAATAGCAAAAATCTTACCTTGCCTTGTTTTTCTCTGGGCAAACCTTGACAATCCTTAACCTCATGGCCCATCTGGTTACAAAGACTACATGGCTTGGGTTTATTTGGTTTAAACTCTTCCCTAATTATAGTGAAGTTTGGTTCATGCGTAGCTAACCCAAGCATAATCAGATCAGCTACCAATCAAAAGAGAAGAATAAAATATGATGAAAGATAAACACTATTAAGCTTTTTTATTTTAAAAAAAATAAGTTTAACAGCCAAGTACATTTTACCTCAAGAAAGTGTGCACACACAGATATGCTTACCCCCAGACTACCCTCATGGTACCACTAAGTGAAAGCTGGCCCTTCAACTATGGACAGTGCTACACATCTTTCCCCATTTATTACACAGAGCTTCCAAAAACTAACAAATACACTGGATTATTTACACAAACACAGCCAAAGCCTAGAAACTACAGCCCAATTCAATCACAAAACAGCACAAGAAAGTTGAGTAGGAGATATTGCTAGCAAAAGAGAACTCACCATCAGCCCCACACAGACAATGATGAGTGTTTGGGTCATGGTTTGGTTGAGCTATACAAAAGAAAATTACATTTAGTCAACCAACATAATGTAAAACAAATTATTACTGACTATAATTTACAACAAAATGTTCACACTCGTTTTAATTTTACCTCTTTGTCTTCTAATGTAATCCATGATTTTGTGTTCGCCTTCACCAGGAGCACTAGCATCAGACAAAATAACCTGCAAAAGATTTAAATGATGTAAGTAATTTATGCCACCACAGTAAAAAAAATAAACTCATGTAGTTCAGATACTGAACACTGAATGTGAATTATGAATTCTTAAAATTCTAATTTGTAGTTTTATCTAAAATATTATGATTCAAAATGAAATTATTTAGAAGTTTGGAAACAAGCAGATCTTCATTCTTCTCTACTAATTCTAGGATGAGGCTGTCATACCAATTCAAATACCACTGAAATTACCACATCATTAACTAACATAGTCGAAGTTTCCTCATAAATCAAAATACGCACTAGAGAACTAACAGATAAAGCTGACGTGCCTTCTTCCCTTTAGATCTCCTCAACTCGGAGGTGCACTGATAAATTATAACATTATACACTTCCTTACACGGATGTCCAGACGAGCATTAGCATCTGTAAAACTCATGTCTGATGGAGGGAATTAAGGAGAGTCAACTGCCCTCTAATTAGACCACTCTAACAGTCAACTTGTGGAAAATAAAACAGCTGCATCTGAGAAGATTGACTGTTCTGCCCTCTTGCACAGAGCAAACACAGGGTTTTCAGAACAAAAGTCACTGGGGGAAGAGTGGTTAAGGAAAAGGAGGAATTTCCAAGTCCAGAAAGGCACAAAAGCTCATATGTAGTATTTTCATTGCTTGCCATCTATTGTCATCCATCATTAGAATAACAGAGAAAATGCAGCCTGAGGCAGCAAATGAGTTAAGAAATAGTGAAAAGAATATATTCCATGTATCTTGACACTTTCCTCCCAAAAGAAGAAAAAGTATTCTTATAACCCTGTCTCCCATTATATCCAATTGTACCTGCTACTATCCAATCTTTCGTTGCTCTTAAATGAAATCAAAACAAATGGTGCTGATAGGTTGTATTATGAGGATGAAATGTATCTCCACAGTCCCAGGCAGAATGTGCAAGTCGGCCTATTATTAATAACAGCACAGTGCCAGATGATGAGACAAATCTGGTAAATTTATACCCTTCAATCATATCCCAGCCCAGCCTAACAGATCACCTTAATTTTCCCAGAGTATGTCACTGTGCAACTTACTGTCAAATTTTTCCACCCTGGGTCACTGTTCAAACGATCAGCAATGTAATAGCGGAGACATTTAGCAAGATTGTCCATAAACTCAGTTCCCTAAAAAGGGATGGAAGAAAATAAATTAAACCTTCATTCAGGCACTGGCAATTGCTGGTTAAAGTGCAAGATGACTTACTGGGGTAATACAGTTACTGTCAAATCTCTCCTTCACTTCTTCTGGAGGAAGAATGCCACCTAGAGCAATAGAAATATTTAACAGAAGTATAAAATATGGAACATTAAAAGCATTTTTGCATGATAAAAACCCAGATGGCTTCCCCAATAACAATTAACGCTTATCAAAAATTAGTTTAAAAAGTCACAAAAAATCTAAAACAGCTCTTACCATTGTATTATCTCCATCTTTAAATAAAGTGTTAGTACATTTGTAACATTGTTACTTCAGAAAAGTGATTTCACAACCTATTCTGTCAAAAGGCTGCGAAAGAAATCTCAAAGAAACTAAGCTTGCTAAATGAAATAAAACATTAGGAAAGAATTATTTTCTTACATATTCTTCCCTATGTTTCCATTATCTATTCACTTGGGCTCACAGTGCTACACCAACTCCACTCATCTCTGAGCTTCATAACGGATCTTCATAGTCTAGAAATGCTACAGGAAGAAATGTTAAAAAAAGTCTTTGTCCTCCCTTTTTAACCTCTAACCAGGTCACACAATGGCCCTTTCACTTGGGCTCCAGCACTCATTCCTCCTACAGTCACCTGAGTGAACTGCTCCAGTCCAGGCAGGGTGCTCCAGCTACATACACTCCTTTAACTCAAGACATGTCACTGCCACCTTTTGAAAGTTGCACTGACTTCAGAGTTTCCAGTGTCAAGTAACTACCCTTGCTTGCAGTCCATTATTCCTGTGCAGTAGTATTTTCATGTGATCTCTGCTTTTAAGCCTCAACTCTCCTTCCATCAAGCCTGACAGATTTGTACTTCCTTCCAGAAGAGTTTTGTTTAGTCTCCCACTACTACATTTCTTACTGCTCTTCTGCTCAGTTTTTTTCTAAAGGAATTAAAGAGTACTCAACACAAATCCATTTCAGGCAGGAGGCAGAAGAAATAAAAGGCGACATTTTGTTATCTTAGCTCTTAACCTTGGAAATCACAGATTCATCCTTCTGTAGGCTTGCTATCCCCTCCTTCTCCTACTCTTGCACAAATATCCACTGCACAAGACAGCCCTTTTCTAACCCTTACTGAAGCATTCAAACTAAACAAGGTGACCTTCACTTGAAAAACTTCAGGTATGGCCACAGTTCTACCTTTTGCCAGAATTTCTTGTCTTATTTTTAGCTTCTCTTCAGCAGCTTCCATGCCCTCCTTTGATGCTCTGAATCTTCTGGACCGCTGTTGATTCATTTTTGCACGTGGAGCCTAAAAAAGGTAACATAACACTTGGTTTAGTTGTTGCATCTGGACAGTTGTTTCCTTTCTGGACAAGTCTTTTGAAATTGGCCAGTCTGGGACTATATAACCATTTAACAAGACATCAGTGTAAACTGTAACTGAAACAGGGATTTCTCCCTCCCTCACATCATCACTAGCTCTCACATGGTAGCTGGACATGTTTCTGAAGAGGTCTCAAGCTCCTCCATGAGGCAAGTCAGCAGCATTCACACCCCACCTCAGAAAGATGTAGCCCTTAAGTATTCAAAGATTCCCTTGCAAAATAAATTAAACTGACTGTGATGTGTATCTGAGAAGCATTATTTATTACATACCCTTTCTTCAACAAGAAACTCCTACAATTGAATTCATAACTCATTTGACAATAGTGTGAACACCATGTGAAATATTCTGCAGCACAATTAAGTCACTGCCCATTTAAAGTTCACCTGCTTAAACAGTTTTCTGGTCTTTCCCAGTTTTTGGCATGAATTATTACTAAAGTCACAGAACATTAGAAGTAGCTTCAGAGTGTTAACTGTATTAGGGAAGTTTCCTGCTTTTCAGAAACAAAGTTCAGACTACAGCAGACTACATTAGCCAGCTCATATAAGCCCCATAGACAAGAAAACTCATTAATACTTTAACTAGTCTCACCAACATTAAATTAACTGTATATTTTACCTGTAGTTTTTCATTTTAGAAAGCTATTTCTCAAAGAATCTTATGAAAGCAGATGGCATCTCCCCTGATTTTACAACCAAACATTACTAGGAACTAAACACATCAGTACTTACTACTCCATCTATAGCCATGTAAAGAAGCCGCCTTGGTCGAACAATGTTGAAGATCCTGTCAATATACTCAAAAATTGCAACCATCATTTCATCTTCATTTTTGGGTGCTGGCCTAAAACACAGAGCATTCAGTTTAACACCGAAAACACTACAGATAAATCCTATTCCTAAAGAGATTAAAAAACTGCCTTACTTGTCTTCTGGATGTGTACATGGGTGAATGATACCATTCATATCCAAATACAGGTTATCAAACTCCACCTCATTGGGGTTTGGTTTGCTTGTATCAATTGGAACCTTCACACCATTGCACTCTTTGGCCTGTGAATGCATCAAAACAAGTATTTCAGTACTTGATCAGAGAAGTATCACAAATAACCAACAGAGGTATTAACGTACAGACTCATAAAAGTCGGGAACCAAAATAGCAATAAACTACCCATACAATTACCTGAAGATGCATGCTTACACTCTTAAAATAGCAGGTTTTTTAAAAAGACATTTATAAACTAGCAGAACTAGAACGTATCCTGATGAGTTACAGCTGAGTAACCTTTGAAAGCCACATCACCAGACAAATGTATAAACCACTGAACTGAACAACAGCTGCATCAGTGATGGAAGAGACATGAGCTGATTAAGACATGCCCCTCCCTGGAGGTATTTTATGGCCAGGTTAGGTGAGGCCTTGTACAGCCTGGCCTAGTGTGAGGTGTCCCTGCTCATAGCAGGGAGGTTGGAACCTGATGGTCTCTAAGGTCCCTTCCAACCTTAACCATTTTATCATTCTGTGAAATTATTTTCTAAAAAATTATGCCTGGAAAGGGCTATAAAATACTGCAAAGTTGGAATGAAGTGTACTGGCAAATAGTTTGGCACGAAGTTATATTAAGAAAACCTAATGTCATGTTATTGCTTAAAGGCTACTGTCACAGGATTGGACGAGACAAGAGTGCAAAATTTGACAGTGCTGGATCTCTAGTTCACATAGAACTTACCAGTAAGTGATGAACCAACACCAAGCTCTTCCTCTGAACTTCCATCTGCAGGCTTGCTGCCCACTACTCATTAGATGAGTTTGCCACATCTCTAGTACAGAGCTCAAGCTATCAGATTCAAATTACAGATCCTACTAACAACTTGCTTACCATTTTCCTGAGAGAAGCGGCAGCAGAACCAGCTGAACTTATCCCAGTCTTAAAAGGCAAAAATTCAAACCTCTAAAGCAAAATAAGTCTTTATTCAGGATTTAAGTTTTTCCTAGTTATAGGTGTATGGAACTCTTCAGGGCAGTTTTGTTAAGACATTTCTAAATAACTGAACACTAAGTCCCTCTATGTCACTTCTTTAAAACAGGTGAAATTTCTGCTAGTTTATATCTGTCTTGCACTATTCATCCAAACCAGTCAAATCCTGACAGGTAAAATCTTGACCACTGTTTGCTTCCTTTACTGAACTTCCTGGAACAGACACAAAAAAAGCATACAGCTTTAGCAGAAACTACCAGGTGCAAACCCTGTATTGTAGCCTGTAGTTCTATTAAAGTTACTCTGGGCAACCAAGAGCTCCAATTTTAACAGAAGAGTATTCAGTCTGGTTTACATTAGATAATAGGAGGAGAGGCTTGTCTTGTGTTCTGCTTGATCTCTCATCAAACCTCTTGCCAGAACTAACTGACTCAGAAGATATCAAAGGCGTACAACTATATGATATGGAAAGTAAAATTGTCCTCAACACTGATCTTATTTTCAGTCTTGAAGGTAAAGCAAAATAAGTATGATCTCTTTTAGATGGCTTTGAAAGCCATTCAGTTTTCATCTGCATACTGCTATATCAGCAACTTCACCATTACATCCTCATAAACCTATCAGATTTTTAAAGTAACAGCCTTATAAAAGGTTTAAGTATCTGGAAGTGATATCTCTTGTGATATAACTAAACTGTTCACTTTTAGTCTACAGCCTCTTTTGAAACTAGATCTTCAAATATGATACTTTAGTTGCAGCTTTATTAATTCATACAAATTTGATTAAGAATATTCTCTCCTGGATTTTGTATTATCTTCAAGATCTCCCTCTTATTCTTCCTGCTCAGCTTAAGAAGAAGATTAATCAGATTTAAGAAAAAGAAATAATCTAGCAAGGTAAGAGAACAAGGATCAACTTTTTAGTATTTCAAAGACACAAGCTACTGGAAGATACAAAATTTCTCATTAGAGAGATTTATAAGCAATCCTAAAATACACACAGAGCTGATCACATAGTGAGAGAAGTTTAAATTCATCTACAGTAAGACAAACTACAGCTTCTGACTGCTGTCCTAGTCTGCCTTCATATTTATGTTCAGATTTAAATATTAAAAAATATAATGAATATGATTTATCCATGTACTGTCCTTACTGTAACTGCAACGTGCTCTTAAATTGGCACAAAGCAACACGGATGAGGACATCAGGATGTGATACCTCAGTTATTTTATATGTCATATTTTTCCTTTTCTTTCAATAAAGACCATAAGGTATTACAAGCTCAATTATTAAAAACACCAAAAGGACACACGATCACAAACTCCATAAAATCAGGACTGTTAAGTATTTTAGCTAAACACTACAGCTGTTTTAATTAAAGATTACTCTAAATGTTTACAAATGTGATTAGAAAGATGGGTTTTCTGCTCTTATAGAAGACTGTACTTAATTGTTATGGATTTTAGATACATTTGGTGCTTAAATTGCAACTGCTTTTAAATAGGCAGATCTGAAAGCATTATCCATAAACAGCTGGACCAGCTTGTAAGACAAAAATCTAAAACAGCCACTTAGAGGAAAGACAAAACTGTGAAGAGTCTACTTAACACTATCAAAATGCTGTTTGCACCCTTTTGATGAGAATACTGGTTCAACATGTCCCAACTAAACCTCACCTCCTGGGCTCTTTGCAGTTACTGAGCCCCGAGGCTATACTGCCAGCATAGTCATAAATGTGACAGATAACCTAGAGCTGCTGGCTCCACAGCCCCACCCTGCTGCTGCAATGGATGGCCGGTGAGATAAGCCAACCTTGGACATCTTGAGGAAAAGGGGGACTTGGTGAATGATCCACAGCCCCAGCTGGGAGAAAGCCGACACCATGTCAACACCCATATGCTCCACAGTTGTAGCTGACAGACATGTTGCTCTCTGGTTCCCCCCAATACCCTTGCCATCCACTTTCCCCTGGCAGACACAATCATGACAGTGTCCTCGAGAGCCATCTGAACTGAGGGTTACCCAGATCCTCAGAACAGACAACAGAGACACAAAAAAGAGTTTGGTAAAACGACCAGAACAATTGCTGGGAGCTGCCAACAGCTTATTCCAAAGTGAGCACCCATATGAGTGGCTAAAAAGCTATCCTTGCTTTTTCTAGGATAGCCCCCCAGGCAGACAAATCCTGAAATCTTACTTATCCACCAGAGTAAAAAATCTACTTCTTGCAGTTACAGGTAAAATAAACTTCATACTGTCATGCTGAGAGAGGCTGACTGAAACCACTACAGTAATAAAAGCAAAAGAGTAACTCACAGTTTTAACTGTGCAACATTTGATCAATCCAAACCTGTGAATCTGTTTCACAACCTGAATTTTAACCAAGAACTGAATGCTCAACTGCCTGTCTCTCATATACACTGAAGTCTGGCTGAAGGCAAGCCATCAAAAAACCCCCTATGTCAATACATAACTCAATCGCTTTACTCTCTCTTTTCCCTTATCTTCTCTACCTTGCCTGCACATTTCTATCTCCTTCACAATACAGTGTTTCCTACAGACCTCCACGCTGGTGCAAGGGACAGGATAAATATAAGCCATCTGCTGAAGGCAGTGACCAGGCACCTTAAAGCAATCGACAAACCCTATCTACCACAAGCTGTCGGTTAGTGAGACCACCTGTGGAGTCCAGCAGCTAGGCTGGGACTAAGTCTTCACCAAATAGCACCTTCTATTGCTATGAAGAGCCAGATTTTAGAGGATGTCTTTAAAAAAATCAGCTCTCTGTTTGAGCAAATGTTTCTCCTATGCCAGTAAATACCAGCAATGAGACAAAAAAAGCGGAAGCTCTTCAAGCTTAAAGAGTAAAACTACAGACTTATTTGAAGTCTCAGATGCAAGCAGGACATCCTGTGTTGGTGGACAGACAAAAAGAAAATAAACCAGAGTAAAGTGTGAAACTGCAGAAAGACTAATGCATGAAAAGACACGACTAACAAAAATAGTACGACCTGAAAATGATACAACTGAAAAGTACTCAAACACTATGAAAATGAGAGCCCAAGGGAAGTGTGTGACGTACACTCATGTATCCTTTTAATCTGACAACAAACCGTGCAGCTACTAAGGGCAGCCTGATTCCTTCTCAACATCTCACTCTGCCCTCACGCTGCTGCTGGCACCAGCTTTCCTGAGCCCACAAAACGAGCACGGAACTCGCAAACAGGGTCGTCTCATGGAGCCAGGTAAGTTTCCAGACCGACAAGTAAATATTTTTAATCACTTACACTCGCATTTTCTTACTCTTCTCGAAACAGGCAACTTTACTTCCATTTTCAACAAGTCCTAAAGCTTGCTGCACCTTTTAACTTACCAAAAAAGTTGCTGAAAAGCAGGGATATGAAGAAGATCCGCAAAAAAACCCAACAGAACAAGAAAGGGCAGGAAGTATTTCCGTTACGACTCCCTGCTCACCACAAGTTTCGCTAAACACTTTCGTAACACCTGCTCTTCTTACCTGAAGCAACACAAAGGCAGAAGCCACCAGGCCGGGAAGGCCTCGCCTTTCAAGGAGCTGGCCAAGGACCAGGAAATCACGGGAGAAACCCGCACCCTCTGCCCCAAAGCTCCTCTTCCCCGAAAACCGAGCAGGCGCGGGAACTTCTCCCCAACACCAGCCGCTCTCAC
>NW_009952066.1:1730698-1746154 GCF_000747805.2 Chaetura pelagica
ATTCTAAGGACACCAGGAGTGGTTTACGGCCCAAGAAACTGAGGGAGTGAATTGGGTTCCACCTGGGGATCTAAACAGGGAGAAGGATTTATGGCCCAAGATAAGACCCAACAAAGCCACTTCTATCTTGCTCTCAGGGCAGGATGATACCAGTAGATTTGTTAATTGGGAAGACAGCCCAGGGGGCAAGAAAGGTCAAAATTTTACCTTAAAAGGTAAAAAGTAAACTGCTAGAATGGAATGTGTAAACAGGGGCGGGAAACTTACAGGATAATTTGAAGCGTGGGATGGGCTGTGAACCCTGGAGTGCCCAGCCAGTGGGGAAACAGGGGAGGGAAATTTGTGCCGGGAATAGGGAATATAAACCGTTATTCACCTTACTATGGGTGTGCCTACTTGTTTAGGTCACCCATTCTTGCAAGAATGTAAACAAACTGTGCTTCGTTGAAGGATCTGTGTGGGCCTGTTAATTGGCGCGACAAACGTTTCTCACACCAAGGGGACAGTGTGAAGGAAGGCCGGCACCTCGGGCAGCAGCGCACGCCCTCCCTGCTGTTAGACCGGGCTCTGTGTGAAAACCTGCTGCCCTTGGCGGATAAACCTTGGTAATAAAGGAAAGGCTGCCAGTGTGGGATCATTTCCCACTTCCGTGGGTGTGGCTTAGGCGGAATGCAGGTTACAAAAGTGAGTCGGTGCAAGGCTGCCCAGTGAAACCCTGTGCTCTGGAGCAGCTGCTTGTTCCAGCAGGCCTGTCTCTGCAATAAGGGCATCAGGTTGCAGGGGTGAGGCTTTGGAAAAGGCCTTTTCCCCTTCGGGAGGTGAGGGAGCTGTTGGCAGTGGCTTAAAGGAGTGTCAGGGCACTGGCAGGAGGGTGGAAGAGCCTGAGAAGCTTGAGGGGACACAGCCAGCAGCGAGTGAAAATCGCTCGGTGTGATTCACGACAGTTGCAGGAGGCAGCGTGAAGAATCCCCGTCCCATCGCTTTGCCCACTGCATAAGCAAATACTATTAAGGTAGCCATCTGATGATGTTGAGATGGAATTAAACTTTCAGGTATTAAATGGGATTAACACCAGGAAGATTTTGTGCTCTGCTGTGTCCTGTCACTACACACCAACTTCATTAGGAGGGCAGTGACTGGGGAGAGGACAGGGGAGAGCAGCCTGGGAATCATTAACAAAAACAACAAAATCTCAGCAGCGCTTATTGGTTCAACATCGCCAATTTGGGAAGGGGAGAGGAACCTTGCTAATTTGCTGTTGAACAAATTAACCTGATATTGTATTTCTAGTTATTCTTAGCCTCACTTAGCTATTGTTAAGCCACTTTCTGCTGTCATTCCTCTTAATAAAGTCTGTGACTTGAATAAATTTCCCCAGCAACTTTGTGTTGGCATCACATCTGTAGTATCAGCTCAAGACTGTCCTTTATCTGTTCCTTACAAAAGGTACCCTGATTGAAGTTTCCTGTTGTAGTTCTCCTGGAATTTAGAGTAAACCAGCTTAGTATTAACATTTTGTTTGTATTGATGGGCAATCAGTTGTTTTTCTGATAACGCTAAAGAAAACAGAAGACAGCAGCACAAGCAAATGCAAAATTATCATCTTATCTTATAATTACTTGCCTAAACAAGCACTGAAAAAATTACTACTGCAACAAACATTTTCATGAGAAGTCAGTCTAGACTGAGGGCTGCTCTTGTGCCAGGTGTGCACCAATGGACTGAAAAAATAGGGAAGGATACAGAAGACTTTTCGTTTCCCCTAGATGAGTGGCATGCTGATTGAAATCTGTTCAGGCTGTATTGATTACAGTCCCCCTGTCCATCACCATCATCTGTCATCGTCTCTGGGCTGCTGGTGTGACAGCTGTGAAGGAGCAGAGTAAAGTTGACTGGCAGAGTGTTTTGCGTCTAATGAGTCTGTGCACAATAAGAGTATAATAACTAATGCTCTGGAGGAACTCGGCTATCGCTTTAACACCGCAAGAGAGAGATTGCCTTTGCAGAAGCTCCCAAAGCCATCTGTCATCTGTCATGGGCTGCGTGTCTGTGGCTGAGCTGGGCTGAGGGAATGGAAAGCACCAAAGGCTGGTGATGGGCACCTTGTATCGTGCAAGGAGATATAAAGTGGGCTGACATCAAGAACCCAGAATCGCTCAGGAAGAGCTTAAAACTACAAAGGCCCCGCGGATTTGATGCGCTGTAACTCAGCAGGGCAGGCTGCTGGGGAGACTTTTTCCAGATGAACCTTGGTCTGACATTCACTAAGAAATCACGCAGCAGTAGTCTGTCTGTGATGTGACATTTAGCAGACGGCCAGGACCATCAGGGATGAGTTACTGTGGCTTAGAGATGATCGGAAAAAAGCAGCAATGCATGATGGCCCCAGCACCAGCCCTCAGGTGGTGGGTTCAGATGTTGGTTCTGGTACAGACACTCAAGTGTCCTGTGTGACACTGAGCCTGCAGTACACCCAGGACAATAAGCCTCCAACATGCTGCTAGGAGGTGGCTACTGAGGAGCCCCATAACCTACCTGGTGGTCCATCAAGAGCAGCAGCATGACAGGTGCGAGCCCTTCTGCCATTGCATCACAGAATTTGTTTTCAAGTGTCACAGTTTGTGAGACAGGCCTGTGATCTCCCTTCTAAGATTCTGACAGTCAAGTGCTGACTGAGGTTGGCCACAGCAATGACGAACTGGGAGCTATGCCACCCTCTCCAGCAGCCTGGCATGGCCCGCACAT
Organism: Chaetura pelagica; assembly: GCF_000747805.2. Taxonomy (NCBI): domain Eukaryota; kingdom Metazoa; phylum Chordata; class Aves; order Apodiformes; family Apodidae; genus Chaetura; species Chaetura pelagica. Next base: position 1,733,444 of record NW_009952066.1, read on the forward strand.
GGGACTTGCTGCTTTGGGAAGCAGGAGACCTTCTTTGGTCCTTATGGGCTGCCTTTTCCTCTCCTGCTTCTCTCCATGCACCACCCATCTCTTGACCAGCTTGCCCAACACACAGCATAGGGGCTTCTCTGTGGGACAGCGATCTCACTATATATGGTGAAAACTGAGAAGCACAGCAGGATCTTTGCTGTTTTTCCAGTGTGGGGTGGATCAGCTCGACAGCCTCTGAAGGGAGGGAGCACAGGAGCCTTCATTCAAGATATCCCAGGGTTGAACAGGCTGAAACCCCAGTGCAGCAGAGGAAGGCATGAAAGCCTCAGTCTAGCTGTCTCAGATGACATCAGCCCCACTCACACACCCACCCAACCCTGTCCTTCCTGCAGCCAACTTTCCAGTTGTTGGAACATCCAACACTGCACCATGGCCAGTGTCAGGATGCAAACCATGAGATTAGGCAAGCCAGCAAACATCTGTACTGAGGATACCGAGAACAGTTTCAGGCCTTTTACAAGCCTTGATTTCATATGCTAGTCTCAGTTTACAGAGTCTTTTTATTATATTGAATATTGTTACCATTTTAAAAGTGTTTTTGATAGACTGGGCCCAAAGCCTGGTGCCTGTATTCAAAGATGCAGCACTGCTTTGCAGTAGAGTTTAATTGGGGTGCTGTTTTCTGCTTTTGAACTTATCATAATTATGAACAGATTTCATTTTTTTTAATATGTCCCCTGGTTTCTCCCTTCGAAAGAAAAATCTCATGTTTAATGAACTTAATTTTAGATAAAAGGAATTAAAAGAAGAAAATTAAAAATGCATGAAGCTCCCAGAGTCATCCAATTACTGTGATGTCCACACAGCAATGCTGGCGTGGATTTACAAAGCAAGCAAAAGCAGGAAATCACTGGGGCTCGCCGCATGTAAATGCTGCTCTATTCCAAAATGTGCTGAATTAGAAATGTATGGTTTATGCATTTCTTCTTCTTGATCTGTTGCAGAAGAAGATAAAGATCAAACATGGCAGCCCGCCCTCAGCAGCAGATGTATGCATACCCAGAATGCTCGCTGGCATTTCCAGCCCACATCTGGCTCTGTACTTGAACCACCAGAACACAAACCAGCAGCAGAAGGGGATGGTCCCTGCATTCACAGAGTGACCAAAGCAGCTGCCAGGCTAGGGTGGCCCTGAGGTAATAATGCTCATAGACCAACACTATGTGAGCACCTCAGACCAGATGGACTTCTTGGGACACGCCTTCATTTTTTCCCCAAAAGCAAATAAAAACCCAGATTCCCCCAAACCGATGACAAACAGGGTCAGTCTCATGGTGCAGGATTGCTGTGAGATCTGGGTAACACTTGGCAGTCAGGAGAAAGCACACATTCAAGGAGGCCGTATAGAGCACAGTAATATATTCAAATTTTATTTGACTGAAGTGATGAGCTCCACTTTAGACGTCAGCACTCTTAAGTGTGTACAAGGTGATACTGCTTATTTCTTCCCAAAAGCAAGCAAGGGAATCTTAATCATAGAAGTCATCAAAATCATCTTCTTCTGTGCTGTGAGTTTGTGGGCGCAAAGCAGCCTCGATCTCAGAGCTGCTGTCATCAGATTCACCCCAGAAAGCTGAGGGGGAGGAGAAAAAATAAAGAATTACAGAACCTTTCCCATGTTGATGCCATTGCTGCTAGAGACATGATTTTACAGCTGCCTGGAGGCAGAGAGGCACCACAGCTCGTAGAGAAGGTTGGAGCTGCAGATGGAGGTGTGTGCTTCCCACCCCGCGTGCTGCTGACACATCGTGGGCAGCACTGAGGGAGCTGCCTGGCCAAACAGTGGGCTCATTCAGAGGGCCCACTTCATTGTTCCTCAAGGTAGCTGGAGAGAACATTTCCACTCCAAGCAATTTACTTGACCAGCTGCTGCCTGAATTACAGCTTTGTCTATTATGTTCCACTTCCTCCCTCTACTTGACCCTCTGGTGAAGTCACAATCGGAGCATGACATCACAGAGTTGGCATAAAAATGGCAATGACGTCGCAAATGAAAAATCACCACTTTGTGACAGGATCAAGTACAAGCAAGACTGACTTCAAAGAACTGCATGGCTTTAACAGGCAGCTCTGGGAATTAGAATTTCACCAAAATAAACAGAATTGCACTGAAGTTCGGGGTGCCTGAGAAATCCCTTATTTGACCCACAAAAAGAAGGGAAAAGCACAACACTTGGAGCACCGTGAGGTGCAGGCAGGGATAGAGCTGTGCCTGCTCCTGGGCACAGTCAGAGGGCTCTGTGTCCACAGTCAGTGCAGGAGCCACGACTCCTCAGCTGAGGTGAGGCTCAGGAGCAGGAAGAGGAAGGCTGTGGTACCTCACACAGACATTTCGGCTCATGTTTGACTGCAAACGTGTTCAGCGCTTTTGATGGCATGAGCTATATCAAAACCTTATCTACAAATGCAGCAGCTGCAGCTTTCATCCTACATCCCCAGCCCCCTGGACAGCAGGTCTGTCCGTGGCCAGGAGCATCAGAGCCACCATGCCCAACACCTGCGAAGAGGCTGAAGGCTGCAAAAAAATGGAACTCCTCAGCAGAGGAGGAAATGGGCTGGGGATGTGAGCGGGCCTTTCACAGGGCACCAAAGCAGCCAGCATTCATGGCATCCTTAAGTCATCTCAGACGCCACAGCTCTAAAGCACAATCTGTGCCCTTTGGGACTGCAGAGTACCAAAGCTGAGCTCCAGGAAAATTGCTCCTTGCTTCCTACTCATGGTAGGTTCCATGAGAGATGACTGTGGGCACCAGTGGTCCTTATGGTGGTTAAAAGAGAAAAATGAAATGCAGGGGAGAACGCAAACATGCAGGGCACAGACACCAATTCCACAGAATGCCTGCTTGCTCATGGAAAACAGTTGTGTTCGTGCTGTTCTTGGAGGTCTTCTACAAAGCAAATTACAGCTCAAACGACATCAATTTTCAACATTTGTTACTTACCTTTGGATTTTATAGCAGCCACCACTCCCTTCCTAGTTTCAGTCCTGTAAAAGAGAAGGATTTCAAATAATCAGCACAATGTCACAAAATTAAAAGATTTTAAGTTGACTTTAGAAAAAACCAAACAACTGTGAGATGTTTTTTTAAAATATCACTAAGTTCTGCAACTATATTTTTTTAATAACTATTTCATCAGGGATTTCTTCACCTTTATGTCTTCTAAAAGGTGGTGAAATTAACATGCAGCAGGGACATGGGTCCAGATGTTCTAGCAGCCGTTCCTCCCTAGCAGTGCAAACGTTCACCGGCAGTGAATTCAGGGCACAAAGGATCAGAGCTCTGTCTATCTTTTGCAGCCTTTCAGATAATGCAAAGAAAGTAAAGCAAAAATCCAAACACAAACAAAAAGCACCCCCCACCGATGTTCACTGAACTTCCTTATTCCTGTTCCTGCCAGTACACTCCTCCAGCCCAGCCGCTGGGTTCCCATCACACCATCCTGGTCCTGATGTAAATGTGCAATCTCCCTGCTGCCTTTGATCTACCTTGATGTATGTGCAGTTGCAATTCTGCTCTGTTAAATGACTGCTCTTGTGTCTGGAGCATCACAGGCCCTTTTGAATCTCTCAAACAAGCTGGAACCATTTTGATCTTTTGTGTGTAGCGTGTGTATTGTGTTGGTGCTGTGAAATAATCACATAGGGGCAACGATGTAGGAGAATTAACTGTTATATTAACAATCCTGCAATAAGCTCTAAAAATAAAGCTTCAGCTGATTTTAATAAGGAAGATCAAATAGGAAACATTTGTGACATTACTGTGCAAACTAGCAAAATATAAGCCAGAGTCAAGCTGCAATTTGAAGCTGTTGCCGCAGTCAAAACAGGACTCAATGAGCTGTCAAAAATCTCATACAGTTTGCTGCATTTAATTTAAAGACAGGGCATAATACATAATTGTTAATACAGCTAATACAGAGTTGCTTAAAGTGGGGAGTTAAAAATAATCTAACTACTGTTGTGAAGGCATTTGTGAGGGAGACACACAAAAAAGCAGAGATGATTCACTGCCTGCCTTATACCACTGCATTCAATAACAATTTGGGATTGGAAAGGTAAACTTAAAGCAGGGTGAGTTGAATTACGTTACAGCTACCTACATTACAGAAACTTTTCCTTGAAAATCAGAGAAAGCTCAACCTGTTTAAATGATATTCCTTTTCTTTAATCTGTGAATGCCATTAGCACACAGCTTCCCTCTTTGCAGATATAAAAAAAATCCTAGAAATAGAATAGTAAACAACCAAAGTTCAACCAAGATACCCAACTGAGGCTTAAGTACTAGTAACAAGTAATGGTATTAGGAGACCATTAACAGTGGTATAACTATTAAGTGAAAAACTTGAAAAAGTTTGCCTTCAAATCTGTTAGCACACCTTCCAAATGCTTTTTCTGTGTTGTTCCAACCCTACACTGTATTAGACTTCACAAATACTGTTCAAATACTGTCATTCAAAAGAGTTTCCAGCAAGTATTTTAAGCCTGAGCCTCTGGCTTGAGTCCTGCAGTACTCTAAACGCCCTTAACTCTTTCTTGTTTTGGTGAGCTTCCATGGCCCTCAACAATTCCCAGGAGATGCTTCATGTATCCCAGACTCAGCCCATAAAAATGTGCTCAAGAGACTGAAGCTCTGGTGGCTGCATCATTTCTCTCCTAGGTGTAGAGCAAGAAACCACTTGTTGCTGAACTACAAATGGAGAGGTGAATTCTGTGGCAGACTGCAGAAGAACCATTTTGTCTTCAAGTAGCTCAGTAAAACAAGATCAGGCAGCTGGCAGCTCCTGTCTCTGCTGCCGGCTGCTCCGTCTCCCACTGTGGTGAAGGAAAGCACATGGGTCTTTGCCACTCAGCCATGTGAAGATGTCCCTAGAAGTGATCTCTTGCTCCACTTCTCTCCATCGTTCAAGCTCAGATCAAACATGAGGGTGTTGGTCACTTGGGCCTAGAGCTTCTGCTGTGCCCAGGACCACCATACACAAGGTGGGACATGGGACCACCAGTGGAAGACACAACTGCCCAGGTCTCAGGTGGCTTGATCCTCTTGCACAACTTGATGCACTACAAGATGCTTCAGGTCCTGCTGACGGCCAGTGGCTTCATAGAGAAGTTGTGGTCAACAACGACCACGGTGGCTGTAGGAAGGTCTGGAAACCTTCCCTCTTCTGCTTCAGTTTCCCATGAGGAAAATGGCCGATGCTGACCCGAGAGGGAAAGAAGACAGATATTTGTGATCTACCCAAACCCATCCTTTTCCTCTGCTTCATGCTCCCAGGGCTAATCCACCATGCATAGAACTGGATTTACTCCCAGAATAGCAGAGAGCTGCAGTGCTGTACACGAGGAGTTGGGCATTACTGTGACACAGAAGTCCATAAAGAAAGCTGTGGAGAAGGGTGGCAGCAAAGGTTTGGCACAAAAGCTGTTGGCATGCAGGGGAATGCCTGGGTAGATGGGGAAAACAGAACAAGGACAGCAGAAAGGCCAGACTGAAAATCAGAGCTCCACCAAACCAAGCCTGGAAAATACCACAAGATAGCTTTGTAACAGGGAGTAAAATTCCTGAGTTATGTGTGAAGAGTTAGTCAAGGCTGGTAAGATGCAAGGAGGCCTCTGCATTGCAAAACATTTGTATTCAAAGATCGGCAAATTCAATCATGGAAGTTATTATCTGGTATCCTGAGCACACAATAACCACACAGACCTCCACCGAGAAATTTAGGAGTATAAATGAAGTAAGGCCAGTTTCACTACCTCAGCTAATCCCCCGTTGCGATCCTTCGATATCCATTTACACATTTGCTCCTTCCCTAAAATAATTCCAAACTGAACCCAGGCTCTAACAAAGAAAAAACCCAAACCAGTTTAACTTCAAAGAGCCTTTTAATCTCTGCTTTACTCTGATGAAATAGGCTTTTTGTATTGAAGATGCTGCAACAATAAGAAATGAAAAAGCTCCAAGAAAATATTTTTTTCCTCCTTACAGAAAATAAGAGGAAAATAGGAGACCAAGAAGAAGCCCAGTTAATAAAGGTGGCTCACTGAAAATCAGCAGAAAATGTTTGCTTTAGGCTGAGTATCTTTTTGCTGTAGTACCTGTTGAACCTCTATGTTTTAGTGTCAAGTGAAAAAAGACATCCAAAGTCCAAGGAAAAATAAAAAAAGACATCAAATTGCCAAAAAATTTAAAAGGCACAAAGAATGCTACCCACATATCAAGGAGAAAAAAACAATAAACTAAAATCAACAAAAACCACCCAAGTGTTAAGAGAACAGAAAAACCACCAGCTGAATGCCAAGTTTTATCAGAAAAAGAAACAAAACACAGAGTGCAGCAGCCTCGGGAACACGATACTCCAGAGGCTCAAAGCTCATGTGCCTCAGGCCACCCAAACCATACCCAGTATTTCTCTTTCACAAGGCAGTGCTCAGTAACCCTCAGTGAGAAAGGCAACAAAGCATCTCCCCAGCAATAAGGGGGGAGGCAGAGTTGCAGATCCGTCTTTAAAAATAATTTGCTCAAAACATCTAAGAGCCTCAATGCAAAGAGTGAGCCAGGCTGCTCCATGGCAGGGCCCCTGACGTGACATTCTCAGCTGGGTCTCCCCACTCCAACCACACACTGTCCTGCCACTTCCTGCAAAAGCCTGATAGCTCTATCATTTTCGGCTGATCATGTCCTAGAAACTGGGCATCACAGAAGTATTTCCTACCCTGGAAAGTTAGTGTAAACTAACAAATCCATTCATCATGCCAGAACTGAAGCAATAATATTGAACTGAAGTAATTACCCTGCAAATAGGATGAGTTTTATTTTAGGATACAAAGATCTATGTCGAGCTACGTTTAAGACTGTTCTCTGCTGAAGAAAAAACCCATTCTGGCCTAGAGAAATCACTGACACAAAGCCTGAATCACAGCACTGAGATGAAGCTGTGGCGGAAGAGCAGAGGGCATGGCCGCAAAAATAAACTATTTCCTCTCTATTCCAAAGGCAACACATTTATAGACACATGTTGTTGCCACTCCCCACCAATGTTCACCAAGCATCACCACTACAATATCATTACTTTTGCAACAGCTGGATGGATATTCAGATTCAGGAAACAAAGCTCACAGAATTATCTGTAGCATCACAAAAATGCGCTTGAATTTACAGTCAACACCTTATAGCAGTGATTGGGAAGTGTGGCAGGAGGATGAGACTGTCAGATCTGAGCTGGTTTCTGGTTGCATGTCTCAGGAGCCTGGAAAGTTGCCCATTCCCTTGCCCTAGTTTTCGTGGTAAATAAATGCATGTCCTGCCCGCACCTACCCCAGACCTTTGGAGTCTCTCTCCAGACTCCCCCGCCCCAGTCAGTTCAGCAGTGTCGGGACTGGTTTTGAAGACAGGGGGAGGCAGGGGGGATGCACAGAGCCGGAGTGCCCCCCGATGGCAAGCCCGGCGAGCAGCGGCAGCGGGCCCGGCCTTAAACATCACCCCCGAGAATAACTAAGAGGATGAATTATAATCTGCCAACTTTTATTTGCATATCATTACATCTGTGTTTGGTAAAGGCAGCTTTTGACTAAAAAACAGCCTTCAGAGACCAGGTGGGATTACTTCCAGAAGACAAATTAATCAAAGTTTAAAATACTTTACACCATGTTTATGGCCTGACAAATTACAATTGTTCTTTGGTTCTCAGTCGATAATGCATCTTTAATCTCCAGATTATTTTGCAACGAGACAGAGCAAACAAGTCCAAGAAAAATAAACTGCCTGCATTAAAAAAAAAAAATAACAATAATCGGGAGTTACCCAGCAAGCTAGTGACCTCCACTGGCTGCATCCCCCGGTACAGGGCCAGGGAATGCCACACACAGCGCCGGCCGCCAGCTCTTGCCCAGAGACTCGCTCCTGACTTCTGATACCTTTTCCTCTAAGTAACTGTTTAATACAACATGCTCTTTTCTGCTGAAAAACACTAACTCTCCACACGAAAGCTCCCTCTCTGTGTGGGTAAATATTCTCTCAGTGAAATAAATAAAGACAGGAAAAAGTAGTTTTATAGCTGAACCTGGAGCAGGACAGTATTTGCAGGAGAAGAGGAAGCTCTGGCATGCACCTCAGAACAAAAGGGAACAAGTGGTCTTTACTCAGAGAGCAGCTTCCTATTAAGACTCACTCCTTCGTACATTATGCCTTTCATCCCCACTCAACCACAAAATGATTTTGCTGTAGGAAATACAATGGTAGAAAAAGATTTACATTGAAAGAATCTTTAATAATAAACTGTTGCAGATCTGCCTACTTCCCCATGATTTATAATACAATAAACATCGGATTCTATTAAGTCTCATGCACTGAAGACATGCACTGAAAAACCGAATATGAAAGCCCTCAATTCTTCCCGTCTCCAGTACCATAATAGTGAAATGAGCATGTATAAATGTGCTAAGAGTATCTCTTTGCATCTTTTATTGCTTGTGTGTATTAATCTGTAAAGCTTATTAAGAAAGTCATTGCTATGCAAAGCAGCACCCAATCTCTTTCTCTTGCTTTTCAACAGAGCGCAGTGTTTAGCCAATAGGACCGGTCCCCTGCCCCTCATTCGGCATTCATAACATGCAACATTTGCACAATGTATCTCTCAAAGGCTGCTGAATAGAAAGCCTTAATACTCATGTAAACAACTGCAAACCAATTACTTAATGAATCAGGCCCACACATAATGAGGTGCCAGACAAAGAGCTATAAATGCATTTTTGCACCCGGGCCTCTGCTTTAAAGTAAAATCCCTCAGCTGTAGTTTGGGCTTAACTGGCACATCATAATTATTGTCTGGAGGACATCAGAGGAAGCCTTTTTTTTTTTATTTAGGTCCAGCAGGGTCTTTTGCGAGGTCACTCATCAGCTCAGTGACAAAACACAGCAAAGAAGAATTTATAAAAAGTACCAGCGCAGTGCGACGCAGTTATGTTTATTCTCAAGTAGTGGGTTTCGAGACCACTTGTGAAAGCAATAAAGCCCGAGGAGTGACTGCAGTAAGTGGAGCGCTCGAATGGGAGCGGCGAAGGAATCGCACGGCCTCCTGGCCGCCCGCTGTCCCTCCATCCTTCTCACCATTGCTGCTACTCCCCGGCTTTGCAGAGCCCCAAAGCAAGGGCTGCTCATAAACCTTGTGCTTAGAAGGCTGCCTTTTTGACTCTTTTTTAGCAAACTAACTTTAAGCCCTCACAAGAGATTTTTTTTTTCATTTTAAAGCAGCATCGTTGTGTATGGTGCCCTTGTTTCTCAGCGTTGAGAGGCATGAAAATACAGGGCAGTGTGAAAGATTTTAAAATCTATTGTAAACAACTTGGAAAAAAACCCCCACGAAACAACAAAAAAATCCCCTGTATGCCACATGAACAGCATCTGAAAGATTTAGAAGTCACCAAATGGAAGCAGTGCAACATCCAAGGGGGCAAAAGCTCAGAGAGTTTTTTATTTGAATTTTAAACATTGTTAATTTGAAATTACACACATTTATTCAGCTGCTTAGCAGTGATCCTGTAAGCAAGTTCTCCAGGGCCTGATCCATCTCTTCTGGCTGCCCTGGGTTTCAGCAAATGGCCAAAATTTAAATTGATCTATAGGAGCACCCTGATATTTCATAGCAGTAGGTAGTGTGATTTGGAACATTATTAAGTTCCAGGAAATTTAAAAAGAAAAAAAATAAATAGTTTGAGCACAAGACTATAAGAATTAATCCTGAAGAAAAGCATGAATGTCACTCATCAATATTGTATTATGGCTTGTCTTTATTTACTGCACTTGAAGAATTACTGAAATACTGTTATTTTAACACAAAATGCAGAATACCACTTGTGAAATTGGAATTCTCATATCAGAACTGACCTCATCAATAACTACATTGAAAAAGCTATGGAAAGATAGCAATGCTGTATAATCAGGAGTTAAAAAATTATCAGAATGCTTTAAGTCCTTCCCCAAGTGCTGTTGATGGCAGCTTTCAGAGCAGGAGCCGAGTGGCAGCGGCACCCACTTGCTGGGCTGATAAGGATCTAAAGCCGAGCCAATACTGCATGAGATGGCCGTGTTATAGCCTATTTTCTGCTGCTTCTTGACCACTAATTTGATTGCTGCTGTTTGATTATCATTCCATGCCAATGCAGAACACAAGGAACATCCAGCAGAACTACTCAGGGACCCAGAGGGAACTGCTGCAGTTTAAAATAAAGCAGAACTAACCCACACACAAGCCAACTTTTTCTGTTTTTTTGTTGTTTGGTTTTTTTTTTTCCCAAGAACAAAGTGCACCCTTTAGGTACATGCAAGGTCATTAATTAAACATACTCAGACTGAAAGCAAGAAAGGTGTGTTATAAATACCCCAGTATCAAATCCAAGCACTGCCCCCCCAACCCTCAGCCCAAGAAAAGCGCTATCCAGTTACAGCTAGTTTACATCTCAGATGCACAGAGAAGAAACCCAGCACTTTATTTCTTGAAGACTTTATGTTTTATGCCTGCCCCTCTCCTGACAACTCCCATTGTCTGGCCCCTGAGTAGCCCTACTGAGAGCAGCTGTACACGCTAATTTGTGGTTCACTGAGATGTCAATTGAGTCTTAAAATGAGAAAACAACAGCTGCAAAACAATACTTGGCTTTGGCACAAATATTTTCTAAGGTGTATCAAAGTTGAAGATGTTTTATCAGATAAACAAATACTAAGATTCATATGTAGGTCAAGTGAAAAGTAAAATAATCAGAGCTTCAGTCATTTTTTGTCTGTGTTTCTCATGCCACAAAAGCATTTCAAATGTTAAAGGATTTAACAATTTACCTTGAGAAGGGAAGACTTTCATTCGATGAAGAACTACTTTCCAATTGCATTTCTTGGTTTTCTTTTGCTTTGGAACCATCATTGCCAATATCCAAACCTGTTAAGTAAAAACATTACACAAACTTTCAAATAACACTGGCTGGACCTTACAACATCGTGCAGCCCCTGGCAAACAAATCCTATTTTCGAATAGATGCACGTAATGGCCACACTCTTAGTCTGATGACAAAGTCTAGAGGAGCACACACCCCGCAGTCATCATATCTGCCTCAAGATTGTTTGCTTGTGATTCAGTGGAAATTAGTTAAAAACACAGAAAGTGAGACTCCCTTATTATCAATTAAGTTAGCTGACAATGACTTCTTGTGAATAGGGAAATTTTTCAACATTTTAACTCACTTTAGGAAAAAAGAGCAAACACCGAGCTACTCCAGAGCTGTATTACATCATGGCAACTTTAAGCAAAACTTAAAATATTTCTGGAGTCTTATTATTTTTTTTATCCCCGAGTTCTCATTTACTTATATTAATCAGGAAACAAGGTTATTTTTATTCTCCTTTCCCTTAAATGTTGATTATTTTGGATAGCTGCAGTTCTTTTATTGTTTGATACTTCAGTATTTTCAACCATTCTCTTGAAACAGCTGCATTTCGGAGACACAAATCTTGTGATTTTTGACTTGAAAAGCCAAACACCCAACTATTTCAGAATCTTCTATCCACATTTTTCTTTCTTTCCTTCCCCTCTATCCCCATACCTCCCCCCCCGCCCCAAACCCCAGCTCTGTGTATCTCATTTCCATTCTGTAGAGACTGATTTAAAGGGAAAAAAAAAGGAAGAGGTAAATTGATTCATTCACTGGAATTGTACAATTGCTCATCTTTGTACTCATTTCCAAAGAACACGATGCTCAAGTACAAATCCCACTTTAAAAGGCTACTTTGCATATATATATATAGCACTGAAATGATAAACAAGCTCTGATTGTTACCAACTTCTTTCCAACCCAGGACAATTTAGTATTTCTGTACATCTTAGACAGTCCTACTTTCTAGCTGGCCATGCACATTACCAGCCTGCTGGGGCAGACCACACCACTCTGCACTTGGATTTCAGCGGCTCAGACCCTGCTCAGCCTCAGGCCCTTCCAACAAGGTGCAAAACACCTGACTGGCACTGGAACCGGCAGAGCCCAAGCACAGGAGCTGCAGTGGCAGCAGCATGCTACTTGCAGAGCACAGTCTGACCACTTCCCAGAGAACACACAAAGGAAAAGAAACCAAGAATGGGAGGGGAAAAAAACAGAAAAGGGAAAAAAGGGGATTCCTTCCCTCCTTCCTTACTCCCTCCTCTCCCTTTCCTGTGACGCACATGTGCGGAGAACAGACCTGCAGGGATCACAGAGGGAAACTTGGACGAAAGGCTGAGCAATGTGGGCATGCACTGAGAAGCCACTGGCCACAAAGGAATGAGTATTTTGTACAGTAGCTTTATTTGCTTTCCTTCATTTAATCTGATTAGGTCAGAACTCCCAGAAACTGCTTTTCACTCCAGCAGTAAAGCACTTAACATAGGTGTATTTTTCAGGACTTCCCATGCACGGATTCAAACCACAACACACAAAGTGTGTTTCCTCCTCCCCAGCTAAAACAGGTTAAGAGTTTCCAGACCAGATGGTAGCCTCAGAGGGCATCAAGCATGCTGGCTAAGCAGCTGCACCCCATGTATGCTCCTCAAAGCCTTCTATTTATTTGAGGCTAAGAATGGGAGCCCCAGCCTGAGCAGGGACCCAATACTCAGCTTGCTGTTGATGGGGTCTCCTCAGCAGGA
>NW_009952066.1:1746428-1771363 GCF_000747805.2 Chaetura pelagica
AGGAACATTTCTGCAGATGTAGGGGAATGCTTGTACCTGTGCTAAAGTTACTTTCTTTGTTGCTGCTGGATGCTCTTCCCATCCCTTGAGGCAGTGACATGGAGCCCATCTTTGATCCATGTGTACCCACCACACCTTTCCAGTTGGCATTGAAGTCCACATCTTTGCCAGGTCTACCAAAACTTGAGTGTGGACACAGTTTTGCATATATACCAGCCCCAGAAGATGGCTCCCTCAAGCTTTCTGTGCCTGCACTGGCTCCTCTTCCTTCACTACATCAAACACACAAACTACTTGTTCTTCACCTTTAAGACCCTTCAGAACCCAGCTTTGCCCTACCTGTCAATTATAATAAAATGCTGGGCTATCAATCCCCTCTTCTGCCTTAATTACACCAGACTACCTCGCCAATTAGTCCAGTCATTCCCCTCAAGCATCCCCTGTGCCAACTTACCTCCTACATTCCCTACAATTGGGAGATCCTTCTAGGAACTCCTAAGCCCATCAGCTCACTCCGTTGGAAAGCCCACCATTGTAATTCATGCAGGTTGCTGTGCCCACAAAGTGCCTGACAATTCTTAAGTGGTCAGCGTGCAGCAACTGCTGCTTTGTGTGCTGAGCAATCACCTGGCTCTTACCTCCTCTTACTCCACTCATCCCCTTAATCCCTGTGCCTGCAATATGTCCCTGTTGTAAGTAGGTGGAAAGGAAGAGCACAGATGTGCAGCACTGACCCACAAATCCAGCCCAACTGGGTGCACAGCAATACTTGCTTGGCCTGTGTAAGAAAGCACAAGCAACTGATGGAAGGTACAGTGCAGAGAACATACAAGAAGTACACTGCTAGGAGAGAAAACCCTTGGGCACCTGACTGAACTGAATCATGCCACAAAACCCTTACATAGATCAGTGTATTTCCTTGATAAAACTGATGGCCATGTTTAAGGTTAAACACAACTTAGTTCAAAAAGACACTTTTATTCTGGACATATTACGTGTGTGTTTGTAATTTGTTTTACCCAAAGCATCTACCTTGCCATGCTATAACAGCCAGGCACACTGTCCCTGTTGCAGGCTGGGGACAGCCAGAGGCACGATGGGCTGAAACACAAATACACATTTTTCCCTAAGCACACAGCAGAACACAACAGCCCTGGTAAGAAAGATGAACCTAGTGGAGAAGGGGTGGGGGGAGAGGGGGGAAAGAATGGGTTTAGACCATGAGCATGTAGACCAAAACCCCTGGATAAAAACTGCAAGCACCATAGAAATCATTCAGTAGGGAGCAGAAGGGCTGGGAGGAGTGCTGCAGGCTGAGACAGCATTGCTGTAGAGCAACAGCTCCCCACAGCATCTTCCCAACAGCTCCTGGGCTGTACTGGGGCTCTTGAAAAAGCACCTCTCCCTTACCATAAATTCTTGCTACACTGTGTAAAAGACAGCTGCCATCTGCTTGGTGTTGTCCTACTGAACAGTTTCTGGAAGGGATGGCCTCACCACAGCAGCAGCTCTGCTGTTCCACAGACAGTCCAGCAGCAACACAGGGGTGAAACTGCCCAGTTTACTCAGTCTGAAGGGTCAGCCTGTACTGCACAGACACAACAGAACAAGCTTGATAAAACTGTTTTTAAACTCCAATTGGGATGTTAATAATGGGAAGTTCTTAATCTAATCCCTCAAGCAATACTCCAGCAGAAGGAAAGCTGGTGTGTCCCAGACATACCTCTCCTCACACCTAGGCATTGCTCCCTTCACTCAGAACTAGCAGAGGATCAGCAATATCACTGTTCATTAAAAAACTCCCTGCTTTTCAACTCTGAATTAATTGTGCTGTCAGCATGAGTCAAAAAGCATTTTTTGCAATTTTGTTCTGAACAAAATGGGTATCGTTTTCTTCACTAGCCAACAATTCCAGGAAAAAAACATCAGCGTTGCATAATGAACCACTATCATTTTGTTCTGCCAAACAGTTAAAGCCATCTTTAACCCAGAACATACTGTACTAGCACAGAACTGGAGACACTTTCTCTGTGCATTCCCCCTATAGCCTAGGTTGCAGCATCTATCAATTTATAGCCAAACATCTCAGCAGCTAAAAATGTGGTATGATGTAATTTTCTGCAAGTGAAGAGATAAGAAGGCTCTTGGTGTCATATGAGCATCACTTCTATCCTGCCTTCTATCCTGCTAATTGCATTACCTCTCACAGAGGAGGAAGCCCACATTTCCTAAACATGAAACCCAGCATTAAAGCCCTTCACTGCAGCAACAGACCCAGCATAGGAAAATCATCTGCAGGCACCAAATCATGTTTCTACAAACAGTCTCCAAGTGCTTGACTTGGCCTGTCTAGAAATGGGAAAGGTAATCCACAAGGTTGCTGGTTTCTCAGATGCAGACTAGTAAAACATGTAGCCTGTACAGTTTGTGAGCAGAACTTAAGTCTTCAACCTGAACGACAAAGCATGTAAGCAAGCTGTAGCAGTAGTATAGTAGGTTATGCCCTGGTGAGAGAGGAATAAGAGCAGTTTGTATGCCACTCAAAGCTATAAAGACCTATCATCCATTACTTAAAATAATAATCAATAAACCCACATGCAAACAGAGGTAGTTGGAGGGCAAAAGACTCCAGTGCTTTCACAGACTCAACCCAGACACATATCAGCCTCCTCCTTCCATATGCAAACGAGAGCTCATGCCAAAAGGAACTTTGCTTTTCCTGTGTGTTTTTATCACCAATATACAGTTAGCAGCTTGAGTATTTCAGCTGCCACTGGACTTTAAAGTTAATAATTCCTTGAAAGGAATATTATCAGGATCTGCTGAGCCTGCAAGCTGTGTAACTTTACAGTTACCTTGGCAATGGTTGTTGCATCCACATTCAGAAGCCCTGGTAGGTCTGGGCTGCCATGCTGCTAGAGCAGTATGTACCAAACCAGAAAACTAACAATAGCTCCTGCCCAGAGGAACTTCACATCTGCACAAGCTCCTCCATCACATTACTACTAATTACTGCACTTGCAGATCATCTACAAAGAGCTATGCAGTATAAAGGTGGCCTGTCAGCTGGTGTGCCACTGCCAGCACACGGGCAGCTGCAGCACACGCTTCTGGCTCAGGACCAGAGGTGTGAGCACCGGGTGTACACATGCTCTTACATATACCAATTCCCCTTGTGATAAAGCAAAAATCCTGCATATGTGGAGAAGATAAAGGCTACCTGCAACTCTGACAGAAGGATGTGCTCTTCAGAGTGCAAACAGATGAAAAAAAATTCCCAATTAAACACTATAGTAACCAGAAGTAGGTCAAATACCAAAAAAGATCTCCCCACTTCTTTTAAATGGGAAAAAAAAGGATAAAAACTCTCATCATAACAACATACCAACATGCAATGATCTCCTCTTAAGAGCAGATGCCTGGATGACCAGTGGACTCAGGAGAACCCAGTGGAGCAAGCCAACCAGTGAGAATACCTTCTAGAAGCTGCTGCCTCTGTTTAAAGACTGAAGAAGGATTTTCACCCAGAATTCATAACCATAAAAAGAGTGAGGTCTTTCAGGAACTCAAGTTGAGCAGCATAAAATATCACTATAGTAGGTAATCCAAACTGATTTAAGCCAAACATACAGTCTCACACAGTCCCAAGGTAGTGCTGTCAGACCACAACAGCAGCAGCATTCATGTACAAACTTTTTCTAACAGTAGTTGCAAATGGGTTGATATCAAATGAAGTGAAAAGTTGAACAGACTTATTAATCCCTTTATTAGTGCATCTGAGTGGAACCTCAGGAACCCTTTAACTCCATGCTCAAAGGAGGACCTCACTGGGAAGGACATGTGGGCATGGTAGAAGTGTTGGCAGGATTATTGGCTCATTAAGGATAACCTAAAGAGGAAACCAGAATTGAATTTGTGCCCTTTCATGTCCCCTTATGATATAAGAAGAGCATCTAATTGTTTTCTTCTTAAGAGGGTTTTTCCTCCTTATTTCTATGTTGGAGATTTTATACCTGGAGAGTAGCTGGAAGGTGACACTCAAGATGTTGTGAATGTGAAGCCTGGTAAGTGGAAAAATAATGCCATCTTTATTCAAATGCTTTACAACTTTAACATCTGTTTAAATCAAATACATAAATTAAGGGTAAGGAGAGAATCCGGTTCTGTTGAAGATATTACAAACATGCCCCTTCAATAAAGTCATCAGTTTCCTACTCATAAATGAAACCCTTGAACAGCCATCCAGCAAAACAAGAAATAATGGATTTTATCCTTTTTAATCTCCCATTATTAGTCTTCCTCAGGAAGAGCAGAAAAGCTGAACAATTTCTTTCACATGTCTTCCCACAATAAAAGCCAAAGCATCCATGAAGAAAATGAGAACAAGCCCACATATCCTCCTCTATCCTTACATACCCTGGTAGAAAATAAGATTGCTAATAATAGCTAACTCCTCTCTGGGTGAGACCATACACAAAATGTAATCCTTTTAATGTCAATTATCACAACATTGCCTTCCACAAGCTTAGGACAAGGCTCTAGGAAAGAAACCATTTTTATGCAAGGAGCTCCCTTGGCCCCACACCTTTAGCTGACTACAGGTTGGAAAAGCTCACAAGTCCTGCAGGGATGGGAATGGCTCAGCAGACCTTTCAGTCCAAGCCTCCATTTTGAAGAGCTCCAGGTGAAGTCAGTCTTTGCATGATCAGTTTCAGGTGCCAACACCGTCTCCTAAGGGACATCCAACACCAGGCCAGCTACCACTCTAAAGCCCTTTTCCCCAAAGCCACATAGCTATCTCCTTCCTTTCCTACAGGCCTTAAAGAAAACACAGAAATATTTCTGGAATATTACAATAAACATTTCTGCAACAGAAGCAAAATAAAAATAAACCAAAATGACTGAAGCATTTGTGAAGTGCAGAAGACTGCTTGGAAGCACATACATCCAGGTCTCACAACAAAGTCGATCAAAACCGAAAAGCCCGAAGGCTTCCAGTATTTCAAACCAACACTTAAAGTCCTTAAAGAATGCACCAAGTACTAAAAAACAAACAAAAACCCAACCAAACAAAGAAAAGAAAAAGCCCAACCAAAATTTGTATCCCTTAAGCTTAGGAAAAGGTGTCAGCAAAATGGACACATACAGAATGGAAATTAATTATCAGCTCATCTAAAAACACAAAGCCAAACCCTCAAACAAGTCCTTTAAGCCCAAAAGACAACGCACAGAGATGCTGCCTCTATTTCTGGCACAGAACAATTTCAGAGCTCTAGGGCCACAGTCTACAGCAAATAATGATGAGCAAAAAGGAAAAAAGCGACAGGCTAGAAGGGCGAGGAGCCAGAAGAGAACAAGAAGCCCAGAGAAGATCATGGGCTGAAGATGAATCACATCTGAAAGGAGCAACTTTGCTTTCAAGTGAGATGTGAAAAGCCTCACTCCTAGAGACAACACGACCACTGGCTACTGGAAACATGCTGCAATAAAACAGTAAATAAAGCAGACTCAGAAAAAACAGATTTTAAACTGACCTTACTGGTTTCAGTGTTTAGGCTAGGGAGAGCTTATCAAGATTTTTACATATAGGAAGAATTAGTATTTGCATGCCTGTTCAGTTAGAAAACTATGGGAGAAGTAACGGAGGGAGATGTCCACCAGGGCTTGGCTTTTGACCAACTGACATCTAACACAGGAACCACTCACACAGACTGTCAGGGTCCCCAGCAGGAAAAACTGCAATACAGCATTTCCTGATAAATGTGCATATAAAGTTTTAGCTAAAACAGGACTGAAAAATTATAAAATTCAGTGTGGGGAGAAACAAACCAAAAGCACTGGCAGATCACAATTCAAGAGCTGGTAGTCTCCTTAAAAAAAAAAAAAAAAAATATTAGCAGTGATGGCATTAGTTGGAGAGAGCCACACTCATTCCTGACACCGTTCTTGCCGACACTCCCTGCAGTTCAAGGAGCTTAAACTGCAATCCTCAAATTTATATCCTCTTAAGTTACAAAACAAATTGAACCAATCCCAAGATTTGCAAAATTTTAGATTAATTTTCAAATGGGAAGTGTTTTCTTTCATTAAAAATATTTAAGTGGCTTTTAATTCCTCTGAAAAATCAGTGCAATTCATGTTTTAAAATACACTGCCACATGTGATTGAAGGACACTTTAAGAAGCAGGCAAACGGAACACATTCAACTCTGTAGAAAAAAATAAAATCTAAATTTTATTGGGCTAACATAGGAATATTATTGCTGCAGTATAATTCAGGAATAGAAGAACAACATTTTTACATTTCAGCTGCAAATTAGGCTCAAAAAGCAGCAGAGGAAAACCTCTATAGAGAAATGAATTGCTCTCTGAAAGACAGGCTATTTTGAAGCCATAAAACAGCAGAAAAGCAACAGCAAGTGTTGCATAAGCAGATGCCCTCGCACCTTTCTGTCAGAGTACACACCTGCATAAACAAACGTTTAGCCAAACATCAAAATTTATAAGGAAGCAACCCACCACTTTACAAAATCAGGCAAAAGCAAATTGAGACTCATTGCAGAGAGTCCTGCCCTGAATACTAATGTGTTATTGATACCCCAGGATGGAAACGCAGCGACATCTCGGGTTCCTAAGCAAGCCTCATACATCTGCTGCAGCAGGATCTGAACACGTCTTGATAAAACCTTATTGCTAAAAATTTTGTGTTATCAGGCAGCTTTTGTAACAGAGGCAAAGGCACGGCTTCCCAGCTAGCAAGGTTTTTCCCTGTGCTTATTCTAATGATACACATTCAATTACTCGAGAAAAGAAAAGAATCAAATCAGAAACATCTGTAGTTTGCCATATAATTACTGGATCTTCCCCATGGAGACTGACCTTTGTAACACTGATACCGGGACCTGAAAGGCTAAATGACAGGATATTCAGACGGTTTATATGTATAACATGATTACAAGGAATTAAACTGGTGCTGTTATTTTCCATCTTGGTTTATGTTAACGTAAGCGTGGAGTTTCTGATCTTACATTTAATCTTTGCACTCAGTATGTAGTAGCTGAATTTCCTCACTGTTAGTGGAGCCAAATCATTGAAATGCCATGTTTTGATTATCTAATAAAGTTGAATACTGGATTCAAGGTTAATATTCAGCCATTACTTTTACCTGTAATAAGAATCTTTTCGACCGCGCTTTCTTCCTTGCTCTCATCTTCACACCAGTTTGTGACTTCTGGATGTGAACACACCATAATGAAACACATTTCAAAGTTGCAGTGATCAGACTGGTTTGTTTGCTTTTAAGCCCTACTCCCTTTAATTTCTCACTTTTGTTATCTCTTGTTTATTGATCTAAACTATCCATTACCGTTCTTAAAAGAGGCGCCTACTGTGAACTTCCCTCCCATGCGAGGCTACCCTGCCTCTCTGTAGCTTCCAGAGAAAAAGGACAAGCTAACTAAATGTCTTAAATTATTTAAGACCCAATGGGATTTAGGAAACAAACAGCCCACAGTAACTCTGCGATCTCATCCGGCAGCAGTAGCGTAGATCATACCGACTGTGGAAAATTCATTTAAATCAAAGTCCCCGTCTCCTCTGTGGATAAAAGTCCTGTGAATTTAGGAGGCCTCAAGCAGTTTGTTTACACGTGCTGTGTATAGAGCGTTGCAACCTAATTGCCTGTCTCTTCTGGACTTTGATGTAAGGGATGCTCTGAGAGCAGACTGAGGCAAGTTGCCCTCGCCGGTTATTACACCGGGCTAATATATTGCTTCTTTATCTCAAGAAATTAACTGGGTTTTCACAAACGTGTTCACCTTCCAAGCTCTGAAACAGCCCCATACACCTTTCTCAGCATGAACCCTTTTATTTTTGAAATGTTTTTTCTGCAGTCTGGCTTTATAATAACAGGCAACAAATATATCCCCCAGTTTCTAAATGGTAGGCATCTTTAAATACATGCAAACCTACAGATCTGTTTTTGATAGCAGCCACAAGGCTTGCTTTTCTAATCTTCCAGAAAAAAAGTTGTCTGAATAGGCACCACTCATTTTAAAAAATAACAAGACTGACAAGTGATCCTGAGGTATTTAGGAAAATCCCCCAAAGCTCATCACAATTATACGTTAATTCACTAGTTGCTATAGTACAGCCTCCAGCAGATCTGGATGGAAAATACATGTACTCAGAGAAGGACAGGAATGCTGAGTGTGCAGCTGGACCTTTTAGCACTCGTTACCTTGTTCTCCTGCACCTTCGAGCCGGGGAGCATGTGTTTCCCGAGTTACTCCCCTGCTGTCATTGGGGATCAATGGCAAGCTGCAGGATGATTCATTACTCTGGATAGATGACCTATCCTCACACTCTTCTGGAAGGACCTCTCTCAACAACGATGAAGCCTGCAGCATTAAAAAAATAAAAATAGCCACAGCCTGATTATCCTCCGTCTTGAGCGTTTCCCAACATACTGTACTCATGGGGTACATTTCCAGGGTGTTTCTGTTAGATGTTAAGTTACCTCCGAGTTAAATCAGCACTAGCTCAGGAATTGCTTTCTGCCTTGAAGTAACGCAAACTTTGAAATACTCTTAATAACTAGGTTTTCTGGAAAATCTCAGTATTCCCCATCTCACACATTCAGAGTAAGCAAAACAGAGGGGCATATCAAATACACAGCAACAGACTGAAATCTCCCCATTTTAGGCATGCAGAAGTAAGGCAAGTTAACCCACAGCTACAGACTAAAACACCACCAAGCCCTATGAGTCCAAAGACATAACTCGATGCACAGCTTGCCCGAGTCAGCGACAGCCAGGCATGGGTCTGATTTTAATCCATTTTATTCCTGCATTTTTGTAAGGTTTGCTCTCTCCTGCCTGGGCACACAGCCCTCTGCAGCAGCACTACTTAAACCTCCATAGTTACACAGATTTTACATGCAAAAAATTAAGCTGGAAGCCAGTACCTTCACAGAGAGCTGAACGTACCATGAATACAGCTGAGTTAAAAGGAGGCTTATAATAAAGCAAGCACTTCTCTGGTTACCATCCACCTGTGTGGAAAGTACTGCATGCTGCTTCATAAAGCTCTCAGAGAGCAGGAGAATTCCTCCTTCCTGGCATTGGTTATTTCACAATGAGCAGCAAAGAGTTTTTGGGCATCCTTTGCATCTCTTCTTGCAGGGTGTTCCCCTCAGTTTTGTTTTGTAACACAAAATATAGACTTGAATCTTTAAAATTTACTCGATGTTCTGCTCTTTTCATCTCATTACTTAATAAAGCAATTATTTAATAAGAGAATAAGCCTTCAGCAATGAAGACCAAGATCTCAGAGAACTCCAGGTTTCGTAAGTTATTTTCTATGTACTGACCTAAGAGCATGGAATGGCTTCAAGTCAAAACATTTTGGACTCATAAGAAAATTTTTTTCTCCTGCATCTGCCCTCTCCTCACTAATCCATATTTACTCAGGAACCCAGAATGGCAACTTTGCAGTCTTAAACAAACAGCATGCCAAGTTTTTTTCTTTCTAGTAAACTTATGTATGGGAAGTTTTCACACAAAATGGATGCAAGCAAACTGCTACTTGATTAAAAAAATATGGAATTTTAAGTCTTATTTTCTGCATGTAAAGAATACCTTAAGTTATAGGCAGGGTTGGGAAATGTTTACCATTGAAATAAATTACTTTCCATGTAGCAGTCTATCTCAGTGTGGATTTCGCATGCCGTAAGTACTTTGTTTAACTATCTGCAGTATCAGTTAGCATCTAAATAGGCATGATCCACCAACATTGAATTTAAGCAATCAATGTAAACTTTAACACAGTCATTAACCCAGGAGGATTCCCACCAGGAGAACCAAGTCTCAGTGTTCAGAGTCACAATGACCAAGGCAACTCCAGCATGGCCGACATCTCCATCAGGGTGTGAAGGTATCAAATATGCTGCATAAACCACACAGGGCTAATTTTTACAGAAGTATAACTAAGCTGAAAAAGACCCTGGATTCCACAGCTTCCACAGCCAAAAGACTGTCCTAGTCCTAGCACACTGCATTCCTACCACACCAGCTCCCTATGGCTTGCCCATGTCCACAGGAACAATACCCCATTTTTTTAACAGCAGTAATGGGAAAGAACCCTGAGTGAAGAGAAAAACTGATAGTAAGAGAACATAAAACACACAAAATTCAGTATTGGAATGGGTGAAGGCAGTGGTGGAGAAGGTGGACCTGCTGCTGGTCATCACTAAAACCTTGTGGACTACAGGTGCTGATGGGGATGCAGATGGCAGACGTGGCAGGTCTGTCTGTATGGTCAGAAGCTCAAAGGCCTGCCTGCACTTCCCCCCCACTGCCTGCTTGTACAGGACCATTGTCCACTGGGGTTCTTGCCAGATCTTTAAGGCCTCAGAGAAGTCAGTCATCAACACGGGCCAAAAATTAAAACTTTGGAGTAAAAAAATATTGAAGATCTGTAGATGCGGATCGCTTATGAGTTCACTACGACATTACAAACGTCTTTCTGGTAAAGCAACTGTTCTTATATATGCATGCTGTGTCATTTATATTGATCCTGGTTTGTGAAACCTGCTTGGAAATAAAGTATTTCAGAGCAGGGGACACATCCTGACAGTACAAATAATGGACTGGATCCACTTAATAGGTAATATAAATATTGAATGCATACATGTGGGCCACAGTATCGTGTAGCAGCCAACAGATTATTACTGCATATGCTGTATTACCTGTAAAGCTCATGTTACTGAGCTTTGACTTTCTGCTGGCGACAGATAAATACCAAACAAATTTATAATTGCATGTAAAAACTTTCACAATGATGCAGTCCTTGCTCATCTCTTCTACTTGCCCGAACATTTTAAGGACAGAATACAAATTACTTAACCACATAGAGAAAAAGAAGTTAACCTGGCTGTACCTGAAAGTGTACAACAGACTAAAATATTACATCTTCTTTACTTGCCTCAAATTCTATTTAAACTAGAATGCAGCAGAGCAGTTCAAACTGTTTTTTAATTTGTTATTAAAAATTAAAGGAAAAATATTTTTGGCAAGTATTTTTTGGAGTGGAGCACAGGGTCAGCCCATGACCAGTGGGCTGACTGGCAGCCTGGTTGCCTCCCTAGGGGCAAAAGCAGCCAGCTGAGTTGGAGGCAGCAGGGATCAGAGCCCTGCCCTCCCCACACTGGCTGCTCAGCGTTGGCAGCAAAAGAGATCAGGGCACTCATGGGTCTACTGAACACCAACTTTTTTTTTCTTTTTTAAAGAATTAGTTTATAACCTTTTGTATTTTAAAAAATGAGCATGGTACTATTTGTAAAATGCTTTGTGTATTCACTGTAGCAAACATAACTCTGTTTAAAAAAATAATAAAAAAACATCATTCATGATAAAAAGCTACTAAGCCGCAGAGAAAGACAGATGATATAAGCCTTGTGATAAATTCGCACCACAGCAAATCTGTGAACTTGCTTAAATAAATAACTGTTTTAAAGGGTGACAACCAGAAAGGCTCCTGGAGACGTTAAAGGGGCTGTTTCTCTAGTGGGATGAAGAGCTGTACGCGTTTGCCTCAGGACAACTGAAAAACCTGTATTCTCTCCTCACCCACCTCCTAACTGTCTCTGAGGCTGATTAACGCACACAGACTGCTTGTCATTCCCTTAAAGTCCACCCACCTGATTGTGATAGTGACACAGGGCCTGTCTCACCTTAATGGTGCAAATTACCTTCTGGGTGTCATTGCTTTAGATATTATTAGATGCAAGTGCCAACCTGCCCGTCCTGTGCCTTGCTGCTGGAAACCAGCAGGTTTTCAAACATCTCTGCCACTTCTTCCGTGAGCTGAACCTGGTGACTTTTCAAGAAGGAGGCATGGTTGCTCAAGCAAGTCCGCAGCATTTCCACATCCCACTGCTGGTCTGGCCTGAGAAACAAACCCAGGCACCATTAGTGAGGCACCCCATGTATAAGACTCACACAGTGCCACGTTATGCATTTATCTGGACAAGCAAGTCAACATGCAATGGGAAAAGCAATCACACATTTGTCCTTCATTCCCAATTTTTCTTTTAAAAGAGCCCAAAGTGGAAAATTTAAGAAGTCACTCATGATTTCTGCAAATGTGGGAAGGATGGGCAGGGGTGATCACCATCACATCTATCCTCTGGATCTGTCCTGAGACCCAGGGTTAGGAGACATTACGCCTTCCCTGCAGTCCCTGGTCTCAGTGTTGGGCAGACCTCACTCTCTCCATCAGGCACTCTGCTGGACACCCGCTTCCCCAGGCTTGGTTGGGTTGTTTTGGTTTTTTTAGAATTCTTTGTTATTTTTGAGCAAAAGTGCCTTTTAACACAGAAAATGTAATTACTGCAGTCTTTCTTGCCAAAGATGTTTGTTTTTCCAGTTGCTCCAATGACGTTTCACAAACAGAGGAGTGAATTCCAATTAACTCCACAAGTGTTTGTCCCTAAGAAATCATTCAAGGAACACAACAATGTATTAGTGCTCACAGGCATATCAACCTCGAAAGAACCACCAGGTATGGTTAACTAGACCATTCTTCAGTGCTCACAAGTGCCCCAATCCTGCTAACACTTGAGCACTGCTGAGCCTGTAACAGGGAGGAAGGTCTAGACAGAAGCTAAGAAAGAATGGAAATTGTTTTCATTACTGTATTAGAGACCTTAAAAAAAAATAAATTTCTTGCTTGTCCTTGTGACATACACACAGAAATGAAAAAAAAACATTTTGAATAACTGTGGTTTATTGTTTTTAAATGCAATAGGCATCTTCTGCTTCACAGAAAAATAATTTCCTTCTCAAAATTACACTCCTCACCCTTACGTGCCTGTGACTTGTGCTGAAGATCACGGAAATTACTGGCTAAGAGGTCCCTGAAGTTAATGTTTCCTTCCCTACCAAAGCAGCTTGGGTGGGAGGTGACTGGGCAAAACAGGGGGGACGTGGCCTGAGTGCTGCCTGGCAGAAGAGAACCATCCACGAATGAGAAGGAAAATAAATTAACTTGCTTTAAGTTCTTGTTTTGAGTTGCACAGCTTCTGCCAAGATGCTTAAAGATCAGCACTTGGACATCTTTATTTTCTACTGCGAACAGAGGGCTGGCCCCAGGTCTGCTTTCTCTGCACCAGAGAGGAAGAGCAGACTCAGGGAGGACACAACATAGTGTTAATCACACCCGTGTCCAAGCTTTGTGTTTGCGATACCTGGTTTGCTTTTCATCCTCCACTCTACCTTCCACATCAAGTGTTTCCTCAGGTAGGAGGCATGTACCCAGAGTGCTCTGTAATAAAGCCTGAAGCTGATGAAGGACGACTGCTTCGCATTCTTCAAGGTCATCATCTTTCAGACTGCCAGCCCGATTACAAAAGCTACAAAAGAAAACAGGTATCACATGCAGCATTTATTTAAAGCCCAGACAGCCAGCACTGGTTTGGAGGCAAAAGCTGTAACACTTCTAGATAATGGGATAACTTGTGGGACAGTCCAGAGGAACAAATATCCATGATGCTCTATGTGAATAATACAGAACAGGACAGGCTGGAGGGGCCAGTTCGGTTTGGAAACCCTTCCACCTAATTCCCTAAAAATTCACTAAACATCAGGTGGGAATCCTAGTTGATGGAGGCTGGTGTAAAATTGTGAATAAAATTACAAAGCTGTTCCCAGTTCTTGTAATTAAAAGGTTGTGCTGTGGAGGGACAGTGAGGCCACTCTCACCCTGGTTTTGTTAACACGTGGATTTTGGTGATTCTTTTTGCTCTTTTACCCCAAAGAGGAAGTTATTTTTTCTGGTTATTGTTGTCAACCTCAGTAAATCATACTAGCATTACGAGCTAAGGGGACGCTCTCTTTCTTGGGGATAAGTATTTACTTCATCTAAGGAACCTGCAGAGCAAGGCTGCAAAAAACACCATGTTTAGGCAAGAGCATTTGTTGGAGTAATTTGCGTATGTGCTTCTAAGTGCCATATTTCAGCTCTCTGATGACACTAAAACGGTAGAAGGGGAAGGAAGCCTTTTAGCAACTGGCAATGTTTGTTTGCAGGAGCCCACTTGCTCTTTGCACTGGCCATTTGTTACCACAAGAGCAGCATCCCTGGCCTGAGTCTCAACAGACTGCTGCAGAGCTGCTCGGTAACAGCCTCTCGCCATTGCTCACCTGAGCTCAATGAGAAGCATGTAAGCAATCAACAAAGTTATTACAAGCATTAACATTAGGCTTAAGGCAGGAAGCAAACAAGAACAAAGGGGGCATGGAGAGAGGAACAGACAGCACTGCCCTTCTCCTGGTACCTGCCAGGGCAGTGGAGAGGAGCTGCAGTGCGCTGGTATGTTGGCACTAACCTGAGCAGCTCGGCTGTCCCCACTGTCCCCACGTGCTGGTAAAGTACCCGGTGCTCAGGGCTTGTCCTCCCCGCCACATCTTCTATCAAATGAAGTGCCTGGGACAGTCCCACCAGCATCCCACAGTGCCTGCAGGCAGAAGAGCAAACAGGGCTTGAAGTGACCCGAGTTACAACAGGTATTTAAATCACATCCCCATCGCATGCATTGGAAAAGCAAACACCCTCATTTTTATATCAAACAATAGCAAAAAACACATTGTATGAGCTCTGCAGAAAGAAAAAAAAAGAGGGCAGATAAGAAAAAGAACAAACCAACATACAAAAACCAGGCAAAGCCTGAGATGCTGCACTGAAATTACCCTGCCCATACTAGTTTAATTCCTTCACCTCCACAATCAGAATAAATCTGGTGACCACCTAAAGGTACGAGGACATAACTGGGACCTCAGAGGGGTTGTGATGAAGCTGCACTTCTATAATGATGCAAATTAGGACTTAAACATTGAAACAATACAGCAGGCTAATCCTTGAACTGGGGTGTAAATGGCTATTCAGGTCCATCCCGGCTTTCTGCTTTGTTGGGGACTTTCCAGGCCAGGTCTCCCTCAGCTGGGTCTGTGCCCCCAGAGTCCCACATATAATAATTTTCTTTTTGCCTTTTTTTTTTCTTTGTGGAAACGGACATATTTATACTGTTAACCTTGGTTTGTGCTCCCTCAAGTGAAGAGCTCTGTGCACAAAAACTTGCATCATTTTTGCAATCATGTTATGCTATACTGAAAGCTGTGTTTTCCATTGGACTGTTGGGTAACAACGAACAATTAAGTGGGAGCTGCCTTGCATTTAGTTGAGTTTCCTAGACATTTAATAAGCAAAACAATGCCAGGGGGATCACATATGCAGTTAAACAGTGCTTTTTCTTTTCCTCCAGTCTTACAAACCCTGTATTTTAGTGGCCAGCTCGTTTCCCATTGTTTTCCTCCCACTGGGTGGTCCTTCCAGGGTGCCACTCGAGAGGGATACAATAATAAAAAGGGAAGGGGAAGGAAGGGACACCAACATAAAGAAAAACAAAATGTATGACAATCTGCAGCAGGCTACGGATCAGAGGTCAGCAAACAAGAGGTCCTTCTCTTTTACAGGTTGCTTCCTGGAAACAGTCTGATTAAGCTGACAGCTTGAATTATGTGTTACATTTTGTAATGCACAATCCATCTGTGCTAAGTCCTCTTCAATGCAGCTGAAGCAGCACAGGCATAAGCTCTGCCTTTTTCCACCCCCTCAGCACAGGCCTTAAAATAGTCATCATCTTTCTCTGCACTAATTCTCTGAGACCCTCTCCCCCTTTCCTGCTCCCTGGGTTTAAGCCCTTAAAGAAAGGGCTGGATGCTGTAAGGAATGGTAAGAGGATACGGAGCCTTTCACCTCTGGTTCAGCTCCTCAGACCAACAAGGAGCAGCCAAGAACTGGAGCTATTGGGGTAGCTTCACCTGGCAGGAGGGGCAGTGGGTGCCTTTACAAGCCAGGCAAGGCCTCACTCACCAGTGGGCTCCGGACTGCAGACCTGATGGGAAAATAGATGGATCAGGCTCTAGCCCGGGACTGAGCTGGTGGGACATTTGAAGAGGTGTGTGTGTAACCTCTGGTCAACACAACCACCTAGCAGTGCTCCAAAACATGGTACTTAGTTATTAAAAATGGTGTTTTTACAAAATAAGGTAGCAAAATTGCAGCAACACACTGTGATCTGTGACTGAGACACAAAGCTAAATAACCTTTGACAGCAACGTCACCTTTCTTTGCTTATTAACCGGATGATGTTACTGCGATAACGATGCCTCTCGCTGGAAAAGGCAGTTGGAAATTAGACTGAATTCACCCAGAAAAAAAATACAACCAGCAAACACTTACTGTGGGAGAATAACCCAAAACTTAAAGAAAAACAAACAACAAGACAATGGTATTTCTGCAGTAAGGTAGGAAAGGCTTTTTCTCCAAAAAATATAAACTTGTGACTTCCTGACACGCACAAGGATTTTGTTTTGCCTTTCCAGTGAGCTGCGATCCCTGCCCATAGGGGCTACTTTCCCCTCCATCACTTATACCGATTTCAAATGAGACACCAAAAGTGCACAAATGACCCAGCGATGACAAGAGAGGAATGATGCTTCATTTGGATGCCTCACCTGTAACACAGATCCAGCAGGAAAGTCCAAGCTACAGAGATTTCAATTTATATAAATATAAATAGTTTTGCAAAATTTCCTCCTATTTATTCAGCCAGTGTAGGAATTTCATAAGAGTGGACTGAAGGGACCTGTGATGTTACTGATTCTGTGTATTGGTGGTGTGGTCCGTTCAGACCAAAAAGTTGCATTCTCATTGTTTGTGTAATTTATAAATTGAAATTCCTGTACTAATTACTTGGAAACCTTCACCCAAGATTTTCAGCTCATGAATTATCTTGAAAGTCTCCAGTGTGCTTGCTGCATTTCACTTGCATAGGAAAGATGGACATAGGAACCCCATCACTTACAAGGATAACAATGGAAAAGGCTGCTTATCCCTCCACAAGACCGTTCGTGCCTGCCATTTTTTAATTTTATCTGCATTTTAATTTTCAGGTAAAACTAATTAAAATTTGTATCCTTTCTACAGAAACAGCTTCCAGTGGTGATCCCACTTCTATGGCCTTGAGAAACGGAGGTATTCAGCTTGGCATAATGCGAGAGGAAACCTCCACTTTCTGGTTTCAGTTGTGCTCTGCAGATAATGCAAGCAGTGAAACCTTTTGTATAATTTAGCTGGGCTTCAAGAGCATTGCACAGTATTTTCATCAGTTTATGAACAGTGAGACATCACTAGTATCAACAGGGAGAGAACAAAAGGTTAAATTACCATCGCTCAGCTATGACTTCTCCAGCAAAGGCAAGCACTCTGTGCAACTTCCCTACGAAGTGTTACGATTAACAGGTGCTATACAAAAGAAAAACTGAGTAAAAGCTATTTAGATGTAAATTAGATGGTATTTCCATAGCAAGCAATGGTCTGATGCAAATGTGAAATGATAAAGTTACAGAAGTGTATATTGATGGCCACTGGTTTCTGTTCAGCTGTCATCTATTAAAATACAAACTAACATTGAAATCAGTACCCAAGATCATGAATACAGGAAGAATGCATGCATGAAGCAGATAAAAGCTGCAAACAACAAAAAAGGAACAAAAACCCAACCTGGATAAGAGCACTCCTCATTTTCCAGGAGTAAAAACGCTGGTTTCCTTTGTAGATGTTCCCTCCCCAACATACAGGCACCACCTAACCACCCTATCTAGTTATCTAGATAACTGCTCCAGCTAGGAGCATTTTGATGTGAATAGTGCCCACATAAGGTAGGGAGACCCAAGGAGAGTAGCACCCACTGTAATACAGCAGGTGCTATCCCCATGAAGAGATGACAGCAGTTGGCATGGGAGCAAAGCCAGCCCGCCCAAGCAAACTGAGCAAACCCCGTGGACCATCTCATAGTGGGTGCTGTCCCACCCAGGCCAAAAATCCAGCTGCAATTGATATTACAGCTGATACTCTATTATTGCAGGTGTTGTTGGCAATAAAACTCCATGACTTCCACAAGCCATGCATCTGTGCCACACTTTCCTCATACTTGCTCTTGTTCTCTCTCTGCTATTTCCAAACAAAATGCTCAATAAATGTAACTAACTGGAAATATTAACCCCCACAAAATACACTGCTTAGCAAACTAGAAGTACTATTATATACACTTGCTGAAATAAGATTTGTGTGCATTAGAGAACATCTATTAAATTTTAAAAACAACTTATCCAAGTCTGACTGGACTGAGTTACCTGAAGCCATTTAACCACAAGCACAGAGGTAGAAAGGTACTAAATAAATAGGTAAGACGTTTTCCCATTTGTATGGGAGCTTTAGTGCCCTGCATCAATCCAGATGTAAAAAGAGCCTCCAGGACACAGCCTAACACATACGTACTGGCAGAGGGAAAATACATTAGGACATACCTGTCTGGTGCTGAGCTGACCGAGGGCTTCTCCTGTGCTGCAAAGGGATTTGGTGGTTCCATTGAGGAGCCCTCCACAGCATGGGCATCCCAGCTGGCTCCTGGAGAGGCTGTTCCCTGTGGCACATCAGCAACACTCACCATCACCTCTTCGGCACTTGCAGGGACTGGGACCTCAACACTGCTCTCCCCGCTCGCCTCCTTACAAGCCCACTGATCACTGAGGTGAGGGTCTGGTGCTGTAAAAAAAACAACAAACACAACCGCCCCCCCCCCCAACATTATTCCCAAATATCAGGACCGAGGAGTACATGGTAGCGTAGGGAATTAAAATCAGATTACCTATGCTGTTAATTCACCTCTTTCACTTAACAGGCATTGATGAGCATCCCTCTGCTCTCCCTTCCCTTTGGTGAAGACTGGTTAAGGTTGGAAAGGACCTTAAAGATCATCAGGGTAGTGATGAAGGTAGATCTGGGAGTCCCTGCCCACGGCCCTGTGTCCTTCCACACTGCTCTCGCAAGGGGGAGTCCAGGGAGGCTCCAGTCTTGTGAGTTAGCAGCTCCCGGTGGGTGGGAGACAAACCTGGCACTCCTCAAAAACCATCACTACTTCACTAAATCATCTCCAAGGAATGATGAAGCAGAAGATGGAAAATGCTTTTCTTAGGGGAAAAAAGCACACCTGAAGAGGCTATTATGGTACACATTTTTTAACCTGGCAGAAGTACATACCTGGAGGCTTTTAAACTCTGCACATTAATTGCCTTCTCTAAAAGAGGAGAGTACAGGGCTGAATCGTTTCAAAGATGACAAATACGTGCCACTTATCTTTTTATAGATTACTCAAAAGTCAGTGGACAAGCTAGCACTGTAACAAATTAGCATTGTTACAGAAATTCCTACTTTTCCATAAAATTCACCATGAGTTTAAATTAACCAGCATTCACACACCTGCTAACACTACAGCACCAACATCTCTGCTTGTCTTGGTCACGGAGTTTCAGTGGTACCAAATCACTCAAGATTATGCCAAACAGTAGCTTGTACAAGGAGCGGCTCTCTTAGCTTTATTTCCAAATCTGTGAAGCAAGTGTGAGCAATATAAATGTCACTCCTGCACTTGCTAGAAAATGAGGATGGAGAGGAACAGAGGGTTTTTTTCCCCAGTTTGGGGGGTGGGGAAATAGGGGCCATTTTCTTGCTTTGTTAACCTGAGGGAAATGGGATTTGCTAACTCCTATGCTTTGTGCTGGCACTGCTGAGCAGCAGCCAGGAAGCAGCAGGAAAGGCTGGTGAATGCCGCTCTGCATTGAGCAGGCAGCACTGAGCTGAGCCCTAGGTACAGCACAGCCCAGCATCTTCATCAGCTGCTATCACTGCAGCATTTAAGGTCAGGCTTAGGAGAGCTGGAACAAGCCTGTTCCCTCCAGACATTACAACCAGGACTGCATTAGCCTGTGCACTTTGCAACACACATTTGGCAGCAGACAGACATCAAAAGCCCCCCAGGCAGTATGAGGTGATTACTGTGCCATTTGACAAAAAGCTTGTTTTGATTTTGAACCCAACTATACAGCTTCTCTGAAGGCAGAGATACTGCATTCCAGAAATTAAATGAGTATTTCTTTCCCAGACACGATGCTGGCCTCCTGAGCCTTCCCCATGAGGAGGAACCAGAGCTCCAGGGCTAATGGAAGCCAGGCTGGACTGGTCTCCTCCCAGTGCCAGCAAGGACAGACTTCCATTAAAATGAAGTGGCAAATACATTAGATGAAAGAAAATGAGAGTCAAACAAATTCCTTAGAGAAATAAAAAGGGAAAAAAACCCAACAACCTGAAGAAAAAGGATGCCAGGAAAACCCCAAGAAGTAGCACAGAAGATCACCTGATCTGGATGCTAGCTTTCCAGAAAAGAAAACCACGGTCATTACAAGAGAGCAGGAGTCCCTACATCACTAGGGTTGCAATCAGTTTCCATTATAAATAGCTCTATTTTAGCAATTGTTACAGGGCTTGGAAAACCAGCTTAAGTTGAAAATCGCTTGTTAGCTGGCAAGGCAAGGGAGAGTATTTCTGCAAGGTCTTAAAAACAGGAATAAACTGCTACTTAGCGATAAAACTTTGTCACTGCAACTTCAAAAACACATCCATTAACTTACTTCAAAGTAAGTTACCAAGCCAGTAGAACAGGAGAAAACACATCTTTCCAAGACAGCTGGTGGAGGAAGTAAAATTAAAAAGAAAGCTGGGAATTTGGGACACAGCCTTCAACAGAAGTGCCTCTTGTTTCAGAGCAAGAGAATCTCAGCTGAGGTCTGCCCCATCTTTCCCAGGGAAGCTGGGAACAAGGCAGAGCACCACCACTAAGTAGGAGTTAATCCAGCCACACAGGGGGGCACACTGATCCTCAGACTACATTGCCAAATCCCATTTTCCTAAATGGATGAACTATTGTGCACAATTGTTTGAGGGAGAAGGAAATCGACACAAAAAAGAAGTGACGTACTCTGCCAGTGAAGTAGGTTCACATTAAAACTCCTAAAATGAGGCTTAGACTACTTCAAGACAACCATGGGCACAGAGAACCTGGACAGGCTGAGCCCCCAGCAAGCCCTTGCCTGTCCAGATGAGTGTTCTGGGAGGAAATGGGA
This sequence comes from Chaetura pelagica, assembly GCF_000747805.2. Taxonomy (NCBI): domain Eukaryota; kingdom Metazoa; phylum Chordata; class Aves; order Apodiformes; family Apodidae; genus Chaetura; species Chaetura pelagica. The sequence continues at coordinate 1,767,508 of NW_009952066.1, forward strand.
GTCAAAAGGAAACAAAACAGAGGAAAAAAAGAAAAAAGTGCTGCCACGATTCAGCCATGGCACAACACACAACAGGGAAAATCAGTAGCTGAGCATATCAGTCTGGTTGGGACAAGTGTGCTCCAGCCCCAGGCAGAGGCAGGCAGACACATGTCCCACTGTACCTGGGATGCTTCCCCGCCGTTGTTCCTTCTCGGGGGTGGCCAGTTCAGGATCAGAGGCTGAAGAAGTGAGATGCTTGGAGCCTTCCTCACTGGCTGCCAGGTCCTCACATCCTGCTGCTCCCTCCACTGATGCATGACTCTCTAAATCAGCACTTCTGCTCTCTGGACCAAGTCCTCCAAGCGAGGGACAGCACGAAGGCAGGCCGGGTGCCACACTGCTCTCTGTGGGCTGGGGGGGCTTTTGCCAAATGCTCAAATCTCCAGTGGCTGAGACAGCTGATGTGTGGTAGCCCATGAAGACTGTTGCTGGATGATACAGTTCTCTTAGTACAGCTGCCCCGGTGCTAATTCTTGCCTGTCTCCCAAGCCATGCCATCTGAAAAACACAGGTGGGAGACGGCTTAAGGAAACAGGCAGCATGTTGCAAACGAAGCTTCTAGAGGATTGCATGTTGATTTCTGGAGAGAAAAGTGCAGCAGAATTAAAGTATTTTGTATAGTAGCATTATTACACAAACACGTGGCATGCATTTCTTGCACCCTGCTCCAAAGAACCTCCTCCTGCCCCTCATCTCATGGTCTTCTCTAGAAGGCAATGGAATAAGGAAGGGTCCTCAGAAAGTCTAAAACATACATCTGCTATCGCTGACTTGTCTGTATATCCAGCTTTGCTCACAGCATGTCAACAAAGCAAGTAAGAATGATGAAAAAAACACTGTATTCATTGTCTTCCCTCTGCTCTTTCCTGTCTGTTAAATAACACCAAAGAGGAAGAACGACTACTCAGCTAACAAACTTGAAGATGAAATCACATTTTCCACAAGGCTATTTTTGGCACTAAGCAAAAAAATTTTAAATGGCACTTTCCTTCAAGAACTGTTGAACTTGCATAAAAATAGTTCTAACAGTATAATCACTCTGCTTCTAAAACCCAGTGTTTTAATACTTGCCTCTTTTTCTTTGTAAACCTACTCAATCAGAACTATTTAGGAGGAGTGGCTACTGCCACCACTACTACTGAAAGGTCACCGCCAGTTTATGCAAAGCCAAAATTAGCTATTGTAATACCAGTGTTCAGAATAAGCAGGGCTTACTTTTCAGCCCCAAATCACAGCAAGACAATTTACAGTCACCTCCATACCTCCCTCTTCTCTTTCATTGGCCTGACCTCTTCCTACCATACAAAGTCAGCTGCCAAGCCCAGCTTAAAGGAAACAAAGGCATCTTGTCTAGTCTGTGACCAAGTTTCATTTAAAAAGCTCAAATTCCACATAACAAGAAGCAAAACAAAAAGCCATTAAGTTATTTTAAGAAGGAGTAAAGGTTTGCTACTCAGATTAAGTTCACAGCTTATTCCATCACCACCGCTCTCGGGTTCCCCCTAATTACTTTTCAGGTCTTGGATGTGCTGCTTTAAAATGCGCCTAGCAAGTACATTATGGATTTAGCAGCTCCTGAATGTAATATTCCAAAACAAATGCAATTCAAACAGGTACAAGTGCAGAGTCATAGTAGACATACATCTCTAATAAGCTCCTCTTTGACTGCAGGAAGAAAAACATCTCTTCCTTGCCTTTGCATTCTTAAAACGAAAGTGTGGCAGTGAACATTTGTCTAGGAACTGGTTTTATCACCAAAAACAAAATAGTAAAAATGTGTTGGTGATTCACCTGTACTAGACAACAAAATGACTGAACTTCATGTCACCCTAGCTGGGAGTTAAACAAAGTCTGTGCACAAAGCACACTTATAACCTTTTGATTGTGGAGTGCAGGCTCCCCACTTCTCCTTCCACTAACAAACACAAGTTTTTTTCTTATTTTCATTGAAGTATTAGAAAAGAATGAGGATGATAAAAAAAAGCACACACCCTTCCACTAAGACTTAAAAAAGAACCCCATCTCTCACTGCAGCAGACCATCACATGAAAGCCAGGAAAGCAGAGCCAGAGGCTTGTCCCTTCCAGGTGCCAGGTGTTACTGTCACCTGGTGGCACTCTCTTTCAAGGAAGGATGCTCTGCCACTCACAGGCACTCCTGGAAGGAGCTCTATGCCCTATGTCTGAAAGATGCACAAGTCCAAAACCTTCAAAAGACTTCAAGAAAGTGTTTTGAAGTTGAAGCAGTCAGATTTCATTGCACAAAGGTTTCAGAAGCCTAGGACATACAGCTCTGGCAGCCGAGAAGGACCTCTTCAGTACAGGACCTCTTCTCCCACTTCTAACACCAGACTGCCATTACACTGGGCTCAAGTCCTTTCCATGGAGAATTGTGATTTTCTAGACAAACACTGTTTGGGTATTTGATTTCTGAGCTTAAGGACTCCCGTGAGAGTCCAAAAGGGTGCATATCCCACGGCTCAGAGAAAACTCAGATATTCACACTGGCATTTTAGAGGATACTGATCACCTCTAGGAGATTGTTCTTTGATTGTCCTGCTTGGTCTCCAAGATGTATCACCAACAAGGTTATCACTCAATTACTGGCATCCTGACTAGCCTGAAGAAAACCATTACAATACCAGTGCTGGTAAATAAAAACAGTTCCCAGCTGCTACAATCCACATCCTGGATATACCACTGACGGACTGCATGTGTTGCTGTGACTGATTCTCTGCCACATCACTGAGAACAAACTCTCTTATTTTAGACATAAGAACATTTTAAGTGAGGTGAAGGTGGTGGGAATTGGGCACCATCAGTCTGAAAAAAAATAAATTAAAAATCGAGTTACAGAGTAAGATTTGAGACAATCACATAGACAAGGCAGAAGGATGCACAATTTAGTTGAAGTTACCTTCGTAGTTTTATGGGGGGAGATGAAGAGAGGAAAAGACGGGGACAGGGGAGGAAAGAGTCCACAATCAAGCAGTTAAATGTAATTCAACATAAAGTGACATATTTAAGTGTGCATCAAGTTCTTGTACTGTCCAAAACCTGCTAACACTTTCTAAAAATCTAAGTCTCTGTAAGCCTCTCACGTTCTAGTATTTATGTAAACTTCTCCATAGGTTAGAAAGCATGTCTCCTACACCAACTGCTTTTAGCTGAAGAATCTAGCATTTAGAAAAAGCCTCACCTTTTCACACAGGTCTGAATTAAAAATGTAATTCGCAAACTGCTGGAGGCCTGCTTATATAGGTCAAGGTTGCTCGGGTTCATTGCTTTGTATATTACAGTTTAAAGAATGTTGTAAATTCAAGGTTTTTAACTTTTTAATCTATGGGGAAAACTTCCTATAAACTCAGATTAACGACTGCTAATGCACTGAAGAAAGAAAACTGAAAACCTTCCTTCTACTATAAAAACAAAATAGTGTGGCCTCTGTTTCTTTTCTGATAAGAGTCTTAAATACCAAACATTTAACTGCATAATAACATTTACTGGCAGCCAGGCAGCCTGCTTAGCAGATATATAAAGCAGGTAAAAGGAGAAAAAGTTAATTTCTTGGCTGAATGATTCCATCGGTAGCTATAGGGCAAACTAGAAAGTCTTTTAGTAAAGTAGCAGTTGATTCTTCTATCAATCTGCAGCACACATACTCTTCCAAGGAATGCATTAAATATGAAAATCATATCCCGTTATCATCTGTTCCCAGCTTTCAGCCCAGTAAGCTTTTCTTAATGAATGCTGTAGCCTAAGGGACAAGCATGCTGTTGGCTTTTCTGAATAATGGAGTGATGCAACCATTCCTG
>NW_009952066.1:1771416-1781213 GCF_000747805.2 Chaetura pelagica
ATTCCTGCTTATTACAATATCGACTAGCTGAGGGGGTTTCACACATAGTCACAAGTGACTACTCTTGCCAGCATGCTCCAAGTTATTACAAGATGTTTTTAGACATTTCATCTAAAAGAGCTTTACTGCTTTTAGTGAAGAAAACAGCGATGGTCTTGAACTGTATCATTTATATGGAGATAGGAGGAGGGATTAGAAGCCTGCATTACTGCAGATATATAGCAGAAGATATTTAAGTATTCCTTGTCAGTCTTTTTGTCTGTTACTTAGATAGGCAATCTCTTTTTGTGTCTTCTGAGAAAAGGTCGCAACACACAAAATTATAAATACATGGTATGAATTGACTGCTGCATTTTTTAAAATGTCACTCATTAAAAATATTTCCTCCTTGGTCAGACCATTTTCACACTATTTGGTATAGGAAATATAAAAACCACACAAAGATGAATATGAACAGTGAAAAGTTCTCCCTCCTTTCTAATTCCAGTTCTTTGGTTGAAATAATTGCTCCTTTTACCCAGGCTACTCTACTTCACTCAAGCACTAAACAATAGTTCACACTACAAGCTCTACAACAAAAATCCCCATGCTGAGACTGCTCAGCAATGCCCAGCTCTTCACATGGCAGCTCAGAGGAAAGCACATCAGTGTAATAAAACACATTCCCCCCCCACTCCTTTTGCATTACCTGCTCCTTGTGTTCTTCTTCCTTGTCACCTTCTGCTGACAGGTTATCCTCTTGAAGTGACACCGCACTTCTAATTTCCCTGCCGTACCATGCCTAAATGTGAACAAATCCGTTTCATTAAACTGAAGGCAAAAAAAATCCCCCACTATAAATCAACAAATACTACTTGGCAAATTGTGCACTTTTAAATGTAATGTCCCAGCAGCATTTTTTACTTGGACTATAATTAAAAAGTCAAGAGATCCCATTTTCTCTTAATTTTTCCACTCCCCTGAACAAGCACACAATCTTCTGCAGGTTTTTAATACACATTTATTCATTCATTCATTCATGTAATCTAGAATCCTACAAAATAGTAATAACTTGTTGACTCAAATTGATTTCACCCCAACTAGTATTTGTAATGTGAAATTATTTCTGCTGTATCCAGACAATGACTCAGCCGCTTTGGGATTCAATGAGCTTTAGAATTTGTTTTCCACACATCATCTTACAACTCATTGAGTTATTGTAAGGAAAAATATATGGCAGATGTTATAAAAAGCAACCCAGCATGAAAGGCAACTTGCTGTAGTGTTACTAACAAACAACTGCATAAACTGCCTGCACCTCCACTACATTGTTTAATTGACCAGATGTAATGCATTCATAGGAGGACTACTGCTTAAGAGCCAAGCACACGCAGCACCTATAATTAATCCTGTTTGTTAGTAATTGTAAACCCCAATAACAAGTTACATCGGCCCTGAATGAAAGCACTTCAACACCTATTCTGCACCAGGTAATATGTATGAAAAGAAATCTTTAAAACAATTAACCAGCTTTGCACTTTACTCCAGTGGTGCAGTCAGCAAGTCTGCTATTTTTCCAGAGAATAGAAGCTGTTCATAAAACTGTAAACGTGAAATTTTAAGAAACAAAAACTAACCACACTAGAATTAAAAGATGCTCAAAAAAACCCTCAAATGTAACTACTGGATTTTTCTGAAGGCCTAAGTGAATTTACTTAAGAGTCCTAAAAATTACTGGACAAACTGCAGGCACACAAACATAGAAAAAAGCCAATTTCTCAAAACAAAAAGAAGTTTTGTCAGCTACAGCCACATAATAAACTGTGTACATAGTCATGACAAAGCACTCCTAAAAGGCATTCTCTCTCTATGAAAAAATGAAATAGTAATTATTTATTTCTGTGTATGATAGATTAAATCATTACACGCTCCATAATTCTTATGCAATCCGCAGCAAGAGGGCTTTTCATAATGTAGCATAGAGGGTATATAATCTGTGTGCTGCTCAGCAGCTCACAAAAACGTAAGTCTAACCTGGCACAAATAAAATGAATGGCACAGAAACATCAAAATGGAAGCCATGAATGGAAACTCTGCTTGCTGATCTACCCATGGCACATCTGTGACTCACATCAAGATGTCACAAAAACCAAGCACGAGGCAAACTGGTGTGCATTAGGCTTGGCAAGAATAAAAATCCTTAAAACGAAGAGAGGAGACGTAGCATCATGACATGCCCCCAGTCCTGCCCAGCTCCAAACAAAAATTTTATTTAAAAAAGAAAACGGGGGAATCATGCATAGACCCCCAGGGATAGTCTTGAAACTACACATTATTAAGCTGAAGCAAGGAGAAAGTGTTTTTCTTTCAGTCCTGTACCACTGTCATCCAAGGGTGCTGCTGCACATTCACATTTTCTAGAACTCGGACTCAGGATTTTTGTAAGACTCCTGTAAAGAAGATCCTGTCAAAGCCTTACTGTCTCAGATCAAACTACATGTGTCCCTGAACACAAAAGGAAGGAAAACAGTACACCAAGAACACTGTTCCTGTTTAAATTCAAATTACATTTCAGAGAAATAAAAAACAATCACAACTGGGTTTTAGACACTCACACAAGAATAAGTGCTGTGCCAGAACCACATTGCAGAGGCTTAAAACACCCCAACTAACTTGTTTCCTTCCCTCCTTTATTCCACCGAGTTAAAAAAGAGGAGGAACAGAAACAGCCCTTGCCACATATTTCTGAAGAATGCTGCTGCTCATGGAAAGCGGATATAAACACGTATCTGCCTCTTCAAAAATCTGACTCCATACGTTAGTTGCATGAGCAGATGCCACAATTTTATTTTTTAAAATCCAAGATAATTACCAATCTATACCACTTCCCAACATCTCAAATTGTTCTTCAGTGAATAGCAAGAAAACATATTATTACAATTCAAAAATCTTCTGTGCTTGGCTGTTTCTTACAGTAGCCTATTAAACTAAAAGTACATCAGTCATAAGCTACAATTAAAAAAATATACTGTCTTTTATAAATGGATCCTGATAACGTTTGTTTCAAACATTAAGACATACAGAAATCTCTTTACTAGGACAGAGGAGTTCCATCTTATTTCTGCATTAACTATAAAAAAATACAATTGCAGCTGTTGAATGGTTGCTTTCATTTGTCCTCATGAGTTTTTATTTTTTTTAAATGTAATGGCTATACATGTACGCCACAGTAATTTTAAAAAAATTTGTAATTTCAAAACAGAACAAGCATGTACTAGTTTGACAGCCCCTTTCATAAAGATATTTCCTAGATAAATCACTAAAGAGGGACCTCAGAAGTTAAGTTCAAAATTTCCAACTCTGACAGCACATGGTTCAAATGTGAGCAAACGCACAAATGTTACCAAAAGCCAAGATCTGAACAATGCAACAGGATGCTGGAGGGAGTAGTGCTTTCTCTGACCACTGCTGAAGTATTGCTATATGACTGTTATAGAGCTAAGTGGGTGCTCACTGTATCTTAGCTTTAGTCCAGATAATTCAGAGTAATTTGTTGTAACTGAAGTTATTTACTCTTACACTTCCTTTGCTGATGAAAACAGAGCAGCAAAGTAAACATGGGGAAGACTAACTATGGCTATTTAGGGTGTTCACACCAGCAACATGTATTCATCTCCATTAAATGTATTTGGGTATTTTTAAGTCATAAAACTCTTATTAAATACTGTCTTATAACAAAGTCTTGATCAAAATATTACAACTCAAGTCTTTTTTGTGTCCTAACCTAGACACTGCTGGTTTATTATCTTATCGCTAACACTCCAAATACATGACCCATTTCCACATTATCTCAGTTCTCCCTCGCTTCCAGGAGAGTCGGAAACGGAGGGCACTTCACAGTAGACCAAAAGTAGAGTTCTGTGCTGACTACTCTGCAGCTGCAGGAGTTTCAGTTCATTTCAAATTTCCAAACGTTACCACTTTAGGCCCTCCAAAACACACTTCACTAACATCTGAAGTCTTGACATGCATAATACTCAGACAAAAACAATTTAGCAACCCTGTAATACCAGTAAACACTAACGTATTAAGTCTTATAGAAAGTTACTTCCATCTTCTGAATCATCCCTGAACCTGAGGTTCTCATATGAGCTTCAAGTCGGTCAAACTCCTTTAAAAAGGTCTGGTTTCGCAGAAGAGCTGCTTTTTGTCGTTCATCCACTTCTTTCAAGGATTTTTTCAGCTTCATATATTTTAGCTTCATTCTACAGGGGAAAAATAAACTGTACTTAGAGACTTTGAAATTAAAACAAACACATCTATTACAATAACTTCAGACACATCCATACTGACACTTATGCAGGAGATGCCCCCCCAAACAGGAGCAGAAAAATTCTACTGCACCACTGTCCAAAGCTACATCTGACAGGATAACTTCTATGTCACTTCAGATGTAAACAGGGGGGGTGGTGTTCAAAAGGAGAAAAGTCTCTTTAAAAACTCTTTTAAGTTTGTTTCAAATTAATTTTAGTCACTTAGATCACATTAAATCAAAACAAACTGTATTTAGAAGAATGTGCTCTGAAAGTCATACAAACAGTAACAACCAGGCTGGAGCTTCACCACTGCTTTGAACCAGCCTAAATCCATGCTGCACTAAATGGGGCATCACAGCCTTTCATTTTTTTGTGCCAATACTGCCTGCTTTGTGGCCACATGGCCAAGTAGGCCAAGAGTAATCCAGCTGAAGATCCACCTAAAAGCACATCTGAGGAAAGGAGCACTGGATAAGACATTTTCCATAACTCCTTTGTTGGTTTGGGCTTTGTTGTTGGGTTTTTCTTTTTTGTTTAGATTGTTGTTTAGGGTTTGGGGTTTTTTTGTGTTTTTTTTTTACAGATTGTATATGCAGTTTACATTAAATAGATAATGCAGAAACAATCCAAAGAACAAGACCAGAACCTAGAATATCCTCTAGAACTTTCTAAAACTTTCACACATTCTAAGACCCTAGGACTTTGTAGCACAAACTATGCTACAGTGATTTTATAAAAGTTGCATCAAACTAACTTGTATGTTAGTTATTACTAAGATTATAACATTTCAGTATCAAGAGAATAAGTTAGTTATGTTATTGCTGAAGTTATTTCATTGCTGACTTGGAGACATGAATCTTACATTTTACCTAACTTATGAATATAAATTTGTCATTAAAAAAATATTAAAGAGAACTTTCTAAAAGCTTTCCATGATACCCAAGTCTGTAACTAAAATAAAATAAGCTATAAGAAGCTTTTAAATAGGCTTACAGGTATGCATCAGATTTTCTGTATTCTACCAGTTTTCTTTCTAATTCCAGCCTTCTGGCTTCACTGGAAGATAACAAACAAAGCATATAAAGACAAAATTATTTCACAATTCTCAAAATGCAATAAATAAAGCATTTCACAGAGCATAACCTTTTTCTGAACAGAGAGTACAACTTGGCTATATTGGTAGTCTTACAGATTGATCTACCAGCCAAGCTTACCCCTCCCCCCAAAAAACCAAATCAAAACAAAAAACAACTTCAAAGCTTTTACTTTTCTCTCTGTTCCTCACTGGAACAAGCAATTGGCTGTTTTAAAGGTAAAAGATGCCTAAATTTGTATATTGCCACAGAAGACCCACCAAAATAGCCAGATATTTCTGCCCAGCCCCAGTTGCTTTTCCAGGCCTCCTTCTCCAGCAGCGCCTGGAAGGGTTCTGAAATTCAAGACTTGCAACCCACAAGGTCATCTGGTCCTTTCTTCCCCCTCTAAGTCCCTGAGCAGACCACTTTCCATGCAGGAAATACTAAGCTGAACTTGCTCAAATGTACACCTCCCTAGAACTTCTCATAGCAATATATCAACACATTAAAAGATTTTTAAAAATCCCAACTGTTTCCCAGCTTACAGACTCAATGTGCTATCCAAGCATTTTAATTAACAATTTTAACTTTAAAATCTAGTGAATGTTTCATACTTTTGCATTAAAGCCAAGTACATCTGGAGATATGTTCACACTACCTAACTAAAGGGTAACAGATGCAAGTACCATCAAAAATATTTATGGCTGTGAAAGTACTATGGGGTCATCAGTATCTGCCAAAAGCAATATAAAGGTATATATCCATGGGGTTGATCTGATAGCTTAACAACAAACTTTATGCCTCACCTACAATCTTTTTCAAAGAGAATCTATTTTCAGGAACAGAAAAGAGTAAAGCTGATACTATTTAATGATTACAAATTGCATCTAAAGATAAGCAACCACTTCATGAGCAAAAAAAAATAAAAATCAATTTTTAAGACAGAGGCTTCCAGCAGATTGACATTACAAATGCCAAAACAATCAAAGCAAGTACCCTAAGTTGCTTATTGAAGAATCTCAAATCTTTATTAGCCAGGAAGGCTGTACATGTGCAAGTGATGAGACCTGATCCATGAGCTTGCCTGTACCTGTGTGGCTAGGTGTGCTTATCTCTGGATTTGTGTGCTCCCCTACAAACATGTCTCTGTCAGAGGCACTCACATTTGCCTCCTCCCAGTTGTCCTGCACAGAAGAGAGCAAGAAAAAAAACAACCAACACACCTCCTGCTTCTTAGTCTGAGAGATCAAGATCAAGGCATCCATTTTACACATCTGATCCTGCCACTGTCTGAAACAAGATTAGGTTTTCATGTCATGCATGCAATTTAAAAGCTACGCTTCAACTGGGATCTCATCCTTTCAATTTCCTTTTACATGACAGACAGCTAAGCAAAAGCAGATTTCAAGATCTTGTTTTTACACTTAGAAGTAATTTTCATGACTCAATGAAGAACACTGATATCCTGATGGATGTAACAGCCAATGGATGTGAACAGCCATTGGCTCCAACACTATTTCCCATTCTCTGATACCAAAGGTAGCACATCACATTACTTAGCTCCTGAAGGATAACTTCCTCTCTACCAGCATGGTTTTCCAGTATCCCATTAATTAGTCTGCTGCAGATATTTAGACAGCACACAAATACCTAAGTAAGGTCTTCCCAAGGCAAAGCAAAGTGGTATAAAAACCATCAGGTAAGAGCCTCTCAAGCATTTGAGTACCATTGTTACTCAAATGCCCAACGAAGCTACTGCACAGCTCTGGGTGTTCTGCCACACAGCTCCACCCAAGCACCGAATTAGGGGCAATCAAGACCTCCCTTGTGGATATGCTTGCCTAGGTTCTGGCAAAGTTCCAGCAGTTTTGCTGTGTCAGTGGCAGAAGCAAAGCTTGAAGCAGTGCAGGGATCAGTCTGGCCACTCCACTGCACCACCACCTCCTTTGTTACATGAGAAAACAAAGCTCTTGGCCTACAACTCTACTTGTTCATGCAGTTTTGCATTACGCTGCAGTGGTTTAAACAGCTAGATATCGACTTTTTTCTTAAATGGGCAAAAATAGCACACTTCAGAACTTCTTAAGGATCCAGGTGGCTGATTTTCAAACAACCCTGAATCTTCAGTCTACAGAGAAACTGTTAAGTTTGGGATTTGAAAGGAGAATTAAACTCCCTGGTCAACCACAAGCTCTCTGTAATCTCTGGCATTTCACCAAGAATCGATCTGCAGTGATATTTGATCCCTCACCTCTCATTTAAAGCAGCAGGACTTAAAGGCCTCAATATTTTTTGAGATACCAGGCCTTAGTCTCTCTGGGCTTTCGTTCCACATCCATAATGTAGGAATAACAGTATTACTGTCATAATACCCTGTTGAGATAAGTACACAGAAAATTGTGCAACACTTGGGCACAATGCAATCTTCCCATAAAAGTAAGAAATACTATTTTTACTGTCGTTTTCCTACACCCATCTGACATTAAATCAACTGTTGAGCACTGAACTGAACCAACCTTATAGCCTGGAGCCTGGCCAGAGCCTGTTGAAGCCTTAGCCAAGCATGCTGGTGTCCTGGGCAGGTTAGAGGAGTCCTGCTTTGCACCACGTTCTACACAAAAACTGGTAACAGCAAGTATTTCTGAAATCAATAATCCTACCTGGTTTACATTCTCTGTTCATGATATTCCAGTATATGTTTACTGCAAATTGCCCTTAGCGTGAAGCATCTGGCTTCACAGTCTGAAAAGCCAAGCTAATTGCAAAGTTAGTCACAGTATTAAGTACAGTACTTAACTATATCATTAATTTACTTCATCGCCCTCATCAGAAGCGGCTGAAGGTTAAGTGCTGAGTAATCACAACATGTTCCTACAAAAAACAGAAAACAAACTCCCTACCCCATTTCACTTTAGACACCTCGATAATTCTGCTCACAACACAGATACTACAGAACTATACACGCAGTAATTTTTATATTTAGATTTCAAAGTGGGACTTTAAAAGCTGAAATGCTCCAGTGATTAAAAAAAATGTTCATATTTTATACTTCAAAAAGTTGTTTAGATAAAGGGTATCATTTTGTGAAATTCTTAAGAGGCAACTCCCTCTGCAGCACCGTTCCCAGAGGCAAAAGCAATGCACAACTTGCAGTCTGATGTAAAGATAACCCCTAGTTGGTGAACACCACCAAGTACAAATACATCTTTTATCTTATATTTTAAAGTACATACAACAGAAGTGTGCCAGGCAGAAAAGGTCTATTTATTGTCACAAACCCTGTGAACCTGGGTCTCCAGACGAAGGACAGCTCCTGCAATCCTGCCATCTGCCTGCCTGTAATTCCTCTTCCCCAAATAACTCCTGAATCTTTTAGTGCAGCTGAATTAGACTGAGGAGTTGACACCTGAAACTTAATAAGTTCCCAGAGGTTTCAGAAGGGCTGAAAAGGGGGTAGTCCATTTGTGCACTGTGAGCTCAACCCTAGCTCAGACAACAGAGAAACTACAAAAGAGGTGGCCAAACTTCATGCAGATCAGGCTCTTGGGAAGCACAAGACATCCCTGCTCCTAACAGAGTGATACCTGCACACAATTTAGAGCAGCATGCAGTCTAGAACACTCAGATTTTAATCTGTCTTGTCCATTTTTGTAACGGCACAACTTCCTAAAAAATGTCTATACAAAAAGTCTGTACGTTGTATATCCTTATCCAAGTTATTCTTGTTTTGTTTGCCAGTCGTCTGCCAGAGCAGACCAGGATATTACCAAAGATACACACAACATTTTTGCAAAAGTGCAAGTTTATATTCTCACCACCACGGTCTTATTACTTCTGCTTATACCAGTTTTGAGATGCTACAGCGAGACCCAGAAATCAACGTCTTCTGTACTAAGCAGAAAAGAGGTACTGCTTAAAAAAGGGCCTCACAACAGTATACCATCAATGACCTCGAGATATTTCCTCGGGCCGGGAAAAAAGAAGTGCTGACACCAACTGCGGGTATTGCAGTGAGGAACAGGCCGGGAGCAGCACCCATTGCACAGAGCTTCTGAGGACCAGCCCGGTGACAGGGATTCCCCAGGCCACACCCTCCCTCCCTTTCTTACTGACGGTGAGACCCGCCCGTGAAGCACCCACAACCTGAAACACCTAAAATAACTTGTTTTAAAGCCTAAAACGATGTCTGTAGGAGAAACACCTGCACACGCCCACTCATCAGCTACCCAGCTTTGAAACACCGGCATTTCTGTTGCTCTGCTGAAGTAGGAAGCGAGGCTGCCATCGCTGCCGGGAGCGCTGCCGAACCGCTGGGCCGAGCGGTGCCAGGTGCCCGGCGCCCCCAGCTCTGCCCCGTGTGCCGGCACAGCAGCCACGCCGCACAAGGCCCCAAACCACGGCAGCCAGGGATGACCGGCGAGCGAGC
>NW_009952066.1:1800409-1808057 GCF_000747805.2 Chaetura pelagica
CCCGCACCGCCCCGGAAGCTGCCCCGCCCGCCGTTGCCATGGGAACCGGGTGCTCCTCAGGGCCTGCCCCGCCGGCCGCTCTGGGCAGTAAAGGCGTTTTTTTCCCCCGTTTTTTTTTTCCTTTAAGGCTTCTTTTTTTTTTTTTTTTTTTAAGCCTTTGATGCCTTCAAACCAGGAGTTGTGAAAGGCTCTGCAGTGTTTCCTTGGAAATTTTCAGCGTAAGTTCAGGGACTCGAGAGATTTAAAGTGTTTAGTCCTCAATTGTTACTTCATCTGTTCATATATTATTTTAAAATATGTTTATATAGGCGTTTATGTTGGCTGTAATGCCCAGTCAAGCCTCGTGGCTGGGGCTGCAGAGCTCTGGGCCTGTTCAGGTCCTGTTCAGGTACCTGGGATGAGGAATAATATCAGCGTCTCTAGAAAAGGGGGGAAATAGGGACTTTGGGAGGTGCTAGGATATCAATTCCAGAAATAGTTGGGAGTTGCTGAACAGTTACAGTAACAGGGCCCCACTTTAATCATCGTTTTACTGAGTTTATTGTTCGCTATGTTTTTCAGGAGAAAAAAACAACTAAGCAGAAAATAACAAATGTCTTCTTTCTGTTTGTACAGAAATGAAACTTCTCAATAAAATTCCAAATTCTTCCCCCTCTGACTTTACCTTTGTCTAGCTGGCAGAGCTCAGTGATGTCCTGTCACTAAAATCCATCCGCCACCTTCCTTGATGTATTGACATCTCCAGCTGGTAAACAACGGGGAAAAGAAAAGCACCTCTTTTTTTTCTCATGTTCAGATAAAAACTGAACATCCCTTTGAAAGGAAGTTGCCAAATGAGTGCTTAGATTCCAAGGCCCCAATAAAGAAAGTTCAAATGCGGTGAGGGCATTTGAATTTAAGGAGAAGAAATGCTACATCAGTAGACAAAATTGCAGATGGCTATGAAATGCTTAAGCATAATTAGAACAGCAATCAGTATACAATTAGTACAAGATCATCATCATCGTAATTACCCTTCATTAGAACTTCTGTCCAACAACTGCCACATGAAAGCATCAGCTGTAGCTGAGAGGTAGTCATAGCAATCCTCAGCCATGACTGAGGACACGGATCAAGCCACGTACTGGGTTTGGGAGAATCAAAAGCATCAGGATGAGGTCTCAGGCTCCCATGGGCTGTGGGTCAGGGTTCCCTGGCCTGGTTCCGGTGCCATCCAACTGTGTTCCCAGTGTTCTTCAACACTTTCAGCCTCAAAGGTGGATAAACCAAATTTAAATGTAAACTAAAAAGCTGTGCTGAATTGATGTGGCAGTACTTAACAGACCCCAAATAAGCTTCTGTCACTTGAATAACCATAGCTGCTGTCTGGCTTAGCCTTTGCATATCCACGATAAATAACTGGCTCAATAAGATGCAGGAGGCTTTAGCTCGTGTAAGAGCTTACATACTCAAGAAAATGCATAGGCAAAGGATCTGCAGATTTGGAAGTGTTTTATTATTGAATACACGTAAAACGTCTCACAATACGAGACGTACTGTTCTTTGTTGAAAGCAAAAGCATGTTACAAGAGACTTCCATCACAGTGCAAGTTCACATCTTCACAAGAACTGACAGCTGAAATCTGGGTCTCAGCCTCAGTTTCCAAAGTTGGGCATTTTTTGGCAGCACCACAGTTTCCCCTTTCTTTTAGAAATTTGTGGAAGGAAAAACGGAGCTTTGGCATCTCCACGTGGACACCATCCCTTGCCCTCCTTGAGAGTTACTTGCATTCTTAAGACTTCTCCAGACCCTTGGTATCAGCATGATGTTCCTGCTCCGTCCTGGTGGCAGAGAAAATGGGAATAAAAAGGTTTTCATGGTTGCTTCATCATTAAATAGCTTTTTTTTCCCCCCCTCAGAAGGTCCCTTATAGCAGGTTTCATAGCAAATAGCTACATCAACATAAATAGTCCCCCCCTTCGACACTGAGGTGAGACACTAAAAACTTGTTATTTCAAAAGGTCATCCATGAGCTATGCTCACATATTTTGAATGCATCGCTGATTGTCAGGGAAGAAAACTGTCAAAGGCTGTGTGGTGTTTGAACATGAAAACACTTTCATATTCTACAACTTTGTTATTTTTCAAAACATGCAGAGAAATCTGGCTTTCTTAAGGCTGCACCAGTGACGTACCAGGTTTGGTTCTGGAAGACTAAACTGCTTTTGAAAATATTTGTGCTTGCTAAAATAATATAAAAACTTTCAAACACTTGTAGTGCTATCAAAAATTATGAGCATACATTATATTTACAGACTGGAAAACCTTATTTTCAAACTAAGGTTTCCAGGTTTCAGTTGAAAAGGGCTGATCTCCAGCCGGTAGCTCAAGGCAGGATGTGAGGTTCATAGGACTGCACAGTTTATTTCTGCTGCAGACTCTTCCAAACCTGGTAGTTTTTGTTTTAATTGCAGACCACAGTGGAGTTAACGTGAGGGGCAGGGGGCTCAAGAGTGCTCAGCTGCCAAAAGCACACAGGGTTAAACACCAAGATGTTTTGTTAAACCAGAAATACGCAGCCTTAGCCTAGTGCCCCTGGTGTATTTTTTTATTTTGTTCCTCTTGCCCGTCTGTTTCTTGTCTGGGCACAGGGCACGTGCTCACCCTCTTCAGCCCCAGACCATCGATACGATTCTTGCACTGATACTGATGCACTCATCACTGACTCAAAAATAATCTTATTACTCTCATCCCTGACAGCTAACATCAGTGCCCCATCCCTGAACGCCTACAAAGAGAAGCGTTTCGTTTGTGCTCTCCCTTCAGTGCTTAACACTTCTTTTAGATTGTTTTAATTTAATTTCAATGTAATCCAATAAGAGCTGTAAAACTGAGCTGAAACAAATCTGTCTCCTTCTGTCTTATTAAATACACTTTGAATGAAACGATGGGTTTTTCTCCCCAATAGCTGCCAAACAAACGTATCTCTTGATTCAAATGCAGGGATTGATGTGCACTAATCTTAACAGCTTTACACACTCTTTTTCATTTAGGGAGGAAACCATGTGGCTTTTAGCTTTCCTCTGGGGATGTAACAGTATCCCAGAAAGTGCGGAATTTGCCTGGTGATGAGCATCTGGCCACAGGGTGCTCACCTGCAGGAGAAAAAAGGGATAAGCAAGAAAGAGAAATGAAGAAGGGTACGTCTTTGTGGGAAAAGTAAGTGAAAGAGACAACCAGTGGTGCTTTCTGCCAGTGAAAGTCTCATGGGCCAAAGTGTCACCCTGTGTCCCCACGCTTGAGGACATCACCTGCCAGTGCTCAGCAGCACATCTGTGGTGGTTTGCAAGGCACCATCCCCACCAGTCTGATGGATTCTGTGGGGCTGGAGAGGGGCTGGTCCAGCCTCAAGCTACATTTGCAGCTGTCTGGGCATAGACTGAGGTCACACCGTGGGAGGGAAACTGGAGGAACAAATCTTGCTTTTCTGCCTCTTCTACTCTTCAGATCTTTCAAAAAATGTCTCCTGGAGGTTGTTTTCTGCCCTACTTATCTGCTCCATGTTCTTTCTTCCCAGGTGCTACAGGTGGTCTGTCTGTCTGTCTCACCCTTGGCCTCTCCCCTGTCACTGGCCCTTGACTACATCTATCTGAGGTCCCTACCATAGGGTTTGCTGGTTCCTCTGAGTGATCCATACACAGTGTGTACCTGCTGCAGATGGTCTGCCACAGCCTCTGATCTAAAGTCAGAAAATGGTGGGGACGCCACTTGGTCCTGGAAAGATGGTAAGCTCTTTACATAGAGCAGAAATTGTTGGTGTCCTTATCTAGGCTGTCTTGGGACAAAGCCTCCCCTCACTAACCTCTGCATGACACCCCACCTCGCACTGCTGCCGTAACAATAATGATGAGCTTTTACAAGTTGAGGGCCTCTCTGATTTTAGCTGAGTTTCTCTTAACTTGAGAAATACAAATATTGCTTGACAGCATCTGGATTAGAATAAACCAAATCACAGCTTCAAAAGCATTAGAGAGAAATCAGTGATTAAACCAAAAGGTGCGCGTAGCCGCGAGTACCAACGTATTAGCAGGTGTGCAGAGGAGATGTATGAGAGCACCTGAACATTCACTGCCACCACTTTGCTATTTCTGCCCAACCCTGGCAGTCTGGAGCTTGGGGGTGACTGCCCTGGAGAGCGATTTGCAGAAACACGGGCTGTGATGCACTGAAAAGAGGTTTTTCCTCTCTGCACTTATTTGATTTCCGAGCGTGATCGTTCATTGTGCTACAGCTTGCCCACAAGTCAGGACAGAACTGAATATGTTTCCTTTTCTTTTCTTTTTCAATTAGATTCATAATACATGCCCTGGTAGCTGTGTAAAAGACATACAAAAAATTTACATAATGCCCATATAAGTCTTTTTTGTTAATGAATCAAGTCCCAAATGAAGAGCACTAATAATACATTAGTAATCAGAGAGCAAATAGCACCAGCAAACGTATCTCAGCAGAGCAGTTGTGTGGATCCATTCCTGACTGTCAGTGCCAATGCACGGAAACAGTAATTAACATGTTGAATTTAATGTTTAAATTTTAATAAATTTAAATGTAATAAAATGCTTTTATTAAATGTTACAGTTCCTTGAAACCTATTATTACTTGTTTCTGATGCATAAACAAAAAATACTTTGTCTTTCTGATGAAGGCAGGTTTTTCAATTGACAGGACAGGTGAAATGAGTTTCTGCAGCAAAAACTTGTTAACACAGAAGCTAAGGATAATGCCTGATTAAATTAAAAAAATCAGAACAAGACTACATCATATAAAACTATATAATGTTTATTAAGAATATAAGGGCCTTATCCAAAGCCTATTGACATAATTGAAAGGTCTCTAGTAGTGTCATTGTCAGTGAATTTTGAATTAATTCCAGAGAATTTAGATACAGGCACTGGCCATTGTTTACAGCTCCACATTGTTAGTGAGCAACAGAAATGCAGTGACACAGGGAGGGAACCAGCTCAGAAGCCATTTGCCAGAAAGCATCCCTTCTCTTTTGCCGTCTCAAAGTGTTTCTCCACTCTCCTATGTGGCATATGAGACTCCACAACCAGAAGGGATCAGGTACAACCTGACTCCGGTTTTCCCAGGCCAAGAGTTTGGAGAGTGTGTCTGGGAGATTTTGGGTCTCTCTGCTTTCCTAGTAATTCAAAGTAATTTTATTTTCTAAGATACAGACACTAGGAATTAACCAGTCTCCCTTTAAGTGTCTGTTGTTATCTGAAGAGGAAAGAGGAGATTGACGAGTTTGAATTTCCCCGTCCCTGGAGAAATGAGAACTGAATTTAGGTTTTCTGAGAGGCAAAACAAGGGGCTGAATTTGAACAAGACCACTCACAGCAGAGCAGCGACAATTCCTCTCTTGTCTGCAATAACCTATGCCTTATATCCCACACAACAGCTGCTTTAATTTCTGTTGCTCAGCCTGAAACAGTTCCAATGCTGCAGTGAGCCTACAGAGGAAAAGTGGACATTTGGAATCCGAAAATTTTCCTGGCCAGAGAAGTGGTGTCAATGGCTGTACCTTGTTTTCGCCAGGATCCTCTTTCAGGAGAAGAGCAGCTCCATGGCCACCTTCTCCCCTGCTCCCCAATCTCCAAGGGGGAAGGCAGGCAGGACAACCACAGGGCGGCCGGTCAAGTCCATCCTTCTTGATCACACCACTTGCTGCTGCTGCTGCTGTTTTAAAGGACAGAGTCCTTCATTAGTATTTTAACAAATGAGTGGATTTATCTCATGTACTGACTGAAATACTGAAAAAGTTTTTCTTCTACAAGTTATGAAAAATGAAAGGGAAAATTTAAAATAACTGGGAAATTCTTTCAACCGAATTAGATGTTTTTCTTTCAGCACCACATTTTGTAGCAATCTGGTTTGAAGAGCTGCTTTCTGCGTTGACAGGGACAAGGCATTTAGACAAGGTAAAAAGCCTGGGAGATCCAAAAACCCCGACTCAAAGGCAGAGTGTCTGGCCTATTGTCTGGTTTGATTAATGAAGCCTTTTGCATAGTGAGATAATGTGATGTTTGCTGAGCAGGGAACGCCGCTGTGCAGCAGAAATATCAGAAGTATGAATAATATTCAATATGATAACGACATCAACAAGCTAATCTACGCATTACTGGAGTCTGCTCAAAAATGCCTCAAATGATATTTGTTTATTTCATAATCGTCAGCCACTTTAATGCACTTGTCATCAGGTTCAACAAGTGCTCCAAGCAACAAGGGTTTGGAACAAAGCAAAGCACTCAGGCCAGCCTCAACGTTCAGTGCAGCTTGGGGCAGGGGAAGAAGATCCGAGGCTGTCCCTGCCCACCGGCACGGGGAGCCAAGGTGCAGTTTTCAGGCAGACACTGACAAAACACAAGGTCCCTTGAGAATCCCTCTCTATTGTACACCAAAATATTAAAAAGCCATTGAAGACGTTTATATTTCAGTATGGGTTGTTTTGCAAATAGATAGCAAGTCTTTAAAACAGAAGTGAGCAAACTTGCAAAACAAACAGCAGTGGCAGCACACATGGAAACAAACACGTTGTCCTGAGCTGGAGTTACATGTCAACCCAATTTATTGTCCCTGTTTGGGTGCTGTCTCCATTTTATTTTCACTTCTGCCTGAGGTTTGGAGCAGAACATCCAGATCCTATGCAGTGCGGGAGCAGCTGGCTTGTTTTATAGCAAGAGCCAGGCCAGATTTCACATGGAGCTAGATGCTGCTGTGCCCAATTCTCTGTTTCTTTCAATCCCATTTTCAGGTGGACACCATCTTTCTCACTCCCCATCCCAAAACACCATGCCATTTTTCTGCATTTTATTAAGCATTTCCACCCCCCCCATCCTGTTCTGGTGATGCCTGAAACGATCAATACCTATAAAGTGTTCATTCATTTGAAAAGCAAGAAAACACGTGTAAGTCTACTTAATCAAACTGTGTCTGTTCAGAGCTTGGCTCCGTGCACCATTCAGTATACGCAACAGTAAATAATGGTGCAAAATAGGAACCTGAAGCAGAAGCAAATATTCCAACAGTACATTTAGATAGTGCTGGAAATTTTGTTTCAGACCTGCTTTTGAGGAAATACTCATGTCAGCTGGGTAGCCAAGGGGGCGTCAGGTCTGATGTAGAGGCTTCCCATCCAGGATGGTTTTGGCTGTTGGCAGCCGCACATCCCACACGCACACACATCCCTCTCCCAGCGCGGAGTGGTGGCCTGGAGGGTGCCCCTTGCCCGTCAGGTGGGGATCAGACCCAGGGGCCCTCAGCCTTCCCCTGCAACCCCCCCCCCACCTCCCCCGTCTGCAACCGTGCCAAGCCCTGCGCGGCCTCGGGTCTGGCAGGTTCTTGACCCCCCTGGAGCAGCACAGGCAACTGCAACCATCCAGGAAACTTTCTGAACGAGCGAGACTTTATTCTTGCTCTTTTAATAAAGAGCGCGAGCGGTTGTTTGGTTTGAGGTTTTTGTGGTTTTGGGGTTTTTTTTCGCCTTCCTTTCCACCCCTCTTCCCTCAGAAGTGAATTTCTCTGCTGCCCCTGCAGTGCCCGGGACGCGCCGCCGGCCCCTCCCGACCCTCTCATAATTAAGCAGCAATTATCCGATAGCCTGCGCGA
>NW_009952066.1:1808362-1809947 GCF_000747805.2 Chaetura pelagica
GAAGCCTTTTGCATAGTGAGATAATGTGATGTTTGCTGAGCAGGGAACGCCGCTGTGCAGCAGAAATATCAGAAGTATGAATAATATTCAATATGATAACGACATCAACAAGCTAATCTACGCATTACTGGAGTCTGCTCAAAAATGCCTCAAATGATATTTGTTTATTTCATAATCGTCAGCCACTTTAATGCACTTGTCATCAGGTTCAACAAGTGCTCCAAGCAACAAGGGTTTGGAACAAAGCAAAGCACTCAGGCCAGCCTCAACGTTCAGTGCAGCTTGGGGCAGGGGAAGAAGATCCGAGGCTGTCCCTGCCCACCGGCACGGGGAGCCAAGGTGCAGTTTTCAGGCAGACACTGACAAAACACAAGGTCCCTTGAGAATCCCTCTCTATTGTACACCAAAATATTAAAAAGCCATTGAAGACGTTTATATTTCAGTATGGGTTGTTTTGCAAATAGATAGCAAGTCTTTAAAACAGAAGTGAGCAAACTTGCAAAACAAACAGCAGTGGCAGCACACATGGAAACAAACACGTTGTCCTGAGCTGGAGTTACATGTCAACCCAATTTATTGTCCCTGTTTGGGTGCTGTCTCCATTTTATTTTCACTTCTGCCTGAGGTTTGGAGCAGAACATCCAGATCCTATGCAGTGCGGGAGCAGCTGGCTTGTTTTATAGCAAGAGCCAGGCCAGATTTCACATGGAGCTAGATGCTGCTGTGCCCAATTCTCTGTTTCTTTCAATCCCACTTTCAGGTGGACACCATCTTTCTCACTCCCCATCCCAAAACACCATGCCATTTTTCTGCATTTTATTAAGCATTTCCACCCCCCCCATCCTGTTCTGGTGATGCCTGAAACGATCAATACCTATAAAGTGTTCATTCATTTGAAAAGCAAGAAAACACGTGTAAGTCTACTTAATCAAACTGTGTCTGTTCAGAGCTTGGCTCCGTGCACCATTCAGTATACGCAACAGTAAATAATGGTGCAAAATAGGAACCTGAAGCAGAAGCAAATATTCCAACAGTACATTTAGATAGTGCTGGAAATTTTGTTTCAGACCTGCTTTTGAGGAACTACTCAGGTCAGCTGGGTAGCCAAGGGGGCGTCAGGTCTGATGTAGAGGCTTCCCATCCAGGATGGTTTTGGCTGTTGGCAGCCGCACATCCCACACGCACACACATCCCTCTCCCAGCGCGGAGTGGTGGCCTGGAGGGTGCCCCTTGCCCGTCAGGTGGGGATCAGACCCAGGGGCCCTCAGCCTTCCCCTGCACCCCCCCCGCCACCTCCCCCGTCTGCAACCGTGCCAAGCCCTGCGCGGCCTCGGGTCTGGCAGGTTCTTGACCCCCCTGGAGCAGCACAGGCAACTGCAACCATCCAGGAAACTTTCTGAACGAGCGAGACTTTATTCTTGCTCTTTTAATAAAGAGCGCGAGCGGTTGTTTGGTTTGAGGTTTTTGTGGTTTTGGGGTTTTTTTTCGCCTTCCTTTCCACCCCTCTTCCCTCAGAAATTAATTTCTCTGCTGCCCCTGCAGTGCCCGGGACGCGCCGCCGGCCCCTCCCGACCCTCTCATAATT
>NW_009952066.1:1810950-1811453 GCF_000747805.2 Chaetura pelagica
GGGGATAATCTTCCCTCGGCTCCTCCGGCGGCCCCTCGGCGGCGGGGACGGTGCCAGCCCCGCGCTTGGCGACCCCCGCTCCGTCGGGGCGAAGAGAAACAACAGCAGTAATCAAAAGTTTTCCCCCCAAACCCTCCTGCAAAGAGCACGGAGGTTAAGGGTGAGGATGCTTTCTCCCACCCCGGCTCTGGCCTGGGGACCCCCTCCCCTTCCCCTGCCGGTGCGGGGTGCCGGCTCTCCCGTCCTTCCTCCCCTTATCGATTTCAGCCCGGCGCTGATAGCGTTTAGGCCGGGATTGGGGTATAATGGAAATATCATCAGGAGACAATTACCTTTTCAGAGCATTCACTTCTCCTCCCAGACACTGTTATTTGAGAAATAGGATCATTTGATTTCATATTGCACTAAATAACACCCAGCCGTCTCAAATTGCCAGCTTCTTAAAAGCCACCCATTGGAATAAATTGCAGACCGACTCTTTTGGCTCGGGCGTCTTCCCCCCC
>NW_009952066.1:1811808-1817591 GCF_000747805.2 Chaetura pelagica
ATATATCTTTTTATTTTCCCCCCCTTCTCCCCCGGCCAGGCCGCCCTCAAGCTCCCATCCCCGCGGCAGGGCTGGGACTCGCGTCCTAAACGTGTTCTCCTCCGACAGACACTAATCAAGTAATTTCCCAATCCCAGCCCCATCAAATTGCTCTTTAGCTGTTGAACTGTGGAGTTTTGCTCCTCTTTTCTCATGCTAATCAAGCCCATTCAGCGTCTCTCTGTGAGGCTATTTGTAGTGGAATAAATCTCCTTGTTTGCCTGCTGCATGATTAATTGATATTGTTGTATGGCTTTTGTTTGGGCTGCGGAGAGCTGAAAGGCAGCGCATATTGGATGTGACGAAAGGAGCTTGAAACATCATTTCGCTGCTGAGGTCTTGCAGAGGTCGAGGGATAGACCGATCGCATTATTCATCCTATTTATTTATCCTTATTAGAAAATATGATGAAAGAATAAGGCCCAGAGTCTTTTTTAAACATTGACTAAACAGTGCATACACAACCCCAATTAAAAAAAGTGCCCAAGATGAGGTCTTTTCTCCATATTAGAAAAATAGTTCTTTTTAACGAGGACCAATTAAATCGTACTTCATTTTACCTGGGATCCCACAATAGACTTGACAACAAATTGCCTTTCTTCCTCGCCGTTAATTACTGGCGGAATCAGCCACGCTCCCAGCAGCGTCAAGCCCTCCCACGGCAATCTCGCCCCAGATCCCGAGGAAGGGCTGAGGGGCCCCCTCCTGCCCCCACCTGCACCAAACACCCACCCCAGCTCAGCTGAGGCCCCCCAGTCATCTCCCACCCCACGTGAAGGCGCCGAGTCGGGCCCCTCCACCTCAAGCCTGTGGAGCTATTCCAGCCTGGCCCTGGCCTCCATTCCCAGGCTTCTCCCAAGCTCCCTCCCTGCTATTTTAAAAACTGTGTCTGGACTCCCAGGGGACATCGCTGCAACCAGGAGATTCAATTAAATAATCCCGGTCCTTTGCTTCTCCCACAAATGGCTTTTTTTTTTTTTTTTTTCCTCTCCCAAATTTTTCCAAGTTCCTTTTCAAACAGGGGGGAAAAAAAAAAAAAAGGCAAAAAAACCCAAACTGAAGAACAACAGGAAAAAAAGAAGAGGGGGGAAAAGAAAAGAAAGAAACTGTTCTCCTTTCTTTTCCCTGTATGCAGGGTAATTGATAGGCTCTATCAGAGGTCAGGATTTGCATAAGAATTAAGAGCAGTAAATTAATTTAATATTCCATGCACATCTCCAATTATTCCTGCAGACCTTTGTCTCCACGGCTGGCAGAGAGAAGGTTCAGCTGCTCTTCAACCAAACAACATCTGTGCAGTTAATAATTTGATAAACAGCTCATACAAATAGTTTCTGAATTATCTGCCAACCCAATGACTATTCAGTTCTGAAACACTTGGCAAGGTCTGCGACGTACGGTCGGGCCTTTGTAGCCTTGTTCCAGTGATTTAGCTGCCTAGGACGACATTTTCCCTCCTTATCTCTTAAATATAATCAGCTACTTGCTGCAAAAAACCATCAATAACAATATGTAAAATAAGTAATTACCAGTAATTAATAAAATCCCCCCTGCCCCAGTGCAGATGAGGCATTGGGATGTGGGAAGGGGCTGGAGAGGCTCACACATGCTGAGCCACCAGCCTGGTGTTTGTCAGGGGCTGGGGTCCTGCCCCCCACCTATGGGTCTTCATCTCTGGTGGGTCTGTGTGCGGTGTTGTGGCCAGCCTGTATGAGAGGTCAACAGCTCCTGCTGGGTTTTGGAACAAGCCCCCTCCCTGGTGGCAGGATTTACAACCCGATGGCTGCATCCTTCCCTGCACACCAACATGGAAAGGGAACAGGTTGTCCTGGAAGTCCTAGCTCTCCTTCTGCCTGGGTCTCAGAGAAGGATTGTCTGAAGGCAGCCCTGCTAAATCCAAATTTCAGCCTGAGGAGGGCACCCTGATTGTCACCCACTGATTTCCAGTGGGAAATCCAGTCTTACCAAATTGAGGTGGCTCCTTCATCCACCCCAGGCTGGACACAAAGGCCAAGCACCACAACTTCCCGTGCAACTCACGGTGATGAATCCAACTCCTGTGGTAGTGCCAGTTTGCCTGATTTATTTTTAAATCCACACATTTAATGCAGAACCAAGAACAATACTTAGAGGGGTAAGCCCCCAACACTCTGCTCTCAGTGGTGCACTGGGGACGATAACCTTGCGCAGGCACGGGCAGCCCTCACTAATTCCCTCTGCTATATGACTTGCACTTTCAGCCTTGCTGCTGGCACCTACTAATAAACGTGAGTGAATATGTGTAGAAAGAGCAGGATTTACATAGATATCGGGAACCCACTTGTAGGGAGCTTGGACCCAGCGAAGCTGTGTGGCTAATGAAGACAAATGGAAGGGCTAATTTGCTCCAGGGTATTGCAACCTGCTGCCTTAATTTGCAGCGGGAGCAGAGTGGGTGGAGGGTCCTTCCCTCCCCACCACTGGTCTCAGAAACAAATGGAGTTCCCAGTGTGGTGGCTGTGCTCTGTGTCAAGTTCCTATTCCAATGCCTTGCACGCATGGGGGTAAATTGAACATACAGAATGATTCCTCGTTCTGGTTAACACCACACAGGCATAAAAAATCCTAGAAGGGATTGAAAACCACCCTAAAGTTTGGACTAGGTTTGATGAGAAGTGCTGGGCTCAGCATCCTGGAACTGTCATGACAGCACCCAACACTGATCTTAAAGGGCATGGCCCCAGGGGGTGGCAATGGTGACCCCCCCAGACCCCACCAGTGTTCCCCCAAGGGGCTTCCCATCACTCAGGGAAGAGAAGTGCTTCACCCACCTTGCAGATTTGCTCTTTGGCCATGCTCTGGCCAAGGAAATGGTCCCTTGGGCTGGATTACAGGGAGCGCATTTCCGGCTCGTGCTCCAGGATTTTTCTGTAGGGCAAGACACTGCGGGACACAGCCAGGGAATGTGGTAAATGGCAAATATGTATAATTGTATTTGCCAGACAAATAACTGACCTCGTCCTTAGTCCCTGGACTATATGTCCAATTACTCTGCTGGAGTGCAGTGAGAAGGAAAATTAAATTTGCACACTGGGTGCTGTTAATAAATCCAGTGGCCACCTCATTTGTCTGCTAATGAGCCTCCTGACAAGGCCACCAAGGGGTATGAGCACTGTGGCATCTCCTGACGATGCTCAGATTCTTCTCTCGGTGCCCCTGGCCTCAAGGGGTGCCCTGTCCCACCATCACAGCTGCAGCACCTGCTCCCTAAATCAAATCTCCATCATGCTGCCTCTGCCACAGTGTGCTCCAAGGGGAGCTGTGAGCAAGTGGGCTGGCTTTTCAGTCCCTTGCAGGCCATTCTGCACCCCAGGTTCTCGCAAGCCCCTGTTTATATTTGTTTGTATTCCACAGCTTTTGTAGAGGCCAAAACCAGCCTAAGCACTGCAGCAGTCACTGCTGAGCTTCCAAAGGGACAAAACCTGCTGAAGGTGGGATGTGGGGGGCTGTAAACTCACCGGTTCAGGCCCTGCTGAAGGCATCAATGTGCCATTGCAACAGGGGAGATGGCCCCAGCAGCACCTACAGGTACGTGCACTTTAGGCATGACCTTTAATTATACACGAGAAGTTGCAAAGAGTTCCCCTAGTGATGCCAGTGCTTCTATCAGTCATTAAGCATCACTCCAAAATTAATAAAAAGTACATTAAAAAAATATTATTAAGTTCTTCAGGCTAAAGGAAAGGTTAATGCTCCTCTCTCTAGTCATGCAACTTGCCTGTTTCCTGTCATGAAAAGTTGATTTTTCTTTCCCTTTTAAAGAGAAAATCTATGTGATTAATAGGAATCTGGGACTAATGGCATGAACAGAAATGAAAGGACCAAGTGCCAAATCTGGATGGATGTCTGGAGCTTGATAAACCACTGCAAGCTTATCCCAGCACGAATAATGTCAGACTTGATGCGACAGTTGCCAGTGGTGTGGGACAGGCCAGAGGGTGGCAGAGGAATGAGCTGGTACCTGGCTTGGGGGGGAGAGATCCCAGTGCCACAGCAGAACCCCCGCATGAAGATTCCACGGCTGCACACTCAAAGCCCAGGGTGGCTGACACAGGGGCACAGTGTCACCCGCCTACAGCACTGGGTTTAGCAGCACCCCACCGAGCCCAGAGCTCAGTGTGGTGAATCAGCTCTTTGAATATTCAACACCTGCAGCTTCAGGGCTGCTCAGACCCAGGGATTTGCTAGTAAATGGAGGCTTTTTTCCCTCCTTTCCAAAATTCAGATTCAGATCAATGCACTGTGCTGTTTCCAGAGCCTGAGGCTCTGTTTTGACCTGAGACTGTGTTTTGCCCCAGCTCTAATTAAAAAAACACATGCAAACCCAGTTTTTATTTTGGAAGCTAAATGGGTTGCTTTAAGAAATTCAAATCCCCTTTCTACAGCCTCCAAACCCAAAGGCTCTGCGTTTTAAGGAGGGAACCGGACTTGTAGCTTTCTTCTATTGCTCCAGCAAGGGGCATCCCTCTGCTCCTCAGACACTTCTGAGGGCACAGGGAGGGGGTTCAAGGAGGCCTTGAGCCTCACACAGGGTTTTTTTTAAACCAGGAAGAGGCAGTGGTGTTCTTCAGAGCCAGGACGCTGGAGACCCAGCACCTTTGCTGCTGTTGGTTCACCCTGGAAGCTCTTAAGCCCTGTTGGTCCCTCAATTTAACCACAGCAAGAGGATTTCAACACTAACACTTGCCAAGCCATGTTAGGCAACTTAATTACTGTTTGCAGAGCTTTGAGCAGACAGCGCTATACATGCATAAATTTTGTCTTATTCCAGCCAGGCCACAAAGCCCACAGAAATCCCAGCACTGCCACATCAGCCAGATTCCTGGCTGCACAGGTGCACCACCTCATTTCCTTCAGCACCTCAGAGGTGCTGCATCCTGAGCACCCGGAGCCAGAGGAAGGCAGCAATGGTCAGGCTCCTGGAGCACAGTGAACCCCATTTCCTCCAGAAACCCCTCTCAGAGGCAGCAATGTACAGGCGGCTTCTACACAGCTTCCCTGTTTCTGATAACTGAGAAGAAAGTGGCTTTGCTCTGCTGGTCAAACCCTTCCCATCCCAACTCTTGTGCCATAGCAAATTCCATAGGGGAATATGTTCAAAGAAAACAGCTGTAAGCTGTAGATGCAAAATAAACAAGTTACCAAACAGCATAAGGTGATTAGGTTATTTTGTGGATTTTATTGTTTTGGTGTTTTTAAAAGCATTACTCATACCCTGTAAAGTTGGGCTAAGATGCTCCAAGGACACGCCATGGGATAAGATTCTGTGGTACCTGCTGCCTCTCACTGACACAACTCCATCATTCTGCAGCAAACCAAAACCCATAATCAATATAAGGTCCCTGTGGGTCTGGTTCAAGAGAGCATCTCTGGGCAGGTAAATACTGAGCAATTCTTTTGCATGGCTTTAAGTTCACTCTCAAGTATTTCCCCAGAACAGAAAAAAAATTAAGCAAATGGTAATCTCATTTGTGTTTGAGGTATCAGACATTACCCCAGGTGTCAGGTCTTTGCCTGCTCCTGGTCCCACAGAGCCATCCCACAAACGCACAACTATTTCACACGCACATGAGCCCCTTCACGTTTGCTTCTGGTTGCACGTAGAAATCAAACATCAAGAAAAATAATTTTTACCCGTGGGGAAGGGCAATTATCCCCAGCCTCCAGCCTCCACCCATGAGTGACCTGGGCCCGGGGTGTAGGGA
>NW_009952066.1:1817602-1819133 GCF_000747805.2 Chaetura pelagica
CGGGGTGCAGGGAAGCACAGGCACCCCTCTGTGGTGCTGAACCAAAGGCAAAGCAGCTGCAGGAGGAACGAGTTCCCAAGCAGCACTGCTGGCCTCTCGTGCCCATTGCACAGCCACCCGTGTCACCAGCAAAGAGCCATCAGCCACCAGCAGCAGGGGCAGCAAATGCAGCCTGTGCGGATGGGCACCGGCAAGCCGCCCTCTCAGTGCCACTTCTCGGAGCAATCTCTCTTTACAGACTTGCTGTGCCACTCTGGGATTTTATTGAGCCATCCAAGTGTCTGTAACGAGATATTAAAATAGTAGTCGTGTCCCCTGATTTATTTTTTAAATTCTTGTGCCTACACACGTGTAAACTACACCAAGTCACCTGGCTGCAGACTGAGGATAAATAATGCTCCACAATATATTTAGAGAACGCAAACCACAGAAAAATATGTAGAAGAGGAAAATGCATTTGCTGGGTGGTAAGTTATTGGACCTTTAGAGGAAGGGAAGGGAGAGGCTTGGGGAGGTGGTGGGGGTGGAGGGGGGAGGTGTTTGCTCCTGCCTTCCCTCCTGCAAATAAATCACCAGCCTTGCAGTGCTTCTGCCTGAATAAAATATGACAGGTCTCTGTGGCAGGGCCAGCACGCAGCTCTGGAACAAGTCACGGCACTCGCCGTGCATACTGACTGCAAATTGGGTGGGTTATCAGGCGCCTCCATAAAAAACCCACCCTCTTTCCCCAGCTGATTATGAACCTCATGCATAGCAAATGACAGAGCAATAACGCTCGCCTTGCCTGCCGCCGAGGTGAAAAAAAAATAAAATAAAATATTTTCAGACTGACAGGCTAATGGACACTTTTCCAAAAAAAAATAGAAAGAAGTAGTAAATGGGCCTGTGCTGATGCAGGGCAGCGGGCCCGGTCAGGGATCAAGACACACAGCACCATATCGGATAACATATAATTGGCAGGTCACATCCAAATGAGTGTAGTCATGCATCATCCGGAAGGCTTTTGCTGGTTATAAAGACACTTGTAAACAATTCAGCCGCTGAACATGGCAATAATATGTTGATCCGGTATGTAATGAGGTGTTCCTGGAATCAATAAACTAGTCATGAAGAGCAGGGAGCAAGGTCAGCGCCTGCCTTTTTGATGACCTTTCCTGGCTGGTAAGGACATCATATACTCTGAAGAGGACTTTTCTCATATTGCAGAAGGCGCTGAGTGTCAGAACTTCCATTCGCAGCAAGCAAATGAACAGCCGGGCTCTGCATGCTAATGAAGTCCAGGCTATTTTCCACCTTTTCATCTGCACATTATGCTCTTGACTTTGGAGAAGGTGGGAATTAGGTTGGACCCTCGTGTCAGACTGCCTGATGGCTCGGCTCCGGAAAACTGGTAATTGAAGCTGATGACTGATGCGGAGGAGGCCTGAATTTGGAAATAAACAGTTTCAAGCACTGCATGTCATTTCTAGAGAGACTGCTGAGTGAATGGAAATGAGCTCTGTTTCTTCAATCTAATGCAGTTTCTCAGCAG
>NW_009952066.1:1819211-1837221 GCF_000747805.2 Chaetura pelagica
CAGGAAAAACACCGTTTTTGAGACAACAATGCCAGTCATTAAGATTTAAATGTTCTGGTGATAATGTAAGGAATAGCACCTGCCTTGCAAACAGCACTTATGGAAATGCCCAGAGCTAGAGGGTGGTGTTATCTCCAGCCCCCAGCCCTGGGGCCAGAGGGCTTGGGGCTCAGAAGGGCACACACGGCGCTGGGCTGGCACCCACCGGGTCACAACACTGGAGAAACAAAACACCAGTGACACCAAAAATGCGTTTTGGAAGAGTCCATAGCTAAAACCAAGGCTTACCGTGCTGCTTCTGCACCGTTTCGTTGCTCTTCCCGAGCCCACCAAGCAGAAAGCGGCCGGTCTCGCCCTCCGCCACAGCAGCTCATCGGGCTCAATGCACCTCAGTCCTGCTGCCGGTCCCCAAAGGGGCAACGTGGAGTTTCCAGACGAGGCACTTAAAGGCCAAGATTTTCAGACTCAAATACAAACACTCTGCTGTCCAGCTCTTGGGAAATATCATGAGACATGTTTTAAGCCCTTTCAAAATCCTACCTGGTGTTGAGAAACTGGTGTAGAGCAACTGGGGCTGAGGCAGCCCAGGAACCTGGCAGTGGCTTTGGAGTGTTGTGGTTGGGACCCAGCTCTCAGTTAATGGTTTATTATCTAAGGAACAGGAACGTTAGCAGTGACATACAGAGGTCTGAATAATCACAAACTGGTTTGGGTTGGAAGGGACATAAAAAGCCATGTAGTTCCACCCCCCCTGCCACGGGCCCAGGCATATCCCACTAGACCAGGCTGCTCAGAATAAGCAGCTAGCTGTTTTTCTGCTACCAGAGCAACAATAGTTTGGGTCTTGTTTTGAAACAAGGATGAGTGGAGGTTCTGCCTGAAACCTGTTTGGCTAACAGGGGAAGCAGCAGAAGATGCTTCAGCCCATTGTTGCTGCTGTTTGACACTTCTGCAAAGCCCTTCCTTCCCCTGGTCCAGGACAGTTCATACACAACATGAAAAATAAGGGCTGTTTCTGCTTTGGATTTAGTTCTTTTCCAAGGCCAAGTGCAGCCCCAGCAGTAAGTGCAGAGCTGGCAGACAGCTCAGCCCCCTGCGTGCTCATCCCTGGGCATGGCAGGACGGGGATCCGCAGGCTCCGGGTTTCTCATCGAGGTACTCGCTGGTGCTAGAAAAGGGGGTGTGCTGCAGGCAGGGGCTCCCTAGAAGCCCTCATCATCCCATCTGAAGGGCACTGTGCTCACTGCCCTCCCCCATCTCCACCAGGCTGCTGCCTCCCACTCCCAGAAAGCCGCCTCAGAGGTGACTGCATCTCAGGAGTGGGGCTGTTTGTGTAATAGTTTGCAACCCTTCAACATAAAAGGGTATAGAAGGATGCAAGTTATTATTATGAAAATGAACCAAGCAACAGACAAAAATATTCACAAGATGTAATCTGCCATCCCTACAATGCTCTCGCACAGAAGAGCACTTGGCAGGCAGAAGAGTAGTCGCCAGATACATTGCCTTTTGTTAAATTGCTTTTGCTCTGACAATGCCTTTTAAAACCACATGCAATCTTAATTTAAAATACCTAATACCTAAAGGTATTGGGGCCCAATGCTGGTCTTCAGTTTGGGATTTGTCTAAAGCAATTCCACTGGCTTAATACCACTATTCCTCATTTCAATCACACAACAAATGTAGAAGGCTGAATTCCTCTTGTAGGAAACCATGGCCCTGATCCAAACATCACTAAAAATCAACTGAGCAAAGATTTACTTCTTTAAAGAAGTGATGCCTGCCTGCCACCTCACTTCTGTTCCAACCTTTGTCACGTTCAACTAAGATGGAAGACCCCTCCCTGTGTAGCCAGCTTTATCACGCAAGGTGGGGGTAAATGCAAAACTCAGCCTTTTTATTGTATTCATTGTTTTAGAAAATGGTTAAAAGTAAGGAACTGATAAATACATTAGCAAAAGAAAACATATTTTTGTTTTCTGAAGACTGAGTAATGGAAAAAAACCCAAAATGAACCAACCAGCATTTTCATGCCAGTTAGTCTCTGTGTTTGCCAGAGCAGCCTGCACGTCCTTCCCAAGAAATCCCCAGCACACGCAGCCCAAAAGCTCTAGAGCCAGAAGTCTGGGTGCAGGAGCTGGTTCTGCACACATTGCTCCAGCACTTCATTAAACACTCCCAGGGGACTGCAGAGGCCTGTCAGGTGCCACTTTTACCCTCTGACTCCCTGAAGGGAGCCAAGAACTGGGAAGCAAGAACCAGCACTGCTGGTGCCATTCATCACAAGGTGCAGGTGTGTTTCATAGCAGGGCGAAGCCATCCTCGGGCTCCCCCATCCATCAGCTCCTCACAGCCTCCCAACTTCATTAATAACCTCCTTCCCCATGCTAATACCGTCAGAAAATTATGCAGACTGTTTATATTTCCTTACAGCCAGAACAGGCTGGTGACACGAATCAGCCATTAGCGATTCACATGGCAGAGTCTCCGCTAATTGTGCAGAATGTAATTAGTGATTATGTAATATCTAAGCTCTTGCAACTGCCATTAATGTCCACTATTCACCAGAGATAGTTCTTACTGAATTAGAGAATGATTACTGCATGGTAAATCTACTTAATCCTAAATATGCTAATTAACACTGTATGCACTTTAGACAGTGGTTAAAAGCACTAGTAACCTCAAACAAGGTTGCAATACACCACGCTCTAAATTGCTTGCAATGGATTTTCCTTCAAAAGGTAAATTTGTTTAATTAAACAGTATTGTAAACTGTGAGGCACAGCTATTGATTAGTGCAACCCAAGCAAGGATTTTCTGTAATGGATCTAGTGAGGTGCCACAACAGGACAAGTGATGCTCCTGCAGCACCTTAGTCCTCCCACAGCATCCCAGTCTTCCTGCAGCACCCTGGTCCTCTCTTCCACAGCACCCCAGTCCTCCTGTAGCATCGTGGTCCACTTGCAGTGTGCCAGTCCTCCATCATGTAGCATCCTGGTTCAGGCACAGCCTCAGTGGAGCTTCCCAGCACGGGGGGCTTCACGCATGCCCATACACATGTGGATGCTCCCAAACAGGCACAAGATCCCCAGTGGAGTCTCATGTAAAATAGCTTTCTGAAAGCTCTCCCTCCAGGGTTAAATCCTACCCATTTGATGCTTGCTGGGTTTTATTATCGTATTCCTTAGGTCATAAACCACAGCATTACTACAGGCAGATACAGTAGCTTCCCTCAATAAATTCTTACTTAAATCTGAATTTTAAGATTTATTTGTGCAAAACAGACTTTAGATATTAAATGTTACCTACTAAATGAATGGAATAAATAGAGCAATTGTACAGTTTTTGAAATGACTCTTTTGAATGCCTGGGGTGTTTAATGTATTCTGGTTTTCCATAAAAAAAGATATGGCTGTCATGAACCCCAAGGATAATAGCATTTTGTGATTTATGAAGATTCTTCCTGCTTATATATTTTATATAAATAATACTCCTGTGTGTATCTCTGCACTCATTCATAATCAAAAGCTGCACAGACTATAAAAAGAGTTTGCGTAGTAACATATTTAAAATCAGCTTACAAAAATTGGATAACTAATATATCAGACACAAAATAAGTCATTGTAGCAAGCACACCAAAAGGAAAATTAACAGCACAATGCAATCCACAGCATGCTTTTATCAGCAGATTGACACAACAAAAGAACACAAAACAAAAATTCCCACAAAAGAAAGTTCCTCAGTAAAAAACAAGAAGTGGAAAGCATGATAAGAAATTAAGCACACTCTTAATTTACCTGGGTGTATGAAATGTTTGCAGCCGACAGATTGCAAGGGCTCTCTGACAGCTGCAGTGCATCTCAAAAGTGCACAGCCCTGCTGATACAAGGGGACTCCTGGTGGGAGATGGGGGGGACAGCTGGCTGGAGATGGGGGCTGGGCAATGCACCCCCTCAGCCCCTGGTGTTCCGGGGTGCAGGTTCCAGCCCTTGGCTGCTCTCCTCTGCAGGGCCAGCAGCATCCCCTGTTCATGGGAGTGGAGGGTGTCCCAGGACCAAGGTCTGTGGGAGATGCTGACAACACTTTCTGCAGTGAAAAAACGTGGCTCCAGATGAAAATTCAGAGTCCAGAGTTTTAGACCAATACAATGTCTTTGAAGTTGGACCTTTGGTAATACTTCTGGATTTATTCATGCTGATTTATTTAAAAACACTTCAAAGCCCAGCTGACCTTGACCTTTTTTCATTGTCATTCTTGGGCATGGATCCACCTCAAGTCAGCACCAGCTGGAGGATGCTCAGGAGTCCTGCGGTGCTGGGCTCTGGGGTGCCCGGTGCTGGAGCAAAGCTGGATTTGAAACAGCTCAGTTTGGCAGGTAACAAATGCATTTGATATTTCAATTCATTTTTTAATCAAAGTTTCAGGAAGATTTAGACTAAGCAGACTCAGTATGCAGGGGCAGCAGCCTTATAATCTAGTGACTTAACAGTCCTCATGCATTTACTTTATAAAGGAGCTATGACAGCCTGTGGCATGGAGAAGGACATGTCTCCGGTGCCTAAATAAAGATTTACACAGAGACCTGACCGTAATACTGACTTAGAGAATTGTTTCCAATCATCATTGTCAATAACACAGGCCTTGAACTCAGCAAACTCTGCCTGCCCTGAAAAAGGTTTGCAGGGTCAGCTCCACATGTTTTAAATGCCTCTATACATACGGCAGCCTGTAATTAAGAGATAAAAGTATATGTGCAGAAGTGGGGAAGGAGGAGGGCAGGTTAAGTCTGTGACTTCACACATGGCAATCCTGAGCTATGGATGGCTCTCACGTGGCTTTGAAAACCTGTATGGTTTTGAAAACCTGGAGATGTTAAAAAAAATGAGTAGAAGGGGCCCTTCAGGACATGGTTTAGTGGCATGGTGATGTTGGGTTGACAGTTGGACCTGATGATCTCAGATGTCTTTTCCAATCTTAATGATTCAATGATTTTGTGATTCTATTTTGCAAAACTTATGGCTGCTTTGGCAGTCGTGTGCCTTCAGCAGCAGTGTCCAACCTGCCACCAGAGGAACAAGGAACAAACAGCCCGTTGGCAGCTGTGGCAGCATTCCTTTGGAAGGCCAAATACCGCCTGCCAGCCAAAGCTTGTACCCTATCGTTATTTTTAATTAGCAACCCCTAATTATCACCAGAGCAACTTGCAAGGGAGCTGAGCAGTAGCATGATTAAAAAAGAAGTAAAGACCCCAGCTGTGTGGGGTCTGAGGTGGGGCAGAGCAGGCAGGGGGTGCTCTGAGGAAGGCTGCCCTGGCGAGCAGCAGGATGCTGACCGCTCATTCCCTGGAAGTGTCTGATTTGGCCAACACCTACTTTTCAACATAATAAAGTATTTCAGTGAGAAAAGCACCCAGATAGTTTCTGGGCACAGAGTCCTAGCCAGCTCAAGACAAGGGTGGTCAGTACAGGTTGGAAGGGTGATACAGAAGCCACAGTGGCTCGCTGCAAACCATGGCCCTGCCAGCGTGCACAAACACATGCACACACACACATGCACACACACACATGTGCGCACACACACACACACGTGTGCACACACACACATGGGTGCACACGCATATGCCTGTGTGCAAACACCAGCTTTCTGCCGAGGTCAGTCCTGCATTTTGCAATGACAATCACCAGTGACGGAAATGAAAGAATTAGCCACACAATAAACCCCTAATTGCCTGGCAACAGTGTTTAGGCCCCATTAGGTAGATTTGTGACTGCTTCCAGAGAAGTAAACTCCTGTGTCATTAGATAACAAGGAAAGAAATAGATTATTTCCCTTTTGAAAGGTATGAAAGCTTCCAATTGCCTGATGTATTCGCTTAGTAGATTATTTTCTGTCATCTCAGTTAATTGAATTTTATCCATTGCTCTTAGAATTCCTCCTTTTTTTTTGTAAGGTTAAAAAGTTCAGAAGAGTCATATTTTTGAACCTCGTCCATTTATCACATAAGCCAACTTCAGCTGCACAAAGTACGCCAGGGAAAACAGTAACAAAAAAACCTATGCAATAATTGCTTTTTAGCATCTGGGTGAACTGGCATCCGAGTGACTGTAAAATGGTACTGTGCAAAATGGCATCCAGTTGGGATGACTAACTGGAATGTGCTGTGCAGGGCAATGCAAGGCCTTTGGGCAGTCCGTGGACTGGCTGGTTGTGTGATGGCCTTCACTTCCTCCCTTGGAAAACAAAACCTGAGACCCAGAATTGAACTCCTCCTCCCAAATAAAAACATCTTATGGCAAACATCCCCTGCAGAGAACCTGACATCCAGCCCTGCTGGGATGTCTCCTTCACACCCCTCAGCCTGAGAAGCCCTTCTCAGCTCACACCATCCCCTGCTCAACTCTTCATGCCAGTATTTCTCACCTCCCTCCCTTCTCTTCCCTTAGCAGCACCACCACTGATGGTGTGGGTGGCTGTCACCCTGTGCCACCTGCCTGCCTCTCGCCCCTCACACAGGCAGTGATGCTCAGCCCTCACTTCCATGCAGCCCACTCATTTCTTTCTTTCCAAAGCAAACCTAGGCAGATGTTCTTAATTTCTTAGTAAAGCTACAACATATGTCATTCCTCTCATCATCACACAGGCTGCTGCTCCTCAGCTTCCCCCTGTTCTCTCCCAGTCACTCCCAGGTATCCTCATGGGGCACTGGCACCTTTCCAGCCTCCAGGCACTTCCTTGAGGGGAGCTGATAAGTGAAGTTAAAGTTTAACAGGGGCAATGGAGGGGAGGGCAGCTTCACTTCCATCCTGTGCAATATTTGCACCACCTGTCATGAAACAGGATGGCTTGGCCATCAAAAGATTCCCTAAACCATTGGCTGGTGACTCCAGAGCTGCTTGATTTTAAGCCCTCCTGAAAAGCCAGCTCCATTTTCTGCTTTGGTGCATACCAATTCCCCATGCTGGTGTACGGGAACACATCAGCTCCGCCAGCAGGGTGATGTGATCCAGTTCCCAACTATTATGACACGGTTTCTATCAGAGCGGTTTTCTTCTCAGCCAGTCGAGTGGAATGATCCCTGAAAGCAGTGGTTTGCGGCAGGAACGCGCTCGCCTGCCTCCCCCCAAAGTCTCGACACTGTCACAGATTTGTGATTGCCCACACGCACGGCAGCGGCCAGCAAGGCTCAGTAGCATTCCTGGCTGGATAACAAGGACGCGGTAAAGCGCCTGGAAGGACAGTAGGGCTTTGAAGTGCTCTGGGAACGGAGGGAGGAAGTGGCAGAAAAACCAAGGAGAGGAGGCGGGGGGGGGGAAAAGTATAAAGAGAAAACTAATCTTGAGCATCCCGGCCCAAGGCAGCAAACCCTCCCAAAGGATTTCTCTGCTCCCGCATGTTTGCATGGGAGGGGGCAGCGTGGAGAAGCCCCTTTCCTCGCCTGCCTTGACCACTGGCATCCCAGCCTTTTTCTTGTCCCCTATGCCTGTGCCTGGTGTCCCTGCTCTGAAGCATGGTGAAGATCCTGGTCATTACAGGTGCCTTTCAAACCTCAGGACGTTCAGGGGTCAGAGCCTTGATGTGCCACCACTCAGGGCTGGGGGAGCAGCAGGCATCTCCCCAGGACTGTCTCTGTCCTGCTTCGGAGACCTGGACCCTACTCTGGTCTCTTTTACAGCTGGCTTATTAAACTACTGGTGAAAACAGGGGAGACCCCTTGGCACTGGCAGGCTCATGTGCATGGATGTGATCCCACGTGTGTGTGGGGGACCCACTGCTCCCACACAGGGAGCGCATGGGGGGGGCAGCAGGCTACTCTGGGGCTGGTGCTTGTGGTCCCCAGGAACACTCCCATAGGGGGCTGAAAAGGTGACAGAAACCAGAGAGGGGACAAAGTGGAAGGAAAGAGTAGGGCTGCACTTTTCCACACTGTATTTTTGGTTTATGTGTTTTTAATTACACCCCAGAGCACTGTGTATTAAACATTCTTAATTAAAGGGGGAAGTGAAGAGCTGCAGGCACCGGAGGAGCAGGAGGGTGAATGGCAAGGGCTGGACCCTGCTCTCCCCATTGGTGATGAGAAGACCCCCTTGCTCTGCCAGCAGAGCCATTCATGGGATAACCTTGTAATCTACCAAAATCTGGGAATTATTATGGATATTACATAAATCAACCCCCCTGTGTCAATAAGGAAAAAAACATTTTTCAAAGAAAAGCAGCTCAAAATTAACCCTGAGAGCACAGCTTTAATCCAGAGCACCTTGGAAAAAGCTGTAGAGAATAGTGTGCATTCATTCTCTGTCCTTTCTCATTTAAATAACCTGGCCTTCTTTAGCTGCTGACAGACAGCTTGAAAACTGCTAAAGCAGAATTTGTTTGGGTTGGTGTGTAGTTGCATTGGTTTGGGGTTTTTTCCCTCATTTTAATAAAAGGCATTTTATAGAGCAGCAAAGCCAAGCAGAGTGAAACATCCCACAGTTCCTGGGTTGTCTGACAGCAACAGCGAGGAGGTGTCTGCAAACCTCTGGAGGGGGGGCCTGCCCCCCCCCGGGCCCTGCAGAAGGCATTTGGGGAGGTGACACAGGGTCCACAGCAGAAAGATCCCCAGTTGGTGGCTGCGCTTTACCTGGGCAGTGGGGTCCAAAGCTCTTCAAGTCACACCAGAGCTGCCAGCTCTGCTGCCACCTCCAAGCACATGGAGCTGAAGGATGGAACTAAGTGCATCAGAATCTTAAAATTCCTTCAACTCCTTCACCCAGCCCTGAGGATCTTTTAAATACCAGGCACTGAAGGCAGCAAAAGGCTTTTGCTGTGATGATTTTGCTGAGCCCTTTTTTCAAAGGCTTGTTGTGAGAGGACAAGAAGTAATAGATCAAAACTCGAAGAGGGGGGATTCAGATTACACATTAGGAGGAAATTCTTTAGTGTGAGGGTGGTGAGACGCTGAAACAGGTTGCCCAGGGAGGTTGTGGAAGCCCCATCCCCAAAGTCTTCAAGGGCAGGTTGGATGGGGCCCTGAGCAACCTTTTCTAGTGGGAGGTGTCCCTGCCCATGCAGGGAGGTTGGAACTGGATGATGTTTAAGGTCCCTTCCAAACCTAGCTATTCTATGATTCAGTGATTCTGAGCAGCAGGGAGAAGGCTGTGGTTTGGCTTCCTGCTGGGGCCTACAAGTTCCTGGAGCAGGTGGACAATAAGGGAAGCCCCAGCCAGTGCCCATGAGGGTGTGCACACCCAGGTTGTGAAACCCCAGGGCTGGCTGGTCCACACTTATAAACCTGTTTGGGTTTATGTGTTTGTGTTTGTTTGTGGGTAAGCAACCTGAAATCTGACCACTGGCATACACTGATTTATATTTTTTTCTTAAAGGAGAAACTCTGAGTTAATTTAAAAATAAATTCCTTTTACAATTAGCTCAATGTTAATATCCTACTGTGGTTCATGCTAAACAAACATCTGGCCAGTTTTGCTCTCACTGAGGGGCACAGTAAACTGGCCAGCCTCTTCAAGCCACTCAGCACCAGGCCCTGGGAATGGTGCCCTGGGCTTGTTCCTGCTACCCCACAGTAACACTCTTTGGTTTTTCTCTGCATCCATTGGGATTCACAACACAGTGTCTGAAAACCACATTAAACATGGTTCTTTCCTCTTGTTTTTCCTCTCTGCAAGTAATTCACAATGGTAAGTGCTGCCACCTCAGCTTGGCAGACAATGTTCCCGTGCCCTGCCACCCTGCAGGGCGGCAGTTGTGGGGTAACTCCCAAGAGTGGACAGTTATGCTTCCAAATGCCCAAATCCTCTTTCTTCTCCTACCTGTGGATGGAAAGTCTGGCTAGTCCAGGCCAGGGCTGCTCCTGTGCACACCTGCGCAGCCAGTGCTTCTCCACTGGTAGGACCAGACAACTTGGCCTTTCCCATTTGCCTTCCCCCAGCCCTGGGCAGCACTTCCCTTCCCAGCCAGCCTCCTTCCAATGAATCCTTCTGTGGGAGGTGGGATTGGCTCTTTTTTGCTGAGAAGGTGATGATACTGCCTAAATAAAACAAAAAGACGATAAAATAAAATAATAAATTAAATAAAATATCACTCTTCAGATTGAAAGCAGGTCCCCTGAAAGCAGCAAGGTAAGGGCAGACATTGGCTGTGCAGGGTGTCTGCAACCCAGCCAGTGTTTGCAAAGTGGCAGGGGTTTGTGTGGAGCCCTCTGGGCATCTTCTGCCGAAGGGGGTTTCAGGCCAGTGGTGGTGGCTGTGTGTGGGGCTGGAGGAGCCAGGCACACAACCAACAAAGGGAGGGCACACAACTTGCCTGAGTCACCCAGTGCTGCTCAAATAGGATTGCTATTGGTGATGGACACATCCTTATTTGTAAGTATTTAATGTTTCTTAGGAAGCACTTCTAAAAGAAATTGGTATGTAATGACAGCACTCACTGGAAAACAGGCCGATTATAAAATGCACTAACTTATCTGGTATTCATTTGAAAAGTAAATGGATGCAAGTAAAGGTGAGAGTTCACTACCAATTCAAATATTTTGCTTTAACAGGCTCTAGCACTCCTACTTTAATTCAAGCAGAAGCACAAGTATGAATAATCAAACTGGATGATGCTCATCAAAACCTTTGTGCCTTGCACCATTTCAAATGGTCATTGAAGCTTAATGGCAAAAAATTTACATTATTCCTTTAATTTGTATTCTGTTCCTTCCTTCTGAGTGATGTGATTGTGATTTTCTGTTGCCGGCTGTATTATTTTGATGCAAATGTTATGTGCTGCTACAGTCCAATTTCCTGCTTACCCCCCCCTTTTGCTTCCCCCAGTAAAGAAACGACAGCTAAAATAGTTCAAAATTGGGGAGGGATTTTGAAATAGTTCCTTAACTACTGCTCCTAATTAAAGCAAACAATGCAGGGTCTTGAAGCTCCCTGAAAAGCTGAAAATCAATTAATAGCTGAAGGGGGAGGGAAGTGGCTTTGCTCCCCAGACCTTCAGAAAAAAAAACAACAACAAAAAAACAAAAAAGAGAGAAGAAAGTGAGGGATCCCGGTTCTGCCTACAAAAGAATTAGAGAAGAAAATTTGTAATTCAGTTAAAAACTCCTTTTGCTGGAACATAATCACCTAGGGATGAATGCTTTATTGAGAGGCATGGGGTTGCAAACCAAAGCCTTGCAAACATGAGGCCCCCGGGGTGCTCACGGCACGTAATATATGCACAGACTAATTTATTGCGCTGTGACTAATTTCCATTCCTTGTGCTTAGAGTTGCCTTGCTAATTACAGGGATGTTTTCTTAACTTGGGTAATTGCGCTGCCCGCGTGTCGCCCCCCACGCACGCCCCACGCGGGCTTTGATGTGCCCCCACGGGGCGGCTGCCGCGGGGCGCCGCCCTAATTAGATTGGCTGCCTTAATTAAGGGAGATGTGGGGGTGCGTGGGGGGCGGTGGTGGCACCAAGCCCCCTGGTACCCAGGCACACGTGGGGCTCGTGCACCCCAGGGCTGCCCAGGTGTGGGGAAACCAGCCCCAAGCTGGACTCCCCAAGGGCTTGTAAGGGTGTAACCAAAACCAGAGAACCCCCATACCCCAAACATTGCCATCCATCCATCCATCGCATCCAAGCATGCATCCCATCCAAGGATGCATCCTGGATCCCATCCATCTCATCTGAGCATCCATCTCATCCGAGCATCCATCTCATCTAAGCGTCCATCTCATCCGAGCATCCAACCCATACATGCATTCAATCATTTCCAAGCATCACTCCTGCCAAAGCATGCATCTCATCAGAGCATCCGTCCCCACCAGACTGACTACACAGGGCCTGCCTCCTCTCAGAAGCATCCCTAAAAAGCAACACCATGGGAAGGACCCTGAGCACTCCTGCCACCCTGCTGCTTGCCATGTGCTCAGCCTATCTCCAAATCTCCTGCCTTAATTTTCTATCTGGAAGTCACTCATGCATTTAAAATTATTAGACAGATAATCACTTCCTTGAAATAATTTCAGCACTCATCTATAATAAAAAAGATTTCTTTCAAAGGACCCTTAGTTAAATGGGCTCAGTGCTACTTTCTGTAGCATGCAGGTCAATT
This sequence comes from Chaetura pelagica, assembly GCF_000747805.2. Classification (NCBI taxonomy): domain Eukaryota; kingdom Metazoa; phylum Chordata; class Aves; order Apodiformes; family Apodidae; genus Chaetura; species Chaetura pelagica. The sequence goes on from NW_009952066.1 coordinate 1,831,297, forward strand.
TGATTCTGCTCTGTACTCTCTATACAGCCAAACAATTGCTTTTCATAAACTGAAGAGCAGAGCGAAAGCAGTCTCTAATATCCATCCAGAGGTGGCCTTGAACACTTTTGTTAATAAAAGCTTGACATCTGAAATTCTCCTTCTTTATTCCTCCCTTATCAAAGAGTTGGTCAAGGTGCCAGAAAATTAATGTCATATTAATAAATACTAATAAGCCAGCAGGAGGATAAGGAAGGAAAGCCCCCAACCCGTTGGAGCAACGTCCCCTTGCCCGCCCCGGGGGCAGTGCACCCTGATGCTGGAGGATGGGTTGGGAGCTGGGAAAGCCTCGTGGTGAGGGATGGTCCCTGCTTTCCACTGGGACATGCACCTCTGCCGGATGGTGCTGCATCCCGTATGACCTGGTCAGAGAGATGCCAGGGAGAGACTGTATGGGAGCAGCTTCAGCAGTGTGGAGAGCTCCCAGCTTCCCTGCAAGCAAGTGAACTCCAGCTGTAGGCTCCAACAGACCCTGCGCTTTTCCAAGGTGACTTTAAATCCTCATTTAGTCTGGTGATGCACATCTCTATGGATTGCAGACATCTGATGCCTTGAAGAAATGTAGATATTTTCCTTTTACATTAAATAAATAAACCTTGCAGCTCATATTTCAAGGCTAGGATGAGACCTGGTTTAAAAGACCACTGACATCAGAGATACAGAAGAAAGTCAGTTTTTCTGCCACAAAACCAACAGAAACCAATGCCCACGAAGGAAATGCACGTGGCAGCCTGCCCCTCATGGAGTTCTCCCTGCTGCTGCCCATGGCTTGCATCTGCCACCACCCCTCTGGCAGCAGAGCACTTCACTTCCCCATTTATTGGCCCAGCCCACGAGTAGACATGAGGGACTAACTGTGTCTGCTCACAAGTTTTGGTACTTTTTGTTTTAGGGCAGACAGACTTGAAGCTCCCTGCAGCCTGTTGTGCCAACACAAAGATTTGCAGGTGCATCTTGCACACCCTGGGCTGGGCAGAAAGGGTTTCTTCTACCTGGCACATTTTCTCATCTTTGTGATTCACAGCCCCGGGAAAGGAAAGTTAGTCTGAGCTTGAATTTTTAAGGAAAATATGACACCCCAGGCGCAACATGGTCTAGTAGGAGGTATTCCTGTCCATGCAGAGGGTTGGAACTAGATGATCTTTAAGGCCCCTTCCAACCCAAACCAGTCTGTGATGATTCTATTATGATGATTCCTATGAGTCTCTGAGCCAGCTCCCCTGCTCCAGCCCCATACTTTGGGCTGGTCAATAAAGACCAGTCAAAACCAGGCCAGCTCCTGCCCTGCCCAGCAGTGCAGCACAAACCCTCTTCAAGAGCTCAGAGGTTTTCCTGATGGCAGTTTCAGCAACCAGCCCTGCTCTGCCCAGCCCTCCAGGACCAGAAACTTAACCACAGATCCCAAGCACAGGGCAGAGGATACTCAGAGCAGGTCCCACACCTGCCCTTGCAAGCCTCCCAGAGTAGCAGCCCTGGGACTAGTGCTGGAAAAGTGTGCGGAGTGCCAAGGATAATAGGGCAGCTGCAGGGCATGTGTGCCCAGGAGCACCCAAGGGTGCTGTGAGGTGCGTGCACACAACACTGTACACTGCTGTGGGGGAGCATGGAGGTGTGTGAGATGCTCACAGGTATGTCGCGTCTTCTCAGGCTCATGCTTTGCTGCAAAAAAGGGAAGAAAAAGTTTCCCCCCACGAAGCTGCCTTCAGCATCTCCCTTCTAATAACTTGGCATATTCACTTAATACAGCCGGGCTCCTTCCAAGTCGTTAGTGGAGGCAGTAGACACAGCCTGAACATTGACCTGGTTTTCTTGCCAAGACAGAGCAAAGAGAAACCTTCACATAATCATTTCCAAACATTAAAATGGCTCCATTGTCATTATAGCTGAGAGATTGAATTCGCCTCATCAAAGCGGCGTATGACAGGTGACTCAATAGGATGGTGCCAAGCGCGGAGGCAAGGAGATTAGCAGGGCACTGATATCATTATTTCCGCCTATCACAGATTCGGCAGGGAGGCAATTGTAATTTCTGGGCTTATTAGTCTGCATTCGGAGGAAAAAGCCGAGTGATAAACCTCAGTGTGACAGCCAGGCATTTGTGCAGCAAGTGCTGTCATAGTGACACTTAGAAAATGCCAATGTGGATATGTTCTCGTAATCCCCCCTAATGGAGGTTAAAGCATGGCACAAAGGCACTCTTATCAATGATCAGGACACTAATAACATTTGCATTTTTAAGTTAAATATAGTAAGTAAAGAGTAAGTCTCCTCTTCGTGGCTTTGGCAATTAACTCAGTGTTGTAAGAATAAAAGCAAAGCAGGAATTCCAGCCGGCCCCTCTTTCCTCCGTGGTGGGCAAGGATCCCCTGCTAGTTGGTGTTCCCTGCAGCTTCCCACCCTGGCCTTCCATGCTTGGGAGCCACCCACGAGGCTGGTGATGGGACCTGGCAGAGGATACGTATCAGCAGCTCAAGGACTGGGAGTAGGGATGAGCAGAGATGCTGGCCCAGCAGAACCCCTTGCACTGCCCTGTCTGCCAAGGAGGGAAGAGTATTGCAGTGCTTTTGTAGATTTTAACAAGGGTTTTTTTCTTTGGAAGGACAAAACTTTTTGTTGTTTGTTTTTTTTTTTTGCTTAGATTCAAGTTTCCCATGATAATTCCCTGCTGGACATGATCCCAGCATGCACATGTGTACTCTTTGCAGGCATTTCTTAAGGAAAAAAAAAAATACAGGTGGTAAACTGTTACTTTTCCACATTTAAATAAGAGACCAATTAAGAAGACTATGTAATTCAATTCTTGAGTGAGTGCCACTGAATTCAATTTGTTTCAGGTCAATGAATATAATGTGAAGTTATTAACAAAAAGGTCAGGGACTGCATATAAAATATACACACATGACACAGGCAGGAGTAATTAGTACACATTTCACATGTTCTGTTGCTCAGACATATGGTGTAGAAAATCTTAACAGGATTAGATGTTAATAAATGTTCCTCACTCCCTCCCCCTGGCTACCTACTTAAATGGGGTTTAGAGCTATTCCCCCCAGTGTTCGCAGGATCTGCTGGTGGATTAGGATCCACGGTGATCCTTCACCAAGGGAATGCACCTGACTAGCCAAACCCAGGGCTCCCCCTGGGATCTGCCCTGGACACTATCTTCTAGAAGGCAGCTAACCATGCATAGCCCATGCATGGAGGGGACTGACGGCATCAGCAGGCTGCAGCTCCATGATTCCCACATAGAGGAAGGGCTAAGCACTGCCATGGAACTGGGCTCCTCACTCAGGGCTGGACCTGAGGAGTGACTGCAGCTGTGTTACCCTCCATGAGAACCTCATGTGGGAGAAGTTCAAAGGCCCCATGGAGGTGGGACAGCCAGCATGGTCTGGGTGGGTCTGGGCAGTGATGGAGTAGGAGTTCATTCCACAATCAAGGGGACAGTCCCTGCAGGAAGAGCTCTGCCTGCTCTTGTCCCCAGGCCAATTTTGCTATGAGTGTACATTTAATGTGAAATGATTATACAATTAATAATAATTAACTCTAATTATTATATAAATGCTATGTTTATGCAGTGGTTGAGATCACAAAAGCCTACAACACATCAAGCAAACCCTGGAGGGATCTGAAACCCTAAATGCCTTTGTGACTCTAAGCCTCCTTGGATCCTCCTGCAGGTAAAGTGTGCACCTGTACAGGGGAGGAAAAGGAGAACTTGGGCAAAACTCCCTCAGAAGTTACAGGAACAAATCTCAAGATACAAGAACTCTGCTCAGCTTCCATATCACATAACAGCATTTAAAAAAATGTTCAAGGACAGAAAATACTAAGAAAAAATCTGATTTGTGGCAGTACTGGCCCTACCTCCACAGTGAGGGAGGAATGAGTCCCACTTACATGCTGGTGAAGAGTCAACATCTCTGATTCATGTGAAAAAACATGTCCTGCCTCCAACCTGCAGCACCTCCTCTCATTCTTGAGTTAATGCTTTTGCCTGAAAATTTTCAAATAGCAGATAATCTAAAGCTAAGTGCTAGAAGGAATAACCATGCTACTCTTATTTTTATGCAAACAATAATCCTACCTGCAGAAACCCAGAGATTTTCCCAGTCGCCAAAGCTCAGTGGAGCTTTTTAAGCAGGCTGCAGATAAAGGACATGTTGTAATTAAGAAAGGGTGCTGGTGCCCCATCCCATTAACCCCTGTGGTGCCAGGTGCTATGGCGGGACCAGACCAGCATCCCCAGTGACCAGCTGCTTCCCTCCACCCCGGTACTCCCTTTGCTCCTGATGGGCAGTGGGATGCACAGGTGGTGCTGGGAAAGATAGTCCTCTTTGCCTTGGGAAACAGCATGCGAGAGGACACATCTCCAGGTGTCAATTGTTGTGTTCCATTTCAAAAAGTAAATTTTAAAAGCCAGGTCTGATTTCAGACTAATTCAGCAAGATGCTGTCCCAAGCCATGGCATGGAGCTGAATTTCTTCTTTATCACTCATGACTGTAATAAACATCTTCTGTTGGTGTTGTGTGAATTGACATGATTTGGCTGGATGCTCCTCTGCTGAGGAAGACATTTATATGATCACAGATAATAAAAGTCTTGTTAATAATTTGCCAGATGAGTAACCTTGCTGTGTTACATGCCAAGTGCATCCCCTCTCCTCTCCCAGCTCCTGACACCAGAGGGGAAGCAGCAGCTCCCAGGGTGAAGTCGTCCTGCGGGAAAGCCACTGTGTGACAAGTTCCTGCAGGATGGGGAGATGCCATCAGAGCTGCTGGCTCTGCCTGCTCCCTGTCCAGGCACCACACACATGTCCCTAAAAAAGCCTGACTAAAAGCCTGCTTAGCTGCATCTATGTGTGGACATATTAATAGCAAAAAAATCCAACCCAAGCCCGAAGGCCTTCTGGACCACAGGCAGCTCCCTTTGCACCAGGACACTCCCCCACGGCAACCAAATACACCCATGTTACATCAGATGTACTACCAGGTTCCTCCATTTAAACCAATATTCATCCCGAGTCAGTAAAATACCTATTTTTCTACTTACAGAGAGTTATTTTTTCACTGGATGCCAGAAGATTAAGCCAGGCCTAATTCCAGTGTCAGGTTAGGGAAGTGGGATGTATTTGGGACTATGGAAACGTCTTTGCATGCGAGTCACTCCAGTGTTTTTGGAATTAGCAGGCAGAGAAATGCTGCAAAGGACAGGTTAACTGATGCCTGGCAGCTTCCCCAGCGCTTGCTGTGGGGAGCTATATCTGATTTATAGAGGTGCTCTGGTGTCCATTCAAATCTGCTTGAGATTCTTTACTGGGAAAAGATAATCACGTTAATGAGCCAGATGTGTTTGCTTGCTCTGACATTTTTTCTTCACAACTTCTGTTCAGAATGAAATATGTGACCAATTTCCCAGGTTATACTTTATCTCCAGTGTTGCCTGGTGTGTTAGAAGAAATTAAGTCATTTGTATATATTGACTAATAATTGCCATTTATTACTGAACTTGTTAACATAATCCTCAACTAGAGATATTTGTTTATTTTTCCCATGTATTGATCTATTGTTTTTGTGCAACTCCTTGCAGAAAGCAACAGGGAAGTGCAGAAGTGAGAAACTGAGAGCTCCAATAATGGATGTGAGACGTGCTGCCACATGGGTACAACCCATACACATTAGCCTTGAGGCACAGCATGACCTACAAAGGGTAGTTAGGATGGGACAAGGTTTTAATCAGTGCTGCTGAAAATTATCAGCTTCTCCCTGCTTCCAAAAACTGCAGCATGCATGAGAAGTGAAGTGGACAGAGCTCAGGCCAGCTCAGCAGTTTACTGAATACAACAAGTAGAGAGGAAAAAAAAAAAAAAAAAGAAAAAAAAAAAA
>NW_009952066.1:1837289-1864613 GCF_000747805.2 Chaetura pelagica
GTTTACTGAATAAAACAAGTAGAGAGAAAAAAAAAAAAAAAAAGAAAGAAAAAGAAAAGAAAAAAAAAGAAAGCAAACAAATAAAAATAACATATTTTCTTTTTAATTAAGAAGTGATCGCCACATTGAGTGGCCTGTTTTCACTCCCCATGATTTCCTGGTTTGAAAAACCTGAAGCAACTTATTTTTTTATTTTACTGTTTGGCTTGCACATTGGAAGAAAATTAATTTAAAAAAGAGAAATATCTCGGTGAAGCCTTTGGTTTTTATCTCCCCCCACCCCCCTTTTCTTTTCTGTTTTCTTCTTTTCTCACTGAAAAAACAGGACCAGCTCTCCAGAAATGTATGACACGACTTCCCAAGCCCCTCCATGACCTGAGTGAACCTGAGAATGCCGCCCTGACCACTTCTGACCCCGCTACGTCTCAGGCGGGATTCTTAGTTACCACCACTGAGATTGGCTCAGCATTTCTGCAAAACCCCCTTGAACTACTCCCAGTGACCCTGCGGCAGACAGGGTAGATGCAGCCCCCCTGCCCCATCCTGGGGATGCTCCGGAGCCCCTGGAGCAGCCCTGCAGGCACGTGTGCCAGGATGAGGGGGTTGGGGCTGGGAACACCCCGCTTCCCGCAGCCCCGGGGTCAGCGTCTGCCGCCGCGCAGCCTCTCACCACTCCAGCTCCCTGGCATTTTCATTAACTGAAGATTGCGAATGGGTCAGCAGATCTAGACACTTTTTTGTATTCCCTCTGCTTGGTTTATTTATTTCCTTTTTTTTTTTTTTTTTTTTTTTTCAGGATGCTGAATAACTAACCTTTTCTTCAATAGATAGGTTTTTAAAAAAATAGGATCCATCACACAGCAGCAGGATAGCCTTGCTCTGTTTTGACCTTTCTGAAATTAATTTCCCAATCTTAGCTTTCAAAATCAGCGATTGAAAAGACCTATTAGATCAGCCAATCCATCTTATCACTAGTACGGCAGCAAGCAGAGACCCCAGCTAAGTGCTCCTCTACACAGGGAAAATATTCTGGAATAAGACAGAGCATGAATTTAAAGTGAAATACCTGTTCCAGAATATTCTGCATGTGGACATGTACTCTCGAATAACTGCAGCTTTTCCTGAGTTTGTCCAGTCAGGACATGGAGCCAATCACCATAACAGAGAGGGGAACTAAAAATCCCATTTTAAGATAAAATCCCTACTTCTGGAGCTTTTTTCTGGAGTAGCTACAGGGAACAACACAGCCTGATCCTTCTTCACCATGCAGGGTTGTTGCTTACTGGGCAGCAGCCACCCTGGGAGTAGAAGGAAGGTTACTAACCCATCCACCCAGGGGAGAGCTGCCCCAGCTCCTGCAGGGAAATGAACTCTCTGACTGCAGAATCAGTGATTGCCTTAAAGGATTTAGGCCAGAAGAACAAAATTCTACTCTGTGGCTACCCAAAGAGCCTGTGATGTTAAAACACATCTCTCCCAAATTGCAATGTAGTACCTTTGCCAGGTGTCACAGATCTTCTCAGAGGAACAGCACTTCTCCATGTAGGCACTAAACCCCAAAGCTCACAGGTCTGCACCGCATGGATTGCATGTCCCTGTTGCCAGGAGCCCCAGGGCATGGCCAGCTCCTGTTGCCTGGACCAGCACCTCTGACCCATGGTGAGGGTTCCCAGGGAGGGCTCCTATTGCCCATTGTCCCTCTCCTTCTATTCCCCTTGTTTTTACTAAACTTCTTGTTATGCATTTTCTGTGGTGTTTCTCATTCTGCAGTCAGTATTGCTCTGCCCCAGCCTGAGGGCTGTGCTTCAATGCCAGCACTGCTGACCCTTGGGGAACACCCCTCAGGGACCCCAAAATACAGCTCTGACCTGGAGACAGGCAGGGGCAATGTCCCACCTGTGAAAGCTCCTGCCACAACAAGCTTAAGAGCAAGTGGTAATAGAATTCCATGGGGACAATTATAAAATAAGACCCTTGAAGGAGATTCCGGGCTGGTTGACTGCCAGAACAATGAGGTTTTTATAATGTTTTTAACCGTATCTAATACAACAATCCAGTCGCTTTTTTTAGATTCTGCTAAACTCCGCTTGAGCGATACTGTGTGAGCATCGCAAGTGAATCACCACGGTACAGAACAGTGTTTTCCTTTAAATCCTCAGATGTCCTTGCTTTTCATGTGGCAGGTTGGTTGTTGCTATTTCACTATTTCACATGCCAGGGTGCCCATCAGCAGGATCAGGCTGGGAAGGATAAAATGACAAGATCCCATTGTGGTTGGGCTGAGAGGGATGAAATGACAAGACCCCATCTCAATCGAGCTGGGAAGGATAAAGTAACAAGATCCCATCGTGGTCAAGCTGGAAAGAATCCCAACCCAGCATGCAGCAGTGGTGTGGGGATGTCAGGATTTAAGGCTCCAAAACCCCGGTGGTGCAAAAGCATCAGGGCTCGATGGAGCCTCTGCTGGGTGCTCCCAGGCCATGACATGGAGCTGTATCTCACTGCCGAGAGAAGAGCAGAGGATGGCTCACCCCCCATGTACCTCCCAGCCCGGGTACAGCATTTCCTGGTCCAAGGGATGCCGGAGTCCCCAGTGATGCCGATTTTTGTTGCTGGTGGGAAATAACATCAATGCCATAACAGGCTTTGGTCTTGGAGAGAGGAGAATGCATCCAAAAGTATTTTAAAATGAGTTTCTTGCTATCAAATTTGACAGGAACAAGTCTCTGCAGTACATGTATTCATAAAGAAACGGTAAATTTTTGTAAATACAGATATATATATATATCTCAGTTTAAAGCCCTTTTACAGTTTCTATCAAGCATTGAGGTTTGGCCGACAACTGCACGTCTTTTTCCATTAAAATGCCTCTATTATGCCTCTGCAGTTACTGCCCTCTTTAAACATCACCAGATTGTGAGGAGCTGCCACTGTATCCGTACAATGGGGAGAATCAAGAGCACACAGATAAACAGGAGCTGCAAACTTTGCACACTCAACAAGTCCTTTCCGCACACAATTAGGGCCAAAAGATAAATATTGACACATTAGGCTATTTTCCTCAATTTGCTTTTTTGTTGATCAGCTGAGCGATCTGATGGGGCAAAATTCCACTTTTCCAATATCTCGGATTCTTGGCTAATAGAAACAAATAAAGCAAAAGCTTCTGTCCACAATGGGTTAGGAGCATCTATTGTTGGCAGGCACTAATCGGATTAAATTGGCTCCTGGCTCTATTGCTAGGAGGCTAACTCAGTCCTAAATTTCTCCCATCTCAAGGGGACGTTTCATTGTTGCTTCTATTTATTTATTTATTTATTTTATTTTTACTATTTAAATCTGAGGATAGAAAGAAATAAAGAATAGTTGGAGCTGACGGCAGCGCCCGCTGTCCTGTGAACAATGGGGGGCCGTGGAGCAGTGGTCTGGGCTGGCTGGGGGGCTCCTTTCATTGCCTGGAGCTGGGCTGGCATCTCCGCTGCCTCTTCGCGCTGGAAAAGGCATTTAAACCCAAACGCTGATGCACCCAGGCAGGGAAAAACCTCCCGCTTGCCACACCGGGCTGCGCTCAGGTTGTTTGCCATTAGCATTTTAATACCTACCCTGGGCAGCAGCCCCTGGAAAGCAGCAAACACGTTTCTGCAAGCAGCCGAAAATAGACGGCCTTAAATAATGTCGCCTTTGGAGGGAGGCCCGCGAGCCGCGAGGTACATTTTTGCCCACAGTCTGATAATTTTCAAAGCTATTGGCAACCTGGGAATTTTCCTGCCTTATCACCAGGGCTCAGCTAACTTCACTAACACTAATCAGAGCTGGAATCATTCATTCAAGGATTGCATGATCATGTTTTTCTTTAGCAGTGACAGCTGCCTGAGCCGTATTAGCAATGCAGATGAGTCAGCCTAATAGGTTAATGCAGAACACGCGAAAATTAGGTTTAATCCCCAGTGAAATAATCTAACATTTTCACATTTCTTGATGTTGGGATAGAGACATTGGTGGCGACTCAATTAGGTGTAATGTAGATCAAAGCAAATTTACCTTCTGGCTGAACCTTCCCCATAGTTTAGATAGAAGAATATAAGGGTTCTTTACTAATTAGCCAATGGCTATGGGGAAAGTTCCATGAAAAAACGTGCGTACAGCAAGAATGGCATTTCGGAGTTGGACCAGGCAATGGCTGAGCTTTGCAAACACCCGGGCACATCATTTTGCCAGAAACCAGCGTTGTGTGCACAGCACCTTCCAACTCGCAGCTCTTTTCAATGCAACACTTACAAATGAAGACATTTGGGGTTTTATTATTATTTTACTCTATTCATTTTTAATGTCCCATACTGAAATATCCCCACTGAGGTTTGAAAGAGCTTGTATTATAAAAGAGGCATAAAGGAAAAAAAAACACAACAAAACCCACCCACCAGTGTGTGTCTATCTAATGTTTTCATTCTTGGGGAATAACATATCAAACAGCAATCGCTTTCAGTCATAAAGGGAAGGAAACAAAAAATTACATGCCCTCAGTTGCCAAATTATTTTTTGCCTTGACATCTTAATTCTTAATCCTTGTGTGTGGTCAAATCAGTCTACTATAGACAACCAATCAAGCAATTATTCCTAAATTATATTTGCCCAACTCACATTGATTGGTTATTCTTTTCTTATTGGGTAAGCTCATTAATTCTGAGCAGCTTGCTTATTATGCTTTCCACATCATTTTCTTTCTGAGCCTATCTACTCACACCAGCCTGCTGATGTTTCAAGATGCCATACAGAAAAAAAAGGCCGAGTGATCTATTGCATTGTCTCTTCCAGCAATTACAATTCACATTGCTGATTAACTTTGATGTGAAAACTAATGAGATAAGGCAAGTTATCAAGGCGGACCTGATCGTCATCTCATTTATAGAGCATTTGCCATCGGTGAATGACAAAAACTAATGAAGATGTATCTGACAGCAGGCTGAGCCGAGGCAGAATTTCGTTTCTCATCAGCAAGTGCTCTGCTTCGAACTCATCAGTCTATCTGAAACATGTGGAAATTAGCTTAATAATGAAAACACTTCATCCAAACAGACAAATGTTTACATTAAAATAGCTACATGATAAATAGATGTTAAAGATTTTATGCCTTCTTGAGTCTAAACAATGGAGCACAAAATATGTTCTCATATTCACTAAATCATCCCTATAAACCTCCAGCACACGTGCTGCCGTACCTGCGGGTTCCCTGCTTTATGGCTCTAAAGACTTTCTGGGCTGCAGCTCATCCTTTTGGAAACGTAGGGTTTGGGCTGTAATTAATTAGCACGCCTCTGCAATGGGAGCTGGCAGGAAAAAGGCAGAAGGAGCCGGCGACAGCGGGTAATTGTCCCTGTCGGCAGGGACCAGGGCGAGCTCTGGGTGCGCGAAGCTCCCAAAAGCAGATTTTCAGCAGCACCGTAAGAGAAGCAAAAGATGCTGATGTATGTTGCGCCTCAGGAACAGATTTACACAATGTATAAAAGGGAACCATTTCCCCCCACCAGACAAAAATACAAAGTAGAGCTATAATTCATGTAAATACACCAACATTTATTGCCCAAGACATAGCTGCCAAAAAGATGCCTGTAATATCAGTCTACTTTAGAAATATTCCTGATAAAAGGGAAGTGGGCAGAGGTACTCCCATTTTTAATATTGTGCCTTTGGTATCTTTATTTATGAGAGACTATTTCATATTTGTTGTGCATTATTTCACATCCCCATACTATGTCCAAACATACCCCAAATACGTTTTTATATCTGGAATAAAATATTTATTCATCATCTGGGATAAAAAATACTATTTTTAATAAACGCCCTGCCACACTAACTCAAAACAACAGAGAAAGATGAGCATCTGTAAGGCAGAATGGTGAAACTCTCACTTTAAAAATTATTTTAAATTTTGTGTATACTTCAATGAAAATAAACAGTTGGTAAAAGATTCTTTTCTATTATTACGATTTTTCCTCTCTGAAAAGCAAAAAACCCAAATATTTAAATCTACATCCTGTACCACTGCCTCCTCCAGGAAAAAAACAAAACCAAAACCAAACAGCAAAATCCCAAATGTGTTCCTACCAAGATAAAAAGGAATTTTAAAAATTATTTTAAAAATATTATCCAAATGGACTGAAAAAAATTACAGACTTTCCAGAAAAGCCAAGAGCTCTATGCACACACGTGGAGAAAGCTCAGATCCTGACCCAGTCCCAAGTGTGCAGTAGGAACCACGCTGGGGCTTTCCAAGCTGCCGATGGGTGCAGTCCCCCCATTCCCCCCCCAGCGCCGCTGCCAGACAATTCCCATCTCACCATTCCCATCAGAACACACTCACCAACCATCATTTCTCCTATTTTGAGGACATCTGAGGTCCAAACCCAAGATACCCCGAGCAGATTGGCATTGTGTGTCCCAGATTAGCCTGCACAAAGAGCCCGCGTCCCGGCAAAGTTAAAAGAAAAGCCTGTTCGAAAGCGCCAGCAACAAATTACTACTTCAACGCTGGATTAAATTTAAAAGCTCTTCACAGAGCTGCAGATAAATCCTATATATTAGACGAAACCATAAATGTACTTGTTCAAGAGCTAGAGGCACAAGTGGAAAGTTGACCCCAAAGATTATTTTTTTTTTAATAACCTGCTAAGTTTATAAAATTTCTCAAGATGTAGAGAGAGTGTTTCGCTGCCTCTGAAATACTCCACAGCACAAAGCTAACACATGCTGGCTTAGCCATTTAATGAAGTTAGACAAATCTGAAGCAATCAATACAATTCATTAAATAAAATTACAGCCACATTATTTGCTTGGTTTTATTCGCTTGGGGTTGTTGGATGTTTGAGGGTTTTTTTTGCTTTTACCCAGCCCAGCAAATGAAACAGGCTGGTTTCTCTTTCACCACTCACACACAACGGGGAAAGCACTGATCCCATCCTTATTTTCCTTTTCACCCGCAGCCCTAAGTACAGGTACACAACTGCATTCCTCCCAACCTGGCATTTACATGGCAATCTCTGGCGGCCCTGCCGAAGGGTGAGGGTGCTCTCCAAGCCGTCAGGACTCTGCCTTTTCCTTTAGGTTCACTAAAAATACCTGTGTTTGTGTTTTCTCTTTCCTTTCTGCACATCCATTATTTTATATTTCTAAGACACAGGGCTTGGACATTGCAGTCACTTCACTTGGTGGCTTGTATGTATAGACACAGCTATCTGCATAGAGGGATGCACAGAGAAAGGAATGCTGCTCCTCCCTCCCCCTCCCCGTCCTTTATCCCAGTAGCCTATTTTAATAAATAATTATAGGCAGCTAAAGGATTTGTTCATTCCAAAAGGTCTCCCCTTCACATTTCTCAGAGGTTCAGCTCAAGGAGACACCATGATAATAAGGCTGACTTGGGATCCCTACTTCACAATGTCATTATGAGCTAGCATTTAAAATGAAAAAAATATGTATATTATACCTAAAAGCATTACAAGGTTACAGGCTCATCTCCGAGAATGTTTAATGCTGCTGGGAAAGCAGTGCTGTTGCACTGAGGAGGAGGTAAAGGGAAGAAAAAAAGGAGAGAAAAATCCTTTCTGAAATACAAGCTTAGAAAATAGATGTTGGAGTTAATTTGCATTTCCAATGACTAGGACTAATCCTCCGCTACCGTGTTTATATTTTCTTATTACTTTTCCTAATTACCTTATTTTTTCACTCGCAGCTTTTCCTCCTCACTCCATTGCCTACTGCTCCCTGTTTCCAAACATCCAGGGTGTTATTGTCTGGCTTGGGGCTGGGTGACCAAAGGCTAACGATGGCCCAGGCCAGTCCAGTCCATATAGCCCCTTAAGAGGGTGGGAGTGTGTGGGAGGCTGCCCCCCAACCTCAGCTGCTGGGCACCCAGCCATGGCACCCAGGTGGTTCCTTTCCTTAGGGGCTGCTGACCTTCCTGGGGTCGAGTAAGAGCAGAGGATCTTTTACCAGGTCCTCAAGACACGGTGCAGGCAGCAGACCCCATCCCAGGGGGGTTGTGGGGTGTCCCCCAGCTGAGGGGCATCCAGGGCTCAATAGGGGAGGCTGCACCTACCCCACAGCCCTTCACTGCCCCCAGAGCTGCTCCAGTAACTGCAGTTGGCGCCACCAACTAAGACTGGGAAAGAAAATTACCCAAACCCTACGCAAATGGGACAGGCACCCAAAACAGCTCTTCCCAAAAAATTTAGCTTTCTGACAATATTGAGACCTTTCTAAAAACTAACACCGTGTAATCTTTAAAGCTCTATTCAAAATGGCACTTAGCTAAGATTTAGACATGAAACTGTAGCTGCATCTTAATGTTAATATACATCCTCTATCTCTGACAAGGAAATTATATTACTAAATGCCTGAGACCAGCTACTAAACTGCTATTTCAATATTATCCTAAAATTTGCTAATAGCAGCTCTTTCAAATAAATTAAGTGATAATGAAAAAAGTCCCGCTTTGAATTTATATATATTTCAGCAGAGAATAATGTTTTATTTAAAATAGTTACAGTGTGCCTTTTGATTTAGAGTTTAAAGTAAATAATATTTGTACATCTAAAACATACTCAAGACAAATGAAAAGCCTCTAGATGCTTTTGTATGAGATGCTGAAGAGCTCTACAAACTTAAAAGCACAACCTCAATTAAGCCCATCTTCATCTGGAAAAAAAATTAGCAACTGAAAGCTGAATATATTAGATAATGCACACTTGCAGAAGAGCATTCTCTTAGCAAAAAATTCTTGATAACCAACCTAAAGCTGGCCTTAGAGTTGCTCGATGCTAATTTTGTTTGAAACTGCTTAACTAACTATGAATAGATATCCATATTCAACAAAGACTTAATTAATGGCAACCTTTTCTTCTGCTTAGAAGACATCATAACAAGCAGGAAAGTACAAAAAGATTTTTATAGTAACTAATTTAAGGACAAAGGGTTGACCTCTAGCATTTCATTAAATAAACTCAGCGAATAAAAGAAGAGTGACAGTATTCATCCTTGTTCAATTCAAGCAGCCAATTTCAAAATGCAAATCATAATCTGCAGATGTTGGAGCCTGATATATTTTTTAAAAATATCATTTGTTCAATTTAAGAACATCAGACATTTGAATTTTAAATAAAAATCAAAACGAATTCCTGGCCCCAGTTTTAGGTGCAGCGCGACGGTGCGTGTGCTGCCGTGGCAGCCTGCGGGTTAGCTGGGGCTCCCCTCCCTCCCCAGCCGTTTGAGCCATTCATTTTATAGATTATTTCCAAAACCTTTTAATGGAGAAGTTCTATTAAGCTGCACATTATTTCTGATTAGCACGGCCAGTAAGTGCCCGGATAGGGAGGAGGAGAACAGCCCCAAGCTGAGTCCCCCCGAGCCCCTCCATCCTTCCCGTACCCAGGCAGCACATGCAAGATGCAGAGGGTGATGGATGCAGTCCCCGGCCTGTTATGCAGAGCAGAGCATCCTTGCTGTGATCACCAAAGACAGCAGGAGCCTGGAGCCCTGCCTAGGGACAGACCTGGTGGTTCCACCAGGAATGGGTTGGGGTGAAAACAGCAGGAGATTAATTCATTCTGAGTTTGGCAACATAAGCCCCAACCTTGTTAGCCTGGGATCGCCCTTGGGTGCCAGGGCAGAAGGAAGGAGATTTGTTTTGGGCTGTGGGTGATCTGCCATCTTTCACCTCGGGAGGAATTCAGTCTCAATCCAGCGGGACACAGCTCATGCCTGCTGCAGGGAGAGAGGGGCAGCGGAGCACGTGCTGCAGCATCCCACTGTTCCCTTAGGACACCCTGGGGCAGACAGCTCCTGCTCTGCAGGCGGGATGCACTTTGCCGGCTATGGATTCACAGCTTGAAGTCCCTCACATCTACTGAGGGTTTTCTTTTTCATTTCCAGTCTTTAATGAGACTCTTTTATCATTTCTTAACTAAAGTTACAGGAGAGATGCTAAGAGATGCTTTTAACATGTCTAAGGGATTGGGGGACACCTTGATGCATCTGACACACGGGTGACATCAGTTCTCCCCTCTCCTGTTTCTACATAGAACCAGCAGCTGATCACAAGTGTGTGGGGAATAACCCACAGGGCATGGCATCTCACCAGCCTGTGAAAATATAGAATTTTTCTTAGGAAATTGCTTTGGGGGGTTTGGAAGTGTTTTGGGGGAAGCAAGAGGTTTTTTTGCCCATTTAAATACATAGACCAAGGGGGGAGTTTCTGCCTTCACTGAACTTGGTCACAGGCTACAGTGAACTAGCACCAAAGCCTCCCCAGTGAGTCATTTCCTCTCTTCTGGAATAAAGGGAAAATAGCCATCACACCAGCCTTAGTTACTGCTAAGCTACAACGAAGAACAACATCTGTAAAAGCATGTGCATTAATTACATTGCTGTTGATTAGAACTCATCAGTGATTGGCAGTACATAGCAAGAACCAAAACCACCAGCTAGGAGCATGGCTGGGGAGGAGAGAGCAGGACTGTGCCGGGGCTGGCAGCTGGGACTGTCTCACCCCTAGTCTAGCAGAGCCATTTCTGATGCGCAAAGTGCAGGTTGTTGTTTGGTTTTTTTTGTGTGAAACCCTTCAAAAAAGGGCCGTTGAGGAGCGCTGGCCCAGCCCCACCAGTGCTGGGCACGGGGAACGAGGCAGGACCAGGGTCTTGCCAAGCGCCCGCAGCCCTCCTACACAAACAGACCCTGCAGCTGTCGCGGGGCGAAATAAATGACTTCCGGAGGTTATGGGGGATAAATGAATTCATTCATGCCAAAGTGAAGGGGACATTGTTTTCCCCCTTGAAAAAAAAAATAAATTAAAAATCCCCAACAACCTATATATTAAGGTATCAATGAACAACAAATTCATTCTGTTATGACACAGGAAATCTAAAGCAGAATAGGCTGCAAAACAAACTCGATTTATCTTCACCACACATGCAAAAGAAAAAATTTCTCTTGTTAGCTGTTGTGATTAGAGCGTTCTTTGACTGGCGGGTCTGGCTCACATGCCTCTTGACTAGTGCTTAGAATTCCAGCCACACATGGGGAATTTTTTGCCGGTGCTTTAGCGATTGGTGCTAACTTCTTAGATTAAGATTGTTTCCTTAGGTTTATCCTCTTCAGTGACAATGTGTGTACAATACGCCTTTAGAGCATATTTAAAATCGGGCTGCAGATGCACATAATCTCTGTCTTCCTGCATTACAAACAGGAGCTGTGGAGGTTTGGTTTCTTTGCAGTTGTTTTCATTTGTTTTGCCTTTTTTTTTTTTGTACAAGGGAGAGGAATTACTCATTCAAAGAAAAAACAAGCATTTCGGTTTTGGCAGCCTTCATTTTTAAATTAAAAAAGACAACAAAATGGAAGTTGGAAATACTGACTCAAATCAGACCCTGTTTCTCAAAACAAAACAGCAGCCAAAGGCAAGCAAAACACCAAGACATCTCCACCGGTCCCTCATCGTAGGGGGACTGGGAGTCCTGAACTTCCCCTGGAAGTCTCCATCCTCTCCCCAGCTCCATCCTCTCCCCCAGCCCTGCATCCACCTGTGGTGACACCCTAGGCACATCCCCAGGAAGGGCAAAGGTGTGGTGGGTGCTTGTGGTGCAGCATCTCAGCTTCCACATCCCTGGAACAGGTACCACCTGTGCTGGACCCACAGGACAAGGGGAGCTGTGGAACCAGGTGAGCAGCCCCTGCTGGCTGATATCCATGGTGCCCTCAGGGGTGCAGCCCCAAGTGGCAGCTCTCCATCCCCCCTCACTGAGCTGCTCCCTCCTGCATATCCCCTTGGTACCAATGTATCTGCTTTTCTGAACCCACTCTGATTTCTGTTCAACACTATAAACCCAAAGCATGGCCAAGAACCAAAGCCTATATTGCTCTTAATTCCAAAATATTTATGCTTAGCTCTTTTCCCTAAGTAAAACTAAAATAATCTCTTAAAAAGGAGGGTATCGGGTTGATCATGCTGTGGAAATGGAATTTGTACACAGTTGCAAGAAGTGCTCAGTTTACAGGGGAATAATCCAAAAGGTTTTAATTAGGGAAAGCAACAATAAATGAAAGAATATGAGTTTGAATGAGAACACTTAGAAGTACAAATAACATAGCAAGATGAGATAGATTTGTGCTTGGATGGAGATCCCCCTCCAGAAGGGCAGGCATGAACATTTTTTGCCCTGCCCAGCAACCCCAAGAGAAGGCACAAAGCATTCCCTGGCGCCAGCATGCCCTCCCAAATCAAAGGGGCTCTTCAGGAGGAGCAGCCCAGGCAATGCCCAGAGCATTAATGCGGAGCACATCCCTGACCTTGTGTGTGCGGCTGAGCCAGGAGCCCACCCCTTCCGTCAGCTGGTGACTTCCGAAGTATCCCGGACAGCTGCACGTCTGTCTGCGACACCCCGAGACACCTCGTCCTGCCTGGATTTCTTGGGACTGCCTGCTCCAGAGGGGTCCCCGACAAAGGCAGGATGTGCGCCAGGATGCGGCCAGGCTCTGGGGGCCAGGGGCCGGCAGCGCCGTCTTCCCTGGCCTCTGCTTTAAACCCATGTCACGCTCCCACCACAACTGCTCCTCTGTGCTTGTTTGAACTATCCCTCCCAATTAGTGGTAATAAGTGACTCTGTAAAGATGAGCAAACACAGCGCATTCATTAGCACCACAGACCCCCCCTCCCTCCCGGCCCAGCAGCCCCAAGAGTTCCCCAGGGCATCGCTGCACCGGCACCAGGAGGATGCCGAGCGCGTCTCCCCCAGCCTGAGCCAGCGCCGGCAAAAGGCAAATTAATGACAAGTCGTTCGAAGAGTTTGCCTGAAATTATTTAATTCTGCCCATCTACCCAAGAATTGATTGCTCTTGGCCTGAAAATATGTCCAAATCAATACGCTAAAGCTAAGAGCAAGAAAGACATGCTCTAGCCCCATTTATTCAATGTACTTTTTTGAGCAATGGCACATAATTTACCAGGTAGGAATTGCTAAGCCTTTCCAGAGCAAGGACTAATGACAAGCTGTGGGAAACCTGAGCCTCCATCCATCTCCTGGGCAAGCTGCCAGTCCCTGTGTCCACTGGTGATAACCTTGGTGACAGAAAAGATCTCTACCATGCCAGGATGTGCCCTCTGCCATCTCACTGTCCATGCTGGGCAGACATGCAGAGGCAAAGCACATCACTCAAGGCGCCAACCAAGCAATTGCAAAAAAAACCCCAAACACCACCAAAAAGGACGCCTGGCTGGCCCAGTTTATATATATTTGTACATTTTTGAGTATTTTCAGATAGCATGGCCTGCCGACAAATTATTACTCCAGGCTATTAAAGCACAAAATAAATATCATCCCCAAACACCTTCAAACAGCCTCGCCTGCTGTTCTATAGCAGCAAACTCCAGGAAAAAGGACAACCCTGTAACTACTGCATGCACAGGAAGGACAAGTATCCCACTTGAGGTAACTTCCATCAGGTATCCCAAAGCTGAGGTAGCTTTTCAGAACAGCAGGAGCACCCACCAGCATTAAAATGGTGAGGACTGTCTGACCAGGAGGGATCACAGGCTCTACAGCAGGGCCAGCTGGGAAGGCAGGTGCCTTCCTGCAACTGGAACAAAGAGGAATCTGGGGAGGGGATGGGCAGCATGCAGGCAGGGCTAGTGGCTTTCCCTGCAGACCTGGCTCTTGTGTCGCAAGCTAGACCAATCTTGAAGTTAACACTAGTTAGGGAGCGAGCTACAGACAAGGCTGAGTGTGTGCAACAGGAACACTGAAGCGACTTCAGCATTCATGGCGGACTCATCATTAGCAGGAAAACACACACATTCCCCAGAGCACCTGAATTCAGCTTCTAGAAATAAATGGCACAAAGGACATTCAGCAGGACAACAGTGTGTCACTTTGTCATGGAGCTGGTATGCAGGTCTGGGGAGATTCCAGCACCACCTCCTGTTCTCCAGAGAAAATGCCCCAAGCCCACCTCAGAGGTGACACAGCCCACAAAATGACCAGCAGATCAGCATCTGCAACTCGCCTCATTTGCCAGTCCTCTGCATGCTCCGCAGGGGCCTGGATTTTCCAGGGCATTAAACTCTTTTGCCCCTCAAAAAGCTTCACGGCAGCTGTCATCCTCCCTGAGGGGGAAGAATGAGTGGGCTCGGCACTGGAGACCATCAGTGTCACTCTGGAGCCATGGGTGGGTGAAGGCTGAGGCTGCCACCCCCAGCAGCAGCCCTGTCTGTGAGGGCAGAGCCATGGCTGGGGGACATGGCCAGCCCCGGGGGAGCGTGTCTTTACTCTCCTGCCAAGGAGGTGTGGAGCAGCCTCTGTCAGTCCTGCACAGGGACAGGGCAGCACTCCTGCACATACACATCTGCACAGCTTCCCATGAGCTGCCCCGTGAAGGGTCAAGGAAAGGACAATTCAGATTCCTTTAAAGAAGGGAACTTGAGCCTTTCTATTCACTATGATCTCCCTAAAGCCATTAACTGTTGGCTGCATTTTGCAGAGAGACTCTGACCAGGGGGGATGCCAGAGCAGGAGCTCAAGGAAAGAGCAAAACAAAACGGGGATAAAGCAAGACTTGTTGAACCCCAAGCCCAGCCCCTCCAAGTCAGGGGAGGGGAAAAAAAAAAAAGTCAGTTTCTACTCTGAGAGAGGTTGTCTGTGCTCTTCATTCCTGGCACTAGCAAGCCCAGGGCTCATGTAGGAAGGCTGGCAGAGCAGGGAGATGAGCTGTGGGCAGGGCATGCAACCCAGCTGATGTGCTGCCTTCAGCTGCCCTTGGCTTCACTCACAGGGACTCTTTCTAGATTAAAAATACTGGTTCTCTCCCATTCAAACAGGAACACCCATGAAAAGGGGTCATTCACCACCAATTCGTGAGTGCTGGGTGGGGAAAAAAAAAAAGTCAGGCCAGAAAACAACATGGCCTTTATTTTTCAGCACTGCCTTCTGAGCCTGCAGAAGCTGCTCCACAGGCCACGCTCCTCCTGCAGCAACCTCGGCACAGCCCACCCTGCCCAGTCCTCTCCCTTGTGCCTACACAGCAGCATGGGCACCAGGCAGGGGGGCCAGGGCCATCAAGGGAAAAATGGTGGGGCTGGGCTGCCCATTTCTCTACTCATCTCCCTTACATGCTAACAGGCACAAATCCCCATATGTGGCAGCAATGTAAACTAGTTTTATTGCTCAATAAAATATTTGAA
Source organism: Chaetura pelagica (assembly GCF_000747805.2). Classification (NCBI taxonomy): domain Eukaryota; kingdom Metazoa; phylum Chordata; class Aves; order Apodiformes; family Apodidae; genus Chaetura; species Chaetura pelagica. The sequence continues at coordinate 1,852,516 of NW_009952066.1, forward strand.
ACAAAATAAATGGTTTTGTCAAACACTATATCTCCTCAAATAATAATGCATCGGCTTAAAAAGAAAAACAACCAACATTCATATGCTATTGCAAAGTTTTATTTCCCCTCCCATAGGAGAGGGAAACAGGCATTTCAATTTTGAATTCAAATACTGTATAAGAATACAGTAACTATAGTTCTCAGAGGGTTTGTGCAAATGCCAGCAAAACAAACCCCAAATCAAATTTATTAGCTGGTGGAGATCTCTAACAATTTTACACAGTGACTGATAAAGCCGTCTGGGAATTCCTTTCAACATTAAGTGATTTAAAGCCCCTACAGAAACTTCATTGTCTGTTACAATATATAAAGAGTTTCTCAGTAACAAGTAATGCTAGAACAGTAGTGATTGGGTTATTTATTATTTCCAGTGGATGTTTTCTTTAATCTGGAAAGCTTACCAGGATTCCTAATATCCAGAATCCTGCAGAAGACTATAAAGGGAAGAAGTGAAAATTAATTAAGAACCCCAGCCTGTGTTTTAAAGGAACTATCAGTATTTTGATTGCAAGGTCGAGATGCTCACTTCTGCTCCAAGTGTGCTTACAGAAAATGATACATTTCTTATTCCTTCACTAGGATTAGTCATTAAACGCCCACAAGCTGCTCAGCACAGGGTGTGTGCACACCGAGGACACCCCCCTTGCCCTGCAGGTTTTGGACACAGCCAACTCCCAACTGAAATAAGTGGAAGCCCGGATTCAGCTTGTTCTATGCTGCTGCGGTGCCAAGCTGCCTTCTTGGGGAAAGCATCCATGAACGCAGCCCGGTTCCTGCTCCGGGGTGAGAAATGCCCTTCCCAAGGAAGGAGGGGGGGTGGGAAACTGCAGAGGCACAGCTGGAGCCTCCAGCATCCCACGCTTCGGCAGAGGAGCAACAGCATCTGCAACGCCCCGCCCAGGTCAGCTCCTGCAGAACTAGTTTAAAAAGCAAAATCAGAAATGCATGAATCTCTCTAATTGCCAGATTTTTTATCATGCATAACTGTAATTTGCATTTTATTTGTTAAAATATTGGGGGAGGCGGGGGGGGCGTTTAATCAATCCTCACAGCTTACAAAGTCTTAAGTTAAATAATATTTTTTATTGTCTCTGCTCATATCTAAACATTTCACACAAACCTGCCAGTTCTTCATTTCAATTAGGGGAATGCTGATCGTTAGCTAACTAATAAGGACCAATTTTCTGTCACAACTATTTCCTAATTAAATTCAAAACAGAGATTTCTAACCCAGATGGTCAGTGATGCTACAGATTTGTTTAAATTTGGTATCACAGTAACAAACTACTAATTAGGGTTTGTAAATACACCAATTCCCTTATGACTTAGTTGTTAGTAATGCATACAACCGGTTTATTAAAGCACTAATTGTATCTGGCTTTACTTGGGCCTAACACGTAATCCACTTATCACATACTGGTACCAACTCATTTTGAAGGGATTATGAATGAAATCATAAATGAGGTCTGCATTCAGTTCCTCAGTATTGCTAATAAAGGGTTGGTGTCATATATAGATGATTTTCTGCCTCTGACGGAGAGCAGCCCCACAATGACACTGGTTCGCCAAAGGTTATTTAACGACAAAAGTTCTGGATACCACTCCAGTGCCAAAACCAGGGGTTTCTGCCCCAGCTCTGCTAGTCAGCAACCCATTGCATCAGCCAAGCTCCACAAAAGCAAGCCCTGTGTTGCCCAGAATAAGCATCAAATCAACATCTAATCCTTATTTCTTTCCTGTTAAAGTCAAGCTTAGCACCTGCCTGCACCTGCGTCTTTCACAGGTGCTTGCAATACCCCCAGCCCTTTGCCCAAAGACCAGCCAGAGACCTTCATGAGCACAAGCCTCGACCACCTTCCAACTTGATCTTAAAGTTTTTTTCCAACCAGAATGATTCTGTGATTCACCCTCTCAGAGAGGGATGGAGAAAACGTCCTGGTGGCACCAAGCCCCATGCACCATGGGAGCTGGATCTCTTCTTGCCCTCAGAGAGCAGCCCTCCCTGAAAGGCACCTATATTTGATTTAATGGAAGCATTTGTTACTAAGAAAGGGAATTAGCTAGACACCACCACCCAACGCCCCTCGGCTGCCTTGGCTCCATAAAGTAGGAAATAAATGATAGATAACTGTGAATTGCAAGGTTATGTAAACATGGAGGAGGTTTCAGAAGAATCCTATTAAACCATAAAAGAAAAGCATGGATGGTTTATCACATCACTAAGACCCAAGAATGCATTAATAAATAGAATAATAGATAATGAACCATGGAGTACAAGGCTAAACTATCAGCTATTGTGAGGATCCTGTGACAGTATAAACAATGAAGCGGAAGAAAAAGCTTTGTTGGTCTGTCACCAGAACCTTGTTGTGTATCTCGTATAGCCTATATTTTAATGAATTCACAGCACCTATCAGTTATTCTCTGCCCAAATCCCTCATTTTCCTCCCTCTTGAATTTAAATTCCCATGCTCCCTTCTTCCCTCACCATGACTTCCCACATTAAACTTTGGTTTTCTGCAGGTTTCAACAGCCTCTCAGTCACAGCAAAAACAGATTTCTGCTTTCATATTTCCAAAGGGTTTCTAGGACATTAACAAAAGTGGTTTTTAATGCAAAGCAGGAGTACCTCTCAGCCCTGTTACACCCCTTGCTTCTTCTGTTCCAGGAGCATGAATAATCAGACAGGTCTAATTCAGGCCTAAGTGATGATGCCCCCAGACACGCCTGCAAGGAAAAAAAATATGCAAAGCTGCTGTTACTCTTACCATTTTCCAGCCTTCTGCAAATAACACTGAGAATCATTGGAGGGGACTTAACATTAATTCAAGAGATAGTACCCTCTTTGTAGACACTACTGTGACTCACTAACACTTCATTTTCATTGCACTGAGGTGTTTTTATCATGAAATAGGTACCCAGGATACACTTACTGTAGATTACTTTTATTTTTACAACAACATCGTTAGGTGCAGAGGACTAAGGATACAGAGGTGACCACAGCAAGCTCACCTGCAGTAAAACCCCTCAGTCTTGCCTGTGCTAGAACCTGAAATACTAATAATGATTTCCATGTAAAAAATTCAATGGCTTTTTGCTGCTATGTTGGCAGCTTTGTGGTACTTGGTGCTGCGCCAAGGACATCTTGCATGACCACAGAGAGTCCCAACAAGCAAGGCTGTCAGAGGGAGAGGAGGGTCCACATTCAGGTGGGGGAACTGGGCACAGCAAAACAAATGCCTGAAAATCCAGAGTTATTTAAGTGGCAAAAGGTCACTCAAGAAGTTTGCACTGGACTCACGCTTTGAGGCTCACATTGGTAAGTACTTTTAACTCATTACTCTTCACATTTCAAAAAGATGCTGCACGTAGCCATGAAAAGCCAGACAGCTCTTGGGCTGCTCTTTACATTAAAAAAGTGAATTCAAGAGAGTTGATCAAAACCCAAGCAGCAACCAGTAACTTCAATTTGCTTTTTCTTGACTCTGCACACTTAAGTTCACAGCAACACTTCATGCCTGTCCCAAGCACATCTAGACACACACAGGATCTCCTGCAGAACAGCTGCACCAGAGGTCCCTAAGGAGGGGGACAGGTAGCCACCTCACCTCTCCTTTGCCAGGTACCAATGGCAAGGTGCAGGCAGGCACATGGCTGCCCTCACTCTCAGGCTGGAGCTCCTGGAGGATCCTTTCTCCTGACCACAGAGTAGGCAAAGAGCAGGCAGCTGCTCTGCTGGGAACACACTTCACTCCAGTGAGGAGTACAGCCATGTGCTCAACAGGCTCTGGAAATAAGTGGAAGTCAAATAAGTTTGCCACTCTTTGTCCCCCCTTTCAATATTGAGCTTTGATCAAAATCCTTGGATACTCAAGTGGTTGTTGACTTAATGTAGTAATGAGAAGTAGCTTTAAGTGAGGCTATTTCTGTGCCCATTCAGCCTCTCCAAGAGCAAGAGATGCAGGAGGAAAAACCTCTCCTGGTCCCTGTGAGCTTGAGACACCACGGCAGAGCCTAGAGCAGAGGCCTGGCTCCAGCTACCATGAGATGGAGCAGGAGGATCTGTGTGGTCACAGCTACAGAAGATGCACTTAACTCATCTCCTTTCTGCTATACTGTCTTATTAGAACAGCACCTGGTAACACCAAGAAATCAGCTAAAAACACCTCTTCTGCTAGCTGCTCCACCATGCTGTTCATCCCCAGAGCACCTTCATAGAAGCAATCCATTTAGAAACCAAACCATTTCCTTCCAGACCTCAGATACATAATGCCTGGAAGAAGTCATGCAACACCAGGCTCTTGCCAGTAGGTCTAGTTTCAGAGAGGAGCTGAAGTGTAAGCCCCATACACACATTGATGAGAAGTGCTGCACCAGTAGGCAAGGACCAGCTTCAGTTCTGGCTGTGGTGCTCTGGACAACATACAGAAACTGCCTTTTCAGTGGGTACCTACAAGTGTTTGTGGGCAGAGGACAGCCCTACAGCTTGGTCCCCTGCAAGTGACAGGGGTCTGGGCCACAGGAGCAGTGCCAGGCCAGCAGCACAGCACTTTGCACCCTGCCTCAGAAAATATTCACAGCAAGGTTTTTAGACCTAGAGGTTTGAAATTCAACCTCATTTTCTCTTCCCATGTACACAGCTGGAAAAAGAAGCAGAAGGCCCAGGTGAGGTTTCTCCAGGGAGGCATTTAACCAGTCAGCTTTATCCAAAGGAAAGGTACTAGGGTGCCTTTGGAGTGCTGTGACTTGCAGCACAAAGCAGGACTGATGCTTCAGTCACACTCTTGTCTTCCAGGTGAGTTCCCTTTCCTGCTTACAGCACAGCAAGCTCCAGTTCTGTGCAGGCACTGGACAGCCAAAAAAAAGCTCATTCTGGGAGGGACAGCAAGAGCCATGCCTCCTGTGCAGGGAGGTGACCCATGAAGTAGTTCTGCACCCCACATCTGCCTTCCTCTCTCATCCCACCCCAAGTGCTAGTCAGGCTTCAGCTGGGGTTTGGACACTAGACACCATGGACACCTTTGCTTTTGGTGAAGAGAGTGGCATCACCCCCAGGGGATGGGCAGGCTTGCTCAGACTCACACAACAGAAGAAAAGTGAGGTGGGATGGAGGGGAGAGTCCAGAAGCCTTGTTAAAAACATCAAGTCCTGAGAAAAGAAAAAAATTCACAAAGTGACAGGGAACAGCTCAGCAAATTAGGTTTTTAATTCCCCTCGTTATGCACAGCCAGTCAATAAATTCTGCACCAAGCAGCTGCTCTAACTCTTAAACCCATTAAGCCCTACATCTGATCGGTGGGAGGGAGGGGCTGTCGGGGGGCACAGACGGCACTCCTTGAGATATGAAACATTTCCTCTTGTGAATCTGGGTCACCCCACCCAGCCCCACTCCTAACGGGTATTTTATGAAGATGGCAAATAAGAATTTATATAAATATACATGCCAAAGACACACACAACACATATGGGGAGAATAACAAGGTAACTGAACTAGACATGCTGCGGGTTTTTGTTTGGCTCAAATGAAGAGGGAGAGAAGAGCCAGAAGGTCAGGGTGTCCCTACAGCCCCAGCAGCACTCACATCCCAGGAGGTGCTGGTGGAGGGAGCTGGGTATGTCCCATATCCTCATATGCCCTCAGCCCTGACTTGACCTCTGCTGGAGCTGTGGAGATTGGCACCCACACCAGCCTCCTGCCATCTGTGCCAAGAGACACCTTTCCACTGTGCAACCTACCTGACCTGTCTGGGCCATCTATCCTGTGGCTGAGATGAACCCATTCCCTGGAAGAACCCATTTCCATCCTTTGCCAACAAACGGCAGTGGAGGTAAGCCATCACCTGCAGGCATGTCAGAACAGATGTATTTTTGGACAAGTGTCTCCATGTGGTCCCCCCCTGCCCATCACAGTCAGGGGACCATCTCAGAGATGTTATTGCAAACATGCTGCCCAGCACAAGCAGGTATCTCACCTCAGATCTGAAAGGCAGATGCAGGGACCATCTGCAGAACACCTGTCAGCCTTGCTGGTGCCTATGACTCAGAGAACCCCCTCTACTGCTATCATAGGGCAGAAAGACATGGCCATACCCATCTTATTCCTTCCCATCCTCCAACCTGAGCTTCAGCAAAGCCGTTACTGGGAGACTGCTTGCAAAGTCACTAAGGGGAAGGAATGGGATGGGACAACTGGATTTTGGTGTCTAAAATAAAGGGAAAGGATCCCAAAGAGCTAGATGGGCAGCCAAGAGTGAAGACAAACAGGATCAGAGGTGAAAGGAAGAAGAAAATCATGAAGCAGTGAGGTAAGCCCAAAGAGGGGCAGATCTGATGCAGCAAAAGGCCAGAAGCTGTGACAGCAACTCCCAGGGTGAAGGGGCAGATGGCTTTAGAGGTGGTATCTGGCTGACTGCAGAGATGAAAGGCAGGAGAGAAGAGGGAATGTACTGGGAGTGGAAGAGTGTTCAACAGCCAAGACATTTTTGCTTGTTAATTGGCAACCAGCTAACACATTAATTACAAAGTTGTATGGCCAAGAAAAAAAACGGCAGCAGAACACTGTATTCCTTCTAAAATGCACTCCTCATTCAACAGACCTTGCTTCTGAGATGCCTGCTTGTGCTGCCATTAACATTCAACACTTCAAGCGCCCCAAGTCTTGGGAGTCATCACAACCTGCAAATGAACATGGCAGCAGCAGCCCCATCCAAGCAAACTTGACAAGCAGCCTGAGCCGTGGACTTCCCCTCTTCCATGCTCTAGATTAAGCTACGACCTTCAATGAAAACACATCTTCTTATGAACAGCGGGGTGCCATGCAAGCCACATCATCCCTGGCATGTTCTTGGCTGCAGAAGCTTCATTGCAGCCACGCCAGCAGCCTGGCTCCTGGCAGGGCTGCCACTAAAAACAACAACACACTTTGTGATACGGCAGGAAGAACACTTGATAAATCACTTGCTAACTACTTACCACCCAGACCCTCAAAGACATTTCCACACTCAACTCCCATTGATAGGAGTGGGGACCTAGATATTTTGAGCGTTCAGATTAAAAGCAGTCCCACTTTTAGCTGTTGAGTCCTAACTGATCTCAGATTAGTTGGAAAGTTTAATTGCAGGACACGTGCATCTAGCAAAAATGTATTGTTTATTCATCTCAGAGAAAAATAGTAAAAGCTCACTCCTGCAAATTGCATACCCACTGCAAAACAGGAATAAACAGTCCTTTCTGCATCAGTATTCATCAGCACTGAAAGGTGCTAGAGGACCAAAGAGTGACAAGCTTAAGCTTTAGTAAAGTAAGGAGCATAAATTAAGGTTTGGTTGACTTCTGTGGAACACAGGCTGAAAAGGGTCTGCTGCTATAATCCTATCCTGCCTAAAACCTTCTTCACTTGGAAGGCTGGTTGGAGCTGCTATTCATGTTCCAGCCCCCAGCCAAAGCCCCAACTCTCACCAAAGGCAGTTTCTAACCTGGGAGTCAAACACAGGTTTTATTGTTGGGACTGAAACAGAGCCATTGGCATGTGCTGGAATTGTCAGGACTCGGAGCCATCAGCGTGCCCTGGAAGTTGTGGTCAAAGCTCCCCTTTGGCACCACATTATCTCAGACTCACCACACAGCTCTTGGAAGCCCGAGACACAACCTTGGGCTGAATCCAGACACCCAACCAGGGGCCTGGAAAGCTGGCCAGCTGCAGCCAAGCCCCCAGACTTTCTCCATGCTGCATTACAGCCCTCTCTGCTCCTCCAAACCTGCTGACAAGTCACAGGCAGAACTCCAGGCAGCCTGTTAGGGCAACTCCTGCCAGCACTCCCACTGCCCTCCCTTCAGCTCCAATGAAGGATTCTCACTTTTCCCCTGAACTTTCCAAGCAGTTTGAGTCTGTTGGTGTACTTTTAGGTAAAAATCTAGTTCTTGCAACTGCCTTCCTGGCAGTTGTGGGTTTTTTTTGCCTGGGACTCTAAAGGTCTCCTATGGCCCAAGCCTCTTGACTTCCACATTGGCACAGCTGTAAGGGAGGTGAGCCCCAGTTGCTGTGAGACATATCACCATGTTTTGCATCCAGCAGTTTGGGAATGACAGAAAAGTAATCTCAGATTCTTTCCACATGCAACAGTGACATTATGGGAAGGCGTTTGGCCTTAAAGTTTTATTTGTTCTTCAGGAAGAGGGGATTGCTAGAAGATCACACAGAATTCACTCAACAGGACAAGGTGTTTTAAGTGCTCACCACTGAATAGCAGCATGTGCCAAAAGGTACCATGTAAATTAGCACCACACTTCTTGTCTCATGAAATCAGGACAAGAGGTAATGGCTTTAAACTGTAAAAGAGTAGATTTAGGTTAAGCATTAGGAAGAAATTTTGCACTATGAGGGTCGTGAGACACTTGCCTGGGTTGTTCAGAGAAGCTGTGGATGCCCAATCCCTGGAAGTGTTCAAGGCCTGGCTGGGGCTTGGAGCAACCTGGTCTAGTGGAAGGTGTGCCTGCCCATGGCAGGGGGTTGGGACTAGATGGTCTTCAAGGTCCATTCCAACTCAAACCATTGTATCATTCTATGATTTCCTGATGATCACCACCAGTGCAGAGGCACTAAGTATGCATCAGCAGCCAGCCACACAAAAGCCTCTCTCCAACCCACTCCATGCAGTTAATGAGATTCATCTTAATTAGCTGTGTAAGAGATGTGAAACTAATAAATGAAACCAGCCACTGAATCAGTAAATAATTATTTTTCTGCTTTCTTCTGTTTGGTTCTTATGTTGCTGGAGTAAGCATTGATTTTACACTTGAAATGAGACAGCACAGGTCTGCCTTGGGGCAGTGCGAGGCTGCAAGTGGGGCATCAGCAGCCCCCACAGGGTAGAGCCCCTGGGGGGGGCACACAGCATCCAGGGCTTTTGGCAGGGGTCCCAGTGCATGCAAGGGGAGAGCACCCAGCCTGCGCTCCAACCAGGACCTGCCCACACCTGCAGACACTTCTTTGCATAATTATCACAACTCCTCTAAACAGCACAAGCTCACTAATAACAGCACATGTCAGCAGTCACAACTCCAAGCACATCAAATAAAGATGGCATTACTGCAATCACATTACTTGCCATCCCCTCCACCTTGTAGATTGAGACAGATCTTGTTACCAACCTTGCTAGGTTTGCCCACTCATTTTCCAAACCCCATTAGCAACACTCTGTATCAAGTTAGGACAGAAAGGAGGCTCTGCAGTGCTGGGTGTATATTCAGGACTCATACAAAAAGGTTTTGAAATCAGAGCGAGCTTGCTGAGGCCAGCTTCTTCAATATATTAACCTGCAGTTTTAAGAGCTGCCCCTTTGCACCAAAGATACTCCCTAGAGGTCTGGGCCCCTCCAGACCAGGGCCACACACAGCTGAGTTGGTTCTTAGCTCAGTGCTGGGGTAGGACACAAGCAAGCAGAAACCAGGGAAGCAAAGCCTTTGTAGGCAGTTACCCCAGAGGGACCTGAAACTTCCAAGCCGACAGAGTAGTCTGTGGGCCTTTCCCTCCTCTGGCTGCAAATGGTCACCTCCCTTCCCTGCTGCTCCAAGGGGAGGGAAAACCCTTCCAGAGCAGGGGCAGGGACTATTTCTCTTTAACAACAGTTAATTACAAAAAATTAGGTGCAAAATTCACTACTCTCCTCCCTTGCCTTAAGTATTTCCTCTACAAATGAGCTGCCAATACACTGCCTCATGCAGAGACCTTTCTGTATGGCTGGCCCCAAGGACTTAAGACTCTGGGATCAGGCTTTCCTCTCCAAAACCGTCACATCAAATTAAAATGATTATAGGTTGGCTTCTCACTTGCCTTCTGAGGGCTGAACTTCAAGTTCTCAATTTCATCCCAACTGCGAGAACCAGGAGTTCTGTGAAACTTTGAATTCAAGACAAAGACCACTTAACACACAAATCTGAAAAATATACATCTGAAGACCTGTGGCTGTAGTTACAAGAGTCAAGACTCCAAATCTTGAGTTGTAATAATTGTAATAACATTTAACTTATGGTAGCAACATAGATTTGTGCATAGAAATATCTCTACCGCTTCAGATTACCGAAGTTTGTAATATATTGGGAAACAGGGTCCTGAATGGTCATTAGCATTAATTATTCTGAAATGCCCTACCCCAGAGAAAAGGAAGCAAATAAAGATGCTGTGATACACCAAGCAAATCATTGATATAGTATCTGCTTGTCAATCAGCTGTCCGCAGCAGAGAGCATTTTAATTAAATAGAACCAAAACACTCTTTTGAAGTCTAATAAAATAGCCAGTAAACAATTGTCGAGGACAGTTCAAATGCATCTGTGCACTTGCTGTATAGTAGTCATGTGGTATTACACTGTTGTTGATTGTGATAAACGAAGCTAGAGATCAAAAGGAACAATAGTCTGTAATCAAGGATATCTCCATAATGGTTTTCCTGAAGGATGTTTGTGCAGGTGAGAAAGGAGTAAAGCATTGTTTCATCAAATGGTAATTTCCCTGTATCTCACAGAATGAATCCCATTTGCTAGTCAGGTCATAATTCAATTAAAGGGGAGAATCCTCTGAGAGGGAATGAAATCTGTTTGACTGGGATGCTGCAAATCACACCAAGAAAGAAAATGGCATTTGGTCCTGACATGATTTATTTCCTACTGAGTATCTTACAATTCCTACAAGATAAGCCAAGACCAGAAATTATCATGTGTACATGGTTGTTGTGTCTGATCCTCTTTATTTTCTCTTCTCAACTGCAGGACTGCATGTTCCAACCTTATCTTTTAAGAGGCCAGTAAAAGAAATATTTTCACAGAGGCAAAGCAACTCTTGCTCTGCACCCAAGGCAAGATGAGCTGGTGTAACGGACCCATGGACACAGAGATTATAGGGCTGCTCAGAACAATGGCAAGCAGATCCTCCTCTAGCACTGTCCACCCCATACATGCCACTGCTGAGGCACCTGGGGAGCACTGCTGGCTTTACTCATGTCTACCTCTTCCAACAATACCTCTGGAAAGAGAAGCCGTGGGCTAGAGCCCAGGCTTGCCAGCCTTGGGATTAGCAGCACCTTCCTCTGGGGAAGACCTTCCTCCCAGTGTATTGGCAGCTCAACACCAGCACTGCTGAACTCAGCTATGAGAATCCATCAGTGCAGCTTTGACTGTGCTCACAGCTTGCACCCATTAAAAGGCTGATCTGAGACAATGGGAGACAAACTCCACTGATGTCTCAGACATTAAGCCAGGTCCAGCATGGGACCAGTTTGCCATACTCTCATCAACCCTCCTGCTGCTAAACCTGTATGGGTGAAAGCCAAACACAGAGTGAATGCAGCCAGCCTGACCTCCATCAAACAAGTTCAAGTACATATTGGCCAACATGGAGCAAGGTAAGTTTCTTACAGCTGGGGCAGGACCATGTCTGTTTGAGGACTGTGCCCTGCAGCAGAACTGGAGCTCACTGAGCTCTCTGAGGCTGAAGAGTAAAGGTCAGTAGAAAACTCCAGCAGAAGCTGTCACTGACTAGAGGCCACCATCAACTACTGAGGTTCAAGAAGGACATACCATCCTCCTCAGACTTGCCAGAACAGCACTTGTCTCGGATCAGGCTTGAATAAGAAATCAAAGCTCCCAGTTGATTGGTTTGCACACATTACAGCTTTGTAAAGCCCTCAGCCTTCAGGGACTGGCACATCAACAGAGGCCAGAGGAAAAAAGGTCTTTGGGGTGTCAGCCACCCTGACCCAGGGCCCAGCACAGCAACCGTGGCAGAGGAGGGGAGAGCCACACACCAACAGCACCTCCCCGTTCTGTCAGCAAGGGAGACGCCCCTGCCAGCACTGCCAGGCTATCCAGCATGGCACAGCCCACTATGGCAAGGCCAGGGAGTTAGGAGGTAATGCTGCCACCCATCCTCACCAGCCAGAGCCAGGGTGAGGCCCCGCTGCCTGCCAGCCCAAGCCCTGCCATGGCCACCACCCCACATTTCTCTCTTCTCCCTCAGCACCAGCCACCCAGGGAACCTCAGCTCATCTCCTTGGCCACCAGC
>NW_009952066.1:1864660-1877152 GCF_000747805.2 Chaetura pelagica
AGGAATGCCCGGGTGGGGGATGTGTTGTGATGCCTTTGGCCTCCTCAAGAAGGATGTCAGGCACCCCTAGTCGGCTAACAATTTGTGAATTCATTAGTCTGGATAATGTAGCTCATTTCTTTTGCTGCTTATTTCACAGCCACCCTTTTCACAGCAGTGGGGAGAAGCCATGCACAGTATTCCCAGCAACATTTCGCTACCTTTGGAGAAATTTTTAGTTAACTGACCCTCCTCCTCCCCCTCCTCCCAATTTGCTTTAAGGATCTTAATTTCCCTCTTCTTGCCATCAGGGGAACATCTTTTCCTCCCCAGGCTCTCATTCACACTCCAAATCCAAAGCGCAGGTAAACAGACATTTATCCTGGCCTGTCAGCAGGCAGGAAAAGCTAATTAAAATATCTGTAGCTCTGCTGCATGGTATTGCAATTCTCTGCAATTGGATCAGAAAGCCGTTTGGCCAAAAGTAAATTGTATTTGAATTTATTATATTTTTATTTTATGCAGTTCCCTTTACTGTAACTACCCATAACATCTCTAATTATCATAAAAATGTCACTGCTCCGCATAAGTCTCTTTTCTCATTGCCTCAGACGTTCCTGAGAAGTCATGTGCCCATACAAACTGCCTGATTTGCAAAGCCCTCTTGTTAAAGCCTGTTTCCTTCTAAGTGCACTAAGAAAATTATGAAATGACACTTCCAGCTCTGCTTGGTGTGGACAGACAGGTTGGGGATGCCACAGCAGAGGAAAACCCACCCCATTATGAATCAAAGGAAAATATAATTTTGAAAATCATCTTGTGCTTCACATTTCACCCTGTGCCATTCACTGCCCACACCACTTCCCTCCATGGTTGTGTAGAGGAGAACTTCCCAGGGGTCAGCAGCAATGAACTGCAGACCTGTATGTTGCATGGTACACCAGGAGATGCAGTTACTACCAGTTTTACTCCTGAGCCGAAACTTAATCTAAATTTGAGAACAAAAGCATTCCTATTTGTCCTTGCATGTCAAGGATTACAACTATTGAAAGTGTTTTCTATCATCATCTTGTCACTTCCGCAGCTTCTTAATCTCCTTCTCTCTGCTGCTCTCTGCCTCCCTCTCACCAGCTCTCCCACTGCCCCAGGGATGTTTTGGCCCAGTGGCTGCTGGTCCATTCAGCTCCCTAATGAGAGAATTCAAATACCTAAACCAACCTTTTGCTAACAGCTTTTAGACAAACATGGCTATCTAGCAACAAGAGCAAACAAGTGCTGCAGATCACATGTGTGGTTTCAGCCATTTACTTCTCACCTTCAGATAACTTTCTGTAATGAAAGTTTCCCTTTTCACAGAATTTATAACATTCATTTGCTGACAGAAAAAGGCAAAACCCACAAACACCCAATTTTAAGACACTGAGTGTTTCAAAAACTTGGGCACCCGTGTCACACACTAATGGCTGGTGGAAGGAGCCAGCACTGCAGCATTATTTGCCCACCAGCCCCAGAAGACCATTGACATGACCTGGGAAAGAGCCAGGAGATAGTGAACATGGTGTGGATGAAGTCACCATTAAGCACCGTTATCTCAGAGTGAAAGAAAAACAGCTTGTTTTTTAAACCTTCAGCAGAGGAATTGAGTGTTATCTTTTGGCTGACACAAGGAAATCTTACTGCAGCTATTTATCTGAGAGCCAACTGATTTTGTAGTTTGCAAAATTAATAGTATTTAGCCTGTTAGTTTCCGTAGTAACCAGCCCAGCCATCCATCTCTGCCTGCGACAAGGTCTCTTCAGCATTTCACATAGTACTTAATCCATTTTCTTGCTCTCACCTCGCTCTCACCTTTACTTTCAGCACAGAATGCAACACAATCCACTGCCACTAAAGACTAGGCTGAGAGTCAGATTAAAATTATCCCTGTTTGCCCTGACCTCTTTTCTCTGCAGGTGAGAGTGTCCCCATTCAGCAGCTAAATGAAGCAGAAATGATGGAGTGTTTGTTTTCCCTGACTTTTCCTCAGCTTGCCAGTAAATTTACAGCCACGAATATGAAGTGTTAATTTAATGTTCCCACTGAGCATCTCATTGTCAACAAAGGCTTCAAACCATAAGAGAGGAAAAGGTTAGCTCATGCAGAAAATGACCCTTATGGTTTGATTGTCTTCTGGTCCAGACTAGCAGCAAGCAAAAAGCTAAGGGCTTTGACTTCCAGCTTAATGCATTTGATGGCAATAAATGGAACCTCTCTACATCCGCACGAAGAAAGAATCACCTGTAATGCTCACTTATTTGTCTGTGCAGGCAATCTCCGCCAAACCAAAAGGGAAGTGGGCCTCTCTCCTTGCTCCCACAACTAATTTGACAGAACCAAAAAGTTAAACCCTTCATTATCTCAAACTCAGACGGAAGGGGTTTGCTTGCTGGAAATTACAACAGAACATTAACAGTGGCATGAACCATGAAATTACTTTCTTCACCTGGTGCTTCAAAACTTTAAGGCCTTGGCTCTGGTGACATGCAAAAAAGTTCTTCCAGTGGAGAGGAGTCACGGAAGGAAGGAAAAAAAAGAAGGTTTAAATAATCAAAAGCCTTTTTCACATTTTCTTGCAGAATTATACCTGCAGAAGGCTTTATTCACAGCATGTTTAGTTCCTTTATCTCGTAAAATAAGCTTAATACTTACTGTAAGTAATATCTACAGAACTAATTTACAGACCAAGCAGACCATAAGCAAGAGCACCACAGTATGCTTTTTACTAAACTTACCCTGTTTGGTATCTTTAGGAAAAAACAAACCCTTGCAGTATTGTGGAATAGTACATAAAAATTAAGAAAAGACTGGAATAAAGGATTTTTTTTTCCCCTCCCTCACACCTGAAACTAAACTTGGAAGCCAGATTGAGATAATACATGCTTACAGATACAGAACTGGACTATTCAGTGAGAAGACAAGTTAATTCCGCTACTTTTTGGTACCCCCGCAAAACTCAGTGATTAAATTGGCAATTTCACAGGCTGCTTGCATTCATTCTGCTTAGGAACACACTGTTTTTCAAAGAAATTAATAAGAATTATTCAAATCTATCAGAGCCATCTGTCACATTAAATTGACTGGTCATTTACTTATGATGAGCCCACATATTCTGCATTACCAGGAGAAACTCCTGAGCCTTCCTGCCAACGCAGAGGCAGGACAGGGATGCTGCAGCCCCTCCCAGCCACACCACAGGACTCAGGGCGCTGGATGTGACAGGCACTTTCATGCATTTTAACGTGTTCAGCAAAGCATCACAGTTGACTGAACCCAAAAAGCCTGAAAGCAAATTGGAGCGTACAGTAAGGAAACTGCTTTGTTCTCCCTGATCACACAGCACTGCCATTCCTTCGCCAAATAAACCCCTGCCTCTTAACATTAGGTTTGGCCTGAACCAGAACACCAAGGTGTTACAGGGTCTACATGCAAAAAGAGACCCAAATGAGAAAGGACTGCTGAATGCATGAAATGGGATTCAGGAAAACACTCCAGGCCCAAACAGTCTTGAAAAGCCAGCTTTGCCACATTTGCTTCTAAAACTAACTAAAAGCCTCTACTAGCAGCCAAAGCATTAAAAAACCCGCCAAACATCTCAACCCCACCCAGGAACTATTAACTGGAAATCCACAAAAACATGTTTCTATGAGCACAGAACACAGATACATCTGAATATATAGGGCTTTCAAAAATGTGACTTAATTTGTGTTAAAACTTTTTAAATTGTTATAATTTTGACTCTCCATATCCTTCTTGTATTCAAAAACAAGCAGAAGAAAATGCCTTAAGAAATTACAGCAGTGTTTGCAGCCCATCTCTTACCTGTACACCAAGGCTGACAGGTATGTCAGAGGTCAGAGCTGAAGCACTGGGTTTTCAAAAAGGACCTAGATTATCTAGATTAGTTTCTTTAACACGTCCATCTGACTGCTCAGCTATTAGGAAGCAGCCCTTCATGTCCCTTGTGAACATCATTGAAATCACTGCCCCAGGAAAGCCAAACTGCTTAGGAACAGGTGAAGATGATGCATCTTGTAGGGACAAAAAACCCCAACATCCAAGAATAACAATGGAAATTGAATTTTAAAAGTCCCTTTTAGTTGTACTTCAGTAATACACAGACTGAATTAGGCATACTGAATGTGTCCCTTTTTTTAAGTGCCTGCAAGAAATACAGGCATGCTTGAAGAGACAGTGGTTTTTAGTTAAAAAAAATGTTCAGTGTGCCAAAATATGTTTAGAATCACCATGCTACAGTTCACTAACAGCACACACAAACCCACCCTGCCTTTGGTATCTATTTGCCAGTCTCATTGTCAGTTCGCAGTAGTCAGTTTGAAAGCAGCAATTCATTCTCTACAGTCTTTTCTTAACACAATTTTCAGCCTGCAATTTACATGATAGGAAAATTACAACCCTGCTGCACCATATTATGTGATATAAATGTTATTGCAATTAAGCCAACAAGGAAAATCCCAGAAAACAAAGATGTTTAGTTCATGCTTTCTGCCTATTCTCTCCCCAGAACTCAAGCAGTTACCACAGAGGGGAGAAAAGTTTCCCATTAGAAGATGCCTGCCAACAGCAGGAGCTCAGAAGCAGCACAAACCTGTAGCTGATGTGTTGGTTTTTCTCACACCTCCCTAGGAAGTTACTGGCCCAGAGCATAAGTGTGTGAGAACAAGCACTGTTTGAAAAATTAGGTGCAGCCAAAAGTGGTCCAGATATCTAGGCATCCTTCTGGCAGTGGAGCTAAGACATGCCAGGGTACCCCAGCAGGGATTTCCCATCAATTACATGGGAGATTTTCACTCCTCATTCTCAGCTTCCACCCAGGGTTTCCTTCTTCCAGCCACAGCTCCAAATGCCTCTGAACTTTGTGCACTAGAGGGTGCACCCATCCTCCCGGCACAGATAAATAGGATAGTTCTTGTTAAGTGCCCTCCACATTAAAGTCCATCAACTATTTTTAACCATTCTTGGCCAACATGCTGCCTGTCACCAATCTCTGGGTGAATCTCAGAGGAGAAAAAATATCTGCAAATTATTTTGCTACTTTTAAAGTCATGATACATCTATGGACAATATTGTTATAATGGCGAGGTTAGAAGTCTAATATAATACTAAATTATATATGGGGACAATTTAAGTGCCATGGCAGCTCAGGCATGTGAGTTGAATTGCACTGAGCACACAAGAACAAACAGGCTCTGGATTTAAATTGTTTGTCTGAAGCAACCATAAGTTCATGCTGAAATACGGGTGTCTAATTAGCTCCCAAAGGCTGAAACATCCCAGCTGGCACCAGGAGCCAGTGGTCATGGGAGCACAGAAAAATCAACGTTTTCTTCCTGGCTCCAGCTTTCTGACAAGGCTGTTAGAAGGATTTTACATTACACCCTAAGCTTCACAATCAGCTAGAATAAATAAAGATTTCACTGAAATATCCTTACTGGTAAGAGTACTAAGGAAAGAATGTACATAACCCCCACAAATTTATCCCCCCAGACCACTACTATGATGTGACAATTAGAAATAAGACCTACATGGTCCCATGGGTGGACACAGACCCCCATTTCTCATGTCACACACAGGCAGTGCTGCTGGTCTGGACAGACGCTGGAAAAAAAGCTTGTTTGCAACACCAGGTTTGCTTTACAAACACCTTGCACCTTTTCTTTCATGGGCTTAGTTACAGAAGTGTCAGCCATATTAAGCTACTTGTATTTCACTGTTTCTGAAGAGGAGATAGGAAAAAGAAGAGTCCTTGCATTCATCATTTACTCCAAGGTGCTGTAACCAGGTGGAAACTTGCCTTTTATATGCTGAACTGTGTCTATGAAAACACATTATCTTTAAGTGGGCACTGGAGGAACCACACACAACATTGACTTCATGCCCTCGCTAAGAGGGGATACTTCTGTCATTTGAAGATTTAAGTGGAGATTAGCACAAAGCTCACCTGCATCTTTTTTTTTTTGCCAATTCAGTGTATTTTGGACATGCTCTGTAGCAGCAAAGCTCCTGGCATGGCAAAGCCACAAAGAAGCCCTGAACTGTCCATATATTTTTGTCCTCTTAAATAAAATCAAGGACAGGTAGTTGCTTTTGCCCTTCATGTAACCAGAGCAGCTCTCCATTTTGTCTGTCATAACCCCTATTCTGGACAAAATCAGAGGCCAGATGTGCCAAGATCCTGGGGCAGAGCTGCAATTACTCAGGTGGCTTCCAAGTTCTTCCCCACTAGACTGCAGATGCAAAGCCTGGTCAGCACCTGAGCAGAAATGCTATTTTCTCAGCAGTCAACAAGCTCAAACACTTTAACATCCCCAGCTACTCTGCCATGTAGGAGACCTGAGAAGCAAAACAGGTATTTCTTCCTTCATGTTCTTTTTTTTTGGCTCCTAGGCCTGGGCACTGGAGGATCATGGAGAGACTGGTACAAGATTTGGCTGATTTGAACTTCCCTGAGCTTCCAGAGAGCTGTGGAAACCATTCACCACAGACCATTTTGGGTGCCAGGCAGGAGACCCTGTGGAAGATGTCCATAACTCTAGCTGTTCAAGAAGTGAAGAAAGCCTCTTGCAGGAGCTGGAAGGGAGCACCAGGTGCTTACCATAAAGGCCATTCATGAACAGGTCTTACCTCTCACACCCTCATGGCTGAATGCTCCCTGGCCCTTCAAAAGCCCTTTTCCCTCTGCCATGTGCCCAGCCAGTGGGATACGGAGCAGCCGCCAGTGCTGCAGCCACACGTCCCTAATGGCTCTCTCCCATGTGCTGCCACGCTCAGCTGATTAGTTGTGGGTGATCTGAAATGTCAAACTATTAGCCTTGACAGCTACTGCCAAGGTTACTATCAGCCGAAAATATCTTTTTAATAATGTAACTGTTTGCAAGTGGAAAAGATGATGCTTAAAATACAAAGCGGTAAATAAGTAGGAATTACTGAAACAAACCACAAAAAGCCTTCTGTTTTTAGTCAGCCTTTCCAAGGCACATCTTGGCTGGTTTTGACAGGATCATGTCCTTGCAGCAATTTGCAACATCGTAATTAAGACAGCAGAACCATTAAAAACAATGAAAGGCCTCCTACTAGAGTGTCCTCCCACCACACCTCTCACCTGCACACCCATCCTGCTGTGGGTCTGTAACCTCTACTTGTACAAATACTCCATCCCCCTCCAGGGGTGGGAACACCTGGAAGGAAAATAACTCTTCCCACAGAGAGAAAGGGGGACAGGGTTCTTCCCAGCATCTACAGCCAACACAGCACTGAATGAAACCACCCTGGTTTAGGATGGGACAAAAGCAGTCAGCTCTTCCTCAGATGTATTTTATCCAAGCGGTTTCTTCTCAAACACAGCTATTTGCTAGGATGGGTACATTCCCTCTCACTATTAGCAATTCTGGAACAGACAATTTGAAAGTATTCCCAGTTAAAAAAGAAACCCAAATGATGCTGCATTTAGCTACTGTTATGCTTGAAATGTCTTGTGATTTATTGGAAAAACATTAATTTATTTGAAACATTTTTTTACTCTATGCCAGTGCCACAGCAGGGAATAATCACCACATTTCAAGCTCAGAGCAAAACTCAGATACAGGAAAAAATTAAACAAGGATAACAGCAAGAAACTGTTAATGATCAAAAATATTTTACTGCAGGTTCAACAACAAAGTCTGGAGACGATAAGTCTGTGCGTGTACTAACATGATATAAAAAAGTGATTATTCAGCCATTCATGGGGACAGAGCTATTGATTCGAGTAACAAAGAACACTGTATAAACTGCAGTGGTTTTGCTCTCTTTAGCCTGGGAAAATTGATTTTCTTAAACATTCCCTTGAACCTGCAGTAGGGTTTAATCTGAACGTAAAGAAGCCTTTTATAAACTCCCATAAATTAAAAACCTCTCTTCATTTTGCACATTTTTGGCTCCTGCTGTTACAGCAGAAACCCAAAAAACTTTGGAGAAAGAGGTGGAAGTGATGATTGCATTTTGTTAGTGTTGCCAGTGCACATTTGTTTACACAGATTTAAAAATAACATGTAAGTATCGAATATAAGTGAAGCTAAACATAAGGCAGCTTAATACTTCTGCAAGACATGAAGACTGGAATCTAGCAGGAAAAGAGAGATAAGAGCATCATCACACCTGAATGGTGAGCAAACAAATGCAGAACTGCCCATGAGCCATCTTTCCATACTCTGGGCACATTGTGCTCCACAGAATAGCTATGAAGGTGAAGATATCTACAAGAGCCAACACCAAACCCTTCTGGATTTGCTTGTCCTGCTGCAAATAGGTTGCAGAAGGAAGCAGCAGCCACAGGGTAAGTGTTGCACACAACAGCTTTCCTGCTGGAGATGCAACAGGCCCTAGTAGCGACTGGATGTAGGCTTGAGGCTACTCTGGGTCTGTAATTCCAGGCAGCTCCAAAGCTTCCAGCTCCAGATCTGCCCCTGCAGTGTGACCCCCTGAGTTGTGGCAGGAGCAAACACCCCTTATTGTAGCTGTTATTAGTAGAGGACACAATGAGGAATCTTGGTAAATGTGTAAGCTAAACCTTGGAAAAGCGTGTGGAGGGGGCTTTGGTGAGAGCACTAGCACAGCACAGCTCCAGGGACAGCCCATCTGACCTGGGTGTTCCAGACCTGTGCCACTACAGCCCAAGGCTCTCAAGGGACCATCTCCTTCAGAACCATCAACAGCTGCAGGTGAGGTCTTGCCCAGCCCAGCCACAACCAACAACCTCTCTTCCTGCAAACTATAGTACAGGTCCTTGTCAGCATGCCTGGCTGGGGGGTGAGCAGTGGCAGAGGGTCCTCCTCCTGAGCCTGCTCCTGCAGGAGGACATTGGAGCACCAATGACATCCTTAGTTCTGGGCATATGGCAATACCAGCGCTAGCAGGATCTGTGCCTTGCCAACCAGGGCTCAGCCAGCACCAGCACCCCTTGAGCTGAGCCCAGCGTGGATGAGGGAAGCTGAAGGCTGTGGTGCATCCTGCTCTGCACCCAGGACTGGCACCAGCACATCCCACTCACACGTGGTGCCAGGGCTGTTTACAGCTCCTGCACACCACCGCCTTTGTGGGCCCGCTGAAAAACCCCAGTGTGCAGTATGCCACTGTACATCTACACTGTTGTTTTTCCCCTCAATAAGGCAGTAAATGACCTTTTATTCAAACAACAATTCCTAAAACAAAACCAAAAACCCACCGCCCTCAGAAGATCTGTGAGCAGAGAGGGACGATTTGTTATTTCAGCAGCAGCAGCCCTGTGTGCTATGCAAACAAACCCCATGCTCTGTGTTCTCATGAGCCTCCTGCTGACTTCGCAACTAATTTTGTTAGCAAAGAGAACACACTGGGCTGACATCAAGGCATCAAGGAGACCAGAGACGTTTGTTCATAACTTTGTAATGAACATTGATCAATCAATTTTTGCCCATGTGGGGAGGGAAAAGCCGACAAACAAAACCCATATGGGAAGATTCTGTTTAATGGCAGGAAGGGCAATTAGGCATCCAACCTTCCAGTGAAACTAGGTTCCTTACAGTCCTCAGTGCTTTTAAAAAGTCTTCCCCTTAAGCTCAGTGCAAGCAAAATCTACTGGCAAGACTCTAAAGGAGGAAAAAATCAGCTGCAATCAAGAGAATGGTTAGTGGGCCTGCAAACAGCACTTCTGAATGCAACAGAACAAAAAAGACAGGTAAAGGCTCCTTTCAAAGTGAAGGAAACTCTATATCCATGTGAGTCATCTTTTTTAGCATGTATTATATCAGAGCAAAAATATCAAAATAGAGAAAATGCTAATTAGCTATAAAAATAATTAAGTGTTCTGTAAATAATGGAACATGTGCATGTTTACTCAGGTCTACTCCTTAACACAAAAGCCCATCTCCTTTGCTGTTATCACTACAGAAGGTTTCTAGGCCTCATCCAAGTTCTTGCAAGGCATAGTATGGACCAATGGAGAGGCAGACCATGCCCCACAGGGACTGCAGCCCAAATACACAAGGGACAAAGGCAGAAGACAAGCAGAAAGGATGCAGTCAAGGTGAACTGTGCAACAGCAAAACCAAGAAAAAACACTAAAGTGTGTGGTTCAAGGTCCAACACCCCCTTCAGAGGCTCAGGTCGCTCAAATCTCATCCTCTGTGCACCAGCTCAGCAGAATGAGCTGCACAAGTGAGCCTGTGCAACCCCTCAGGGGCCTGCAGAACAGAGATGCTCATTTATACAGCTCACTAATTAAGTGCCAGAACCAGCCACCAAGGGATGAATTCACAACACCTTTGAAAACCTGTGCTGGAAGTACAGTCAAGAAAAGTGTCACAGAGTCAGTGACACTGCCCTGTACTATGGCCCAGGCTGGGCCAGTAATCCCTTCTCACCCTCACAGTTCACTCAAGTAATACACTCACATTTCAGGTGTGAAATGTCAGTGCTGGAATTTCAAGCTGCAAGCTGCTGAGATGATGGCTACTCACAGAATACTGACTGCTGCATTTGGACTCACAGGCATGATTTTCCCTGTAGAACTTCCCCTGAAGACTCCCTCATCTCACTAGCCTTGCAAAAAAGATAGGAAAGCTGCAAATGAATTTATGGAGGCAGAGGCTTCCAGCTACTTCTTTCCAACACTTGCAAACACAGAGAAACCTCATGCTTGGGTACTTCCTAACTAGCTGATTGTGTTACAGAGAAATGCTACGTATTAGTCCAACACACACAAAATGCAGTCTGTGGAAGCTAACAAATGCAAATTTCAGTGGAAGGAACAATCACACAACCAATTTAACAACAGGTACAGAGATAGCTCAATTGAATATCGGGAGAAGATATTTTTGTTCAGAGAGAAGCAACCCATATTTCTCTTCTGGGCTATGGAACCTATCTAGTATTTTCAATGTATTTACTGGACAGACAGCTAGATGGCAGAACAGCCCAGTGGAAGCACCCGAGCCCATTCCCCCGCTGGGGCAGGACAGGTTATCATCCCACAGCAGGATTCAGGACTATTCCATTGATACAATTTCCATTACTTGAGATGCAAACATGCCCTAAGGTGTGTGAAACAAGTTGCTCACCTGAGCAGCCTGGTATTTCTGCAGGCTCCCAGCTACTAACACCAAGGGTAAGTTCATACAGAGCAACAGGGCATAGTTCCAGCATAGGTCTAAGCAGAATGTTCTCCAAGCATGTTTAACCTGAGCTCCAGCTGTCAGCTTGTGCCAGTACTGTTAGATTTAATTTCCACGCCCTGAACTGCTACCTGACCCCAGGTGGCTCCCTGGAATCCTGCTTGCCCTTTGCCTAGAGTTCATCAATGCTCTGGGGGACAATCCCTCCATGCCACATGCCTGCACAGCACTTTGCACTGCAATGTAGTTGTCCTGACACTGCAAGGATACTGCAGAGAAACAAAAAAACCCCCCAAAAACAGCTGTAAAACAAAGCAGCTCAACACAGCATGAGCCAGCAGAAACACCCCTGCACAGAAGAGGCTGGGGCTGACAGAATTAGCTCCGAGGGAGAGAGTTCTGTGATTTAAGAGCTATACAAAAGCAGCCAAATGGAGAAGAGAGATTAAGCACATCTTCCAAAGTTTACTCTTGCAGCCTCACTAACAGTTCACAACACTATTTACTTAGCAAGTGTTTGCGACCTTATTTTCCCTTCGGAAAGGGCATGCTCTGAGGTTGCACTGGAACACAACCTCCCGCTCATTAGCTGGCTCCCCGAGCAGGGAAATGCCACCTGGAGTGATGTCAGGGCTACCGAGCTGCACACCAAACTGCCCAGGGATGGTGCTGTGCCCCTCCTGCAGCTGAGTGACATTTAGCCAGGCCCTGTGAGCTACAGAGCTCAGGAACATCGCGCTGTCAATCTCCCTCCCATATCTCCGGGGGCTTGCAAGAGCCAAGCTCGCAGCAGCTGTCCTCTCTGCAGCCAACTCACCATCTCCTTCAGCTGCCCATTTCCACAGGAGCAGCAGAGCTCCTTCGCTCTGAGAACAGCTTTGCCTGGAACTGGCTGGGAGGAGGACAAGGAGGTGGCACTGGCTGCAGGCAGAGCAGGAATTTCAAGTCTTTCTTGATAAAATGAGTTCTGGCAGTTTTAAGCATTTATACAACTGGAAATATTTACTTTTTTATTTATAAGAATCAGCATAGCTGAAAAAAAATGTGGAAGGAGCTGACAAGAGAAAACATGAATGCTATATAGAGTAACTACACAAGTACTTGCATCCTGTCTTGGTCACAGCATCAGGTGCTCAGCTCCAGCACACCAGCATATCCACAGCCCTGACACTGAGGCTATTCTGGCTTGCACAGGCTGAGGATCCGGTCAATGAAGCACTGAGCAATACCATTAATCACAAAACTAGCGCCTTTGGGAGCCCTATCTATGCGTTTTCTCCAGAGCTCCTCGCTGCAGACAGAGGCAGCAGAGCTCATGCAGTCATCT
>NW_009952066.1:1877477-1896044 GCF_000747805.2 Chaetura pelagica
GGAGGACAATATGTATTCTCCCCTTATGCTATTTACTCACAGCTACAGATGTTGACATAACAAAGAGCTAAAGACAGACAGACAGAAGGGGAATAGTGTTGCAGTCCAGACACTAAGGGCTCTATTCTTCAGAAAAGAGCCTCTGACTTCCCCACCCAGCCCTGCAATTCATTTGAAAATCATCTGGGCTGGTGAAGCTTGCTTTCCTCTCTTGCAGGACACAGATGAATATAAGTGATCATCATCTTTGCTGTTTGTTTCTGTGCTGAACTAAGCCCTTATAATTCCACAGAAAAAGCAATTGTTTCAAAATCAAGTGGCTGAAGCTCGTGGATGTGTCGGGCAGTGTGCAACTTTGCCTCCAGCTGACCTGCCCCTACCAAGGGGCTGCACTGGAATGAGCAGTGCTTTTTACTAATATTATCTTTAGAGAGCCAGATTGAAAGGGCTGACTTTTTCCATGGGAAAAATAAATGCTTTCTAGAAGCAATATCTGGTGTTCTCAAAGCTTTGCAGCTACACATGAAAAAGTTCAAACAGCAAAAGAATATAAACGTTTTGAAAAACATGACCAGAAAAGCCGGGACAGATAAGAGCAGGGCTAACCTGGTCTCGGCAGGGTGGGTGTCAGTGACCTGTTGTGCTGTGTGGCTGCCCAGCACAGCAGGACACCCTGGTCCCAGTCACTGCATCCTCCCTCACACTGCTGGGAGATGGCTGCAGCAGGGCAGGTGCTGGGGTGCAGGACTCAAGAACCCAGAGCTGCTCGGTGAGCATTTCCAGTGGACTTGGAGAGAGCTTTTTTGAGTAGGCTGGTTGTATTTTAGCTGCAAGCCCTCAGCATGATGC
This sequence comes from Chaetura pelagica, assembly GCF_000747805.2. Lineage (NCBI taxonomy): Eukaryota > Metazoa > Chordata > Aves > Apodiformes > Apodidae > Chaetura > Chaetura pelagica. The sequence goes on from NW_009952066.1 coordinate 1,878,327, forward strand.
CTGCAAAATGGTGGGAGGCGTGGAAACACCCACAGAAGGTGGCCAGTGCTGGATGGCCAAAGAGTCTTGAAACACTTGGCTCATGCTATTAATGATGCAAGCAGTGTCCCTGACATTAAGCCCATTTAGGAGAGCCCCAGCCCCACACCAAGCCCCAGCAGGCTCAGGGAAGTGATGCACTCATGCACGGTCTCTTTGCAAACAGCCAGACAACTGCTTGGAAGCCTTGCTCTGCAAACCAGCTCTCCCCCAAGCACCATGCAAGATAGAAAAGGGATTCTGTTTTTTAAACAGTTTCTTTTTTAAGCTTCTCATGCAAACTGAAGTTCAGATCCCTCACAACTGGTGGGAAAAGATATTATTGCCTGGAACCATGCCCAGAAAGACTCAAAGCTGAGCTTCCTTCTAACTCTGCTCATTCCCCCGCTCCTTTCACTCAGACATGATGCCGCCTGGTGCTTACAGGCAGTAAAGCCAGCTACAAGCCTAGCAGCATCAGGACTTCTCCTAGGCAGGGTTTTGAAAGATACTCAGCGGGGAATACACAGCCCCAGATTAGCAAACACGCGATAATTCTCAGCATTTGTTCTACCAGAAGATTAACATTCCCCTTGCCCTGCATTGACTCAGAGCATCAACATGTCTTAACACTTTAGGTTGGGTGTCAAGGAGAATGTGGTTTACAGTTAAACTCACAGTTTTGCTCATGCATCTACTGGACCACGATTTACAGGTTTTGGACTGCAGACACCCCCTCTGCCAAAGAGCTCTCCTGGTGCAGCCCGCAGCACCAGAGCAGCCTCCCACCCCAGAGCCACATACTGCTGGTCCCAGAGGGGCTGTAAAGGGTCTTTTCACAGAGCAAAGTAGCTGGCTTCATAAAAAAACAAGCAGGGGACCAAGTCTGCTCCTTCCCTTAGAGAAAGGGACCAAGTATGAAATAGGTCTGCTTTGCAAGAAGTAGCAGCAGCGGTTTAGTGAATAGTATTTCCTTAAACAAGACATCTCTCCTGTCAGGGAAGCAATCACTGGCCTTTGGTCTCAATTTCCCACAGCTCACACATCCATGTTCCAGCAAGCCAAAGCCAGGGAAGTTTGGCTCCATTTCTCACCAACAGTCATGCACCAAGAGACAAGTCTGACCCATCACCACCAATGGATGCTTAACTGGAACAAACTCAACACTGTTTAGGAGGAAACACCATTCAAGGATGTTACCCAGCATCTCTGAGGATAATCCAGATCTGCAAATAGATTTACACTGGATAAACCCAGTTTATCTCAATCATCAGTACACTATTGCTTAAATGCACAGTTCTCTGGGAGGTCCTGCTGCACCCAAGAAATGTCCTTCCACTACCACGGGATCCAGTATGGAAATATTCCCCTCCAAATGCAAGGGAAGGTGAAGGGGATGGCTTGTGGGGTCATACACTGCTTCCATGTCCCATTCCCAGAGCACCAGCAATGATAATGTACATAAAAAGGCTGTGCTGAAACAGAGCTCCAAGTAGGAAACTGGAAACAAAACATCTTTCAAGTATTCAATGGGAAACATCTGAACTAAAGCAAACAAATATAAATTTACTGAAGATATCCACTGGCATAAAAGAAAGCAGTAGGCAGAGAGATGTTCACACTTAGAGATTTCTTTTGTCTTGGAAAAACAAATTTACATTCTTACACTTGTAAAATCTTTCTATAATAGAAAAGATGCTTGAAATCTTACACTAACTTCTATAACAGGACAAGTGTCAATACAGTTGAATCTCAAGGCTGAATAGTTAACTCTTTGAGGATGTGCTGCGGCTTTCGGGCCGAGCTGAGAGCATTTTTATTTCCTTGTGCACATTGCCACCTGCTGGTTTGCCTCCCAGTTCTTGGAAGAAGCTCCAAAATTCACGGCTGCAGCCAGAGCATTCGTCAAGTTCTTTGGACATCTTTTAATTTGCTTAATCGCGATGTACAGCTAGAGAAATAAGTGGCTGCAAAAATAACATGCATATAGTTACACAGTTCAGAGGTAGCTTTATCAGTGTTTTATTCTGTAACAGTATTTTTCCTCATCCAGTTATACTAACATTGTAGTAAATGAAAACAAGGAGCTAAAGAATTCTGCACATGAGATTATTTAAAAGAATTAACAGCATTTTTAACATTTCTCCTGTTTCTCTGCTAATTACTGTTTAAGTTAACAGGTATGTTAGCTGCATAATTATTTGTTTGCAGATGAAGTTGACACTGGTCTACAGAGTACAGACAACCATGTAATTCCCCTCTAGCTACACGGTAATTATTGTGCTATTATAGAGTAATTAAACATTCAAATAAACATTAAAACACGGATTCTGTATGGGAACTGCCAACAACCATAGGACAGCAAAATAAGTAGCAATTCAAATTACAGTGTACTATAGTGGTACCAACTAAAGCAGGTAGTTAAAAGTCTATCATCCTTTATATTATAAACAATTTTGAGGCTTTTCTGGCTGCACAAGTGTCTGGCCTAATGACTAAGGAGAGACCTAATTTTGCAAGTTCTCTATATCTTGCCATCCAGTTATGTCTCTTCTACAGACACAAACCAACCCCCTACTTATACCAAAAACAGTACAAACACTCCAGAGAAGTGCTCTCCAAAAGACCTTTCACCATACATGTCTCAGTCCTCCACAAAGCAAAGCCAGAACTGCTGCTGCCACCCATGTCAGAGGCACAGCAGCCCTGTGCCACAGCCAATGTCTCTACCAGCACTGGACCCAGGAGAGGCTCCTCAAGCCATGTCCCAGCACTGCTCTGCTTACCAGGTCACACCACTGTGTTTAACTGGGGAAATTAGGAATGCATCTATTATATATTCATACCTTATTTCATCTAGCTCCTACTTAAACTTAATGAAATTCCCACATTCCCTCTAATGCTGGAATATAGCATAATGCTTGACATTTTAAGTTTGCACATAGAAATTAAGAGTCACATCCACCCCTGAGCAACACTGTTGATGCTACACAAGTAAAATAGCCTGGCTTTCCCCCCTCAGTTTGCTTATTTAAGAGACAAACCTAAATATTAACATACTTATGTCCAACTGTTATGAACTGTCCTAAGTGAAGCACAAAGTACTGCATTACATGCCAAAGTCCAAGTATTAAAAGCAACATTTAAGTCCCTGCTGAGGAGAGACCTCACGACAGGGTATCACATATAAAGACAGTATCTACACTCAGATCTCAAAACTCACATCTTCTTACTCCCCTTCTCCCCAATACTTTCCCCATACTACTTTTACTTTTTTGATGCTGCAATGAAGCCCCACAGTGATAAAATGGCTCTGTTCAGCAGCAGCTCGTGCCCCAAGTGAGCCCTGAGACAAAGCCTGCTGTGCCCCTGCAGCCCCAGACTGGGGACCCCCGCCCTGCAGCAGAGCAGGCAGCATATTCATCTGTTGCAGACACATTTGAAGGTGTCCAGTCTCTGGCAAACATCAGGCCACAGAAAGTGAGCTCCTGGCTGCTGAGGGATGCAACTGAAACTGCCTCAGCTCTTCCTTAAAGATCTTCCAGCTCCTGATTCTCAGATCTCAAGAAACTGCTGTCAGTACTGATATTAACTAGTTACCATTCATCCTATTGCCTTAAGGTACGTATTTGTTTGAGATATTCTTGTTCATGGTGAACTTGATAAGCAGATGGGAAATTCTGGACTGTAGAAAAAGTTCCTTTTATTGAGCAGAGATGTTTAATGTGTAGGTGTTTAAGAACAATCTACCCCTTTCTTTGGTGCAAACTTCTCTAAAATTGTGTGAGTGTGTATAAAACAGCAAACTCCTATTAACTGGGGAACAAGGGGATCTCAGGCAGGAAGAGAGGGTTTGCAGTGAAGTCTGCAGGGGTAACATGGGAGCTTAACATCACAATACAGAGCTGTATCATCAAGAGATCACCCTACATATTGGGATAGATAAGCTTTCACAAGTTAGTTTTACCCCAAGTTTGCATTCAATCAAGTGAGCTAGCTAGGCTTGAACACCTTTAACAGCCTTTCCTGAGGATGGCCATACCATGGAATGGAGCTACACCGGAAGGATTGGGGGATCTCTGCCCTGTCATGCTGATTGACAGGAATACCTGCCCCAAAATAGCAGCTGGCTCAATTTAGTCCATAACTTTCACTGCAGAAGCATTCCTGTTATGCCCTGGCTTCTTATGATGACGTGACTGCTACAGTAGGCTAAGATGCACAGAAAAACCTGATTTGGGGCAAGTTTGTGTTATCTGTGGCAAAACCCTTCTCCATAACAATGTTACATTCATGCAGCACTTTCCTAGCCGTAGATCTTAACATTTCATGAAGACAGACAAATATTATTACGCCAAAGGTCATACCATAAATCCTTTAAGACCAGGACCAGAACAGAGCAATTCCCATTTCTTTCTCAGCCTCCTCCAGTGGCACTTTACACAGGCTTGATCCCATGCCCACTGTGGCCAGAGGGAAGTTCTGCCTCCATCTTGGGGGAAGCTGGATCCCGGCCGCACACTCAATGCAAAGGCACAGATTAATGAGGGCAATTTTGCTTGCACTGCCAGCAAGCCCAGCAATTAGCTGTTCTTTATAATAGTTCCCCCTTCTGATCACATGCTGCTATTACCAAAGCTCATGCACCATTTAAACCTTTCAAAGAAAAAAATCTCCCTGCATATTTATAGAGGGGGAATAACCTTCCTAGTGACCAACAGAAATAAACAGATTTATTTTGATCATGGACAAATTACCTCTAAGATGAGTACCAAGGTTTTACTGACCCTTGATTCTCTTACTCTGTTTACAAAGAAATCCTTATGACACTGAGAAGCTGGGTAGTTTTAAACGTCTAATTTTATTACCTTTAATGCCTATGTTCGTTAAGGTAGCAATAATAATCACAGCTACTGTTACCCTTTTCTGGCTCCACCCCCTCACTTAGCAACCAGTTTGAGTGTTGCCAGCATTATTCTTGGCTTGCCAAGGAAACTATTTCTGTCTCTTGAATTTAATTTCCTAGCAGTATTTATATTTCATTACTTTGTGGTTGCAATGAACTAATTTTATTACCTTTAATGCCTATGTTCGTTAAGGTAGCAATAATAATCACAGCTACTGTTACCCTTTTCTGGCTCCACCCCCTCACTTAGCAACCAGTTTGAGTGTTGCCAGCATTATTCTTGGCTTGAAAACCCTCCTTCCTCTGCTAATTACCAGGTGTGATGAAACCTCTTCCTCTCAGCAGATCAGCAGCTGTTGAAGGGGCTGGGGCACTATAAACCATCGTGGTGACCCCACTCCCATTTTGTGGGTACTTACTTTTGAGTATACAGGCAAAAACTGCGACTTTCCAGATTTTGGTCATTGGCATCTTTGAAGTGATTTATCAGGCGAAAGGAATTTTTCTGCCTCTACATTGAAGATTAATCGATACCGCTGCAGTAGAAACTCCCTGCAGAGGGAGCAGGCTTCCCATCCCACCCAGGGCTCCTCAGTTACTTCAACAGATGAGAGAGGAAATAACACCTTCCAGATAAGCACGTAGCACCTAGTTCTAACTGTTTTGCTGACCCGTGCCAACTCTGTCAAGGCAGCTCACTCTTTGAATGAGAATTAAACAGATTTTCTGGTGGTGCTCCAGGTTTCCTTATACAGCATCATCAGAATAAAGCACTCCTGTGGATGTGTCCCAGCACACTGAATTAGGAAATAACTGGCCCACACTGCTAAACTTCTAGCATATTGGTCAGGTAGTGCTGGAAACAAGAAAATCAGGCCAAGGGACCCCAGAAGGGTTTCAGGCTATATCATTGCCCCTCTGAGGGCATTTTGCACCCAAACTTGCTGATTCACTTGGATACCAAAAAGAAAGGAGCAAGCTCCCTTGAGATAGATCATTATTTTACATCTTATTTTTACATTCTTAAATAAATTATTTTTACATCCCTCAGAGCTGGGAACCTGGAGCTCATCCAGCACTGCAGAGACCTCTTGGCAGGGCTCAGCACACTGCAGATACAGGTGAGGTTCACTTGTATTGTGGTCTCCAGAGCTCATGGCTCTTTGCTTCCAGATAAAGCCAAGGCCATGCCAGGGGTTACATCAATGATGCCAAGCAGGTGTCAAAAGGATTTATACCTTTTCAGCTGCCCAAAGAGGAGGAAAATGCTTCTGTAACTTGAGCCCAGGCCTATGAGCACAAGCCACACACCAGCACTTACAGCCAGTACCACAGATGGGAACAACACACCCAGGGGGTACAAATGCCTGCGTTCATGACCTACTTTTAAACACCAAATCAACTCTTCCAAGAGGCTCCTTAGGAGCTTTTCACAGTCAGCCTAGACTACCCTGCTGCTCTGTAGTGCTTCAAGACCCCTCAAAGCACCAAAACCTGCCCACACATATTCTATAAACAAATGATGTGGGGCTACCACAGCATTCAGCAGGTGTAGGGGGCTTTCTTCCTCCCAGCCAGCACCACGAGGAATAAGGAGGCTCATGTTAAGCATGGCAAGTGAGCATGGTACCCCCCACCCCACCGCAGGCAGTTTGCAAATACACATAGCAAATGCACAGAGGGTGGCAGACCAGGTCCAGAGGAACAAGCAGCAGGTACAGCTCAAGGACCAAGACAGAAGCTACCTGTAGAATGGGTTCAAGATCCATCCAGGAGACACGGAGAAGCCAGGACAGCTAGCAGCAGCATAGAGACACTCTAACCCCACCAACAGCACAGCTAAAGCAAATGGAAGTGAGGCCTGGAGCTGAGCTTAAATGGAGCAGGCAGAGCACTGGGTGGGGGCTGTGTGGGTGGGGGCCCAGGTGATACTGCTCAGGGAAGCTTAGACTGATCAGCACCTGTAGGGTTCCCAGTTGGTCTTTAGCAGCCTCTGCCTGCTCTTTAAGCAACGCAACATGCTGGCAAAGGTGGTGGAGGGGAAGGTGGAAATGTAGCCTTTTTCCCTAAAATGCAGCTTTCCTTCCTTTGGGTGTAGCTGGGAAGTACATGCTTATAATTTGTCAAACACTGAACTGAAATTGTGGATAAGAATCATACTTTTTGTCTAGAAAATTGTTTGAAAATGAAATAGTGTCTAAACTGTAGCTATTTCACAGCACATTATCTTGAAGGGCTTTGGTATAATTTAGATAACACACCATATCTCTTATTTTAGAAATGTCAACATCATTCTAAATGTATGTGTACTTTTCAATTGGTTTTCTTTGAAGACTTAAAACAAGCCTCTTTCTCCTGCTCTCTCCATTTTCTTTTTTAAATTGGCAAATGAGTATTCAATCTTTCAAAATTTCAGGTACATTTTTATATGTAGGAAAAGTGCATGTTCAGAAATGCTCCTGAATGGCTCCATTATGTCTGTTATCAGTTGGGACACAATACCAGAAATAAAATCTACACATCTGAGTGAAATAGAAAAAATTAATACTGAGCTCCAGACCAAGGATGAAATGTTTAACTTCCCTTCTGAGCTCCTGATACTTATGCTGCACTTCATCCCTACTGCTCTGCACATGGTGCATTGGTGAGGTGGGGTGTGAATCAGTACCCCAAGTACGGGGTCCTCAGCAGTAGTATGAAATAAGAACCCCCCAAAAAAACACCTCAGTGCAGGCAGGAACTGTGACTGACCCAAAGAGCTGGTTGCAGCTGGGTGGGGCAAGTACTTTGGGAAAGCACTGGAGTGCAGGCACCCTCTGTCGGAGGTGCGTCCCATAAGGGCTGGCTCTTCCCTTTGCTTTGGGCTCCTGGCTGGGCTCAGCTCATCTCCAAGGGCCTCTGTGCACATCTGGGATTATACAGCAATCCCAGGGGCTGAGCCCAGGGCTCCAGTGGGGAGAAGGATGTGTAGGAGTTTGGCACGACAGAACCCTTAGACCTTTAGCCCCCAGCACATACAAAACCCAATTGTGAAATACAAGAACATACAAAAAAACCCTTTCTTCAGTGGTCAGACGCTGGTCCAGGTTGTCTGGAGAAGCTGTGCAGGCTGTGTCCCTGGACATATCCAAAAGCCAACCAGGCACGGCCCTAAGCAACCTGCTCTGGGAGACCCTGCTTGGAATAGGGGTTGGACGAGGTAACCTCCAGAGGTGCCTCCCAGCATCAACCACTGTGTGGGTTTCCATCCCATTGTTAGTCCATAGGAAGATGTGTACAATTAACATGAAGTTTATCCATGTTTTGCCATGTCCAACCTCTGATCAGGTTTCAAGAGGGTTTCAAGTTGGCTGTTTTCTGCCACAAGCAAAGATGCAGTCACACATCAACACCAACCCTGAAGTACCTGTGACTGTCTACCACTCTTAACAGTGTACTGCCTGCATAAATAAAGAGGTTTCTAGGTTAGGGCTGATAAAAAATACATAACAAATTACCATTCTTCTTTTTTGCAATGCCAAATATTTTGTGAGAGGAACACAAGGCCAATTTAAACCTTCAGCTTTGTGTTCAGCAATTTCCCCCATTAACTGTTGCCATTTCCCACTTCCCAAGTGCTGTGGATAGCTCTGGGCACTGGGAGGCTGTGGCCAGGGGTCCTGCTGAGCGAGGATGGTGGCACTGGTGGGAAAGACAGACCTTCCAGCGTGCACTGTGGTGGGCAAGGACAGACCCCAGCCAGCCTCAGCTCTCAACAGCACTTTGCTGCATGGCTGGCATCCCGCTTTTCATCCTCCTGCTCCCCGGCGCTGGCTTTTCTCCTCTATTCTGCCGGGGCTCCCTGTCCCTGTTTGGCAGGGAATGCCAAGCAGGCTGCTCTGTGCAGGGCCCAGCACCGGCTGCCAGCCCCGCACACATGCCAGCGGCCCTTGCTCACCTCTCTGCATACACAAATGGAACCAAACAAGGGGGATGTTTATAGGGATGCAAGTCTGCAGCTGTAATTTACAAGTTCATTAACAGTGTCCCTGCGAAGATAATTTTTTTTAATTGGAGCCCTAATTAGCAATGAATTCTCATTATTTTTCATTGAAATCTCGAAGCAGCTTTGGCACATTCTCTTTGTTCTTTTGAAAATGGGGAAGAGGAGATGCCTCTGGGAGATGAAGAAGCAGCTGATGATAGCCTAGGGGAGTTGTTTTCCCCTCGAGCCATTCCTTCAGTTTAATACATTTTGCAGCAGTTTTACTTATTACTTATGATTTGAAGGAATAAGTATTTCCATAAAGAAACATTAACTTTATCTCGGTTGACTGCTACTTTCTATCATTCCCAGCAAGACATGTCCCTGGGATAAGGCACATCTTGTAATGAGGCTGGGTCCTTCTTCCAGTCAGGCAAATTCTCCAGAGACTTTAAGAGGAATTTTGCAAGTGATGAGAGAAGGTCTGCCTGAGAAACAGCCAAACAGCCCCTGCGATTACAGTGTGGTGGCTCTGAGCAGGGAAATGTTAATCAGACAGGGAGGTCTGCCAAAACTTTCATTAGCAACACCAAAAGATTAAGCCCCAGAGTGAGCATCTAGTGCCAGGTTCTGGCCTTGGTGCCTTGGGGTTGTCTAATGTGAGCTGCAGGGATCAGCTCCAGCACAGACTAAGGCACAGAACGAGGCACAGGCTACTCCTGTGTGATGGGTGAGGTGCTTGGCACCACCAAGGGCACCCAGCTCTCCCCAAAGTTGGAACCTCTGGGTCAGGTCTCCAGCCGGAGCAGCAGGTACCTGGGGCTGTGCTGGCTGCTGAGGAGAACAGAGGCTGAACTGGCAGAGAGGGGCTTCTCTGCAGCCTGGGGGTATGGGGTCCTAAAAAACCTCCAAGAGTTGGCCTGACTCATTAAAATGAGTATTTTAATGTAGCAGTGTGCAAGAATGACATTTTTACATCACCTTGGAATTAGTGTTTTGGTATCACCTGGAGAAAACAAGGTTTTCCCTTATTGAAAACCAGCAATTCTTCTACACCAAGAAGCCAGCATCCCATGCTAGTCAGAAACACATTGACACTATTTTTCTCAGATCACGAAATACATGGGCTGAGAGGTTATTTAACAGCAGAGCAGCAGCACGATCCGCTGTCCCCAGGCAGAGGAGCAGCACTCAAGCCTGGCTGCTGTTGCCTCAGGATTCACCACATCTTTTGCCAGGTCTATCACAAAGAACTGCATTTATTTTCCTATGGCTGTATCACCCTCTCTGACTGTACAAACAGCTCTTGGGGGCTGAGCTGTGCTTTGCTCCTCAGTAACCCTCAGAATTACTATGTTGTGCTTACCCGACCCTCACTCTGCTAATTCTCCAAGAGACATAAAAGCGAAAAGGAGCCCTTCAAGCAAGTATACATTTAATTCTTCCCTGATTTTGGCCCCTTTTCACGGTCTGACTGCCTTGGAGGTGCCCCATTAGAGACAAGAATCAGACAGTACATTTAGGCATTCAGTTTTATTGCAGCTCATCTCACCCCAGCCCTGCTAGCAAGCCAATAACATAATAAAAAGGTATTTGTTTTGCCGGTGGAAGAATGACGTAGCATCTCTCCCTCCCTCTGACTGCATGGAAATTCACCCTGCTCCCACGGATGTCACCTGCTGGCTGTCACCTCTCAGGGGACCATGGAAGAGAAGCACATCAAGAAATGGATGACCTTTGCACACTCAGGTAACCATGGACTTGGCACTGGGAAAGAGGAGTCTGGCTTTTGACCGTGCCAGTGCCTGCTCCAACACCAGAAATGCTTCAGGCTCTTGGTAAATGTTGAGGGTTTTTTTCAGAGGGATGGATAAACATCACATTGTTTCCACAGTCCTTCTACAAATTATTTTGATAATAAAGGACCTCCTGTGACATTAAGTACATTTTAATTACAACATTGTCTGTAATGCATATATCTAATTGCAAATAATTATTTTATCATATTTTGTCTGTATGCCTGTTATATGCAGCAGATATTATCTTCTGACTCAGTGGTACAGGTTAATTAAAACTTCTCTTTTAATACTGTTTCAAAGCTAACCACATAATTTCATCTGAACACCAGCTGTGTTGGTAAGATTTTTTTATTATTTTTTGTCATGCTTGTCCATGGAGGAAAACCTGAGCCATTTCTGAAGGCTATAATTACTGCACTGCTTTCTGCAATAATTTATTTGCAAAAGAAGAAAAGAAGGAAGAATGTGTATAACATCAGTGGCCAGTGGTTGCTTTGTGTGTTTCTGGTTTATTTTGAAGGGTTTTTCTTGTTCTTTTATGTACAAGTGAATTTGAGATCTTAGTTTCAGAAGGAGAATTTAACATATTACGTAGCTATTAGATAAAGTCTGGTTTGTGGGTATAAACTGCACTCAGAGTTAAGAAAAACTTGTCATTTTTGATGTTAACAAAGCTCAGCTTAAGGGTGATCCCAGTCAACTGTTTCCTTCCTCATTTACTGTTCCTTAGAGTGATAAATACCAACAGAAGCTAAGAGAAAAATGAAAATACAAACATACTGTGCAGTCAAAAAAGAGAGCTCAAGTTAAATATATGGCAATATAAAACCCAGAACAAGAAAGCTGAGCAGAGAACAAGAAGGAAAAAGAAGGCTCTGATTTCATGTGGGAGAACACTTCATCTGTAACTTGTACTAATAAAACGACCTTTACTCCGTAACCTCTGTGCATTATTCCTTAGGACTGGAAGTGTAAGTCTGACTGCCAGCATCTTGCTGCTATTTAAGACCGTACTGCTGACATGTTCTGCCTGTCTGTTCAGAGCCAGCTCCGGGGAAGACAGAGGGGCCAAGGCCGGCAGGGAGAGGGTTAACACATGTCCCCAGAAGCCAGGATACAGATGAGCAGCCAAAGGAGGAGAGCAGGGACTCCCGGGACCTCTGCAGATGCCGGGCGGCAGAGGTGAACGCTGCCAGGAGGAAATTGCTGGAGCTCTACCGAGGCCATGAGTGACCTTTCCTCTCAGAGAGGGCTGAAGTAAACAACACTTATCTGGGATTTAGTGCCGTTGAGACAAGCAGCACTTTATCTCTGTACCACGGCACATGGAGCAGGGAAGCAGAGTAGTGATTTTCCTGCTTTTATGGTGTTAGGCATCTCTGCTTTCTTAGTCCAGTCTGAAATTGAGCTGAAACACCTCCTCATGGAAAGCTCTTGGCCAGGGCAGTAGGTTATGGGCTTTCACAACTTGCCATAAACCTCTGCATGCAGTTCAACCTCTTGCAAGTATAGTTTAGTCTCTCCTTGGTGAGTAGGTATTTTTACTCCATGAAATTTCCTCATTCTCTGTGCCATTTCCTTTTTGGAAGGCATCAAGGGACATGCAATCCATCCTCCTTGTATTGTGGATTTTTTTCCATCCACAGAAATAAATTCTTCTCTTTCCTTCCCTCTACACATAGTTTGAAATTCTGGCAGAAGGAAATTTGACTTTTTTTTTTTTTTAAAGGGTTTTTTTCCTGTCTATCATTTTTACTGTGTGAATGCTATTTTAATGCCTTGTATGCTACAATGGTTAGAAACTTCCCATGAGATTTTTCCTAAATAGCCCAGTACTCAAAAGCTCTGTTTGCTGCCAGATTTCCAGGGCTAGGAACTTCTGAAAACCCAGTTCCCAACCACTGCTCCACTAGTCTGCAGTCCATATGCTAACCTGGACCTGCACACTGCAGCACAGACCAGTCTCAGCTTCAAGCAGAAGTAAACCCCTCTGAGGAGGAAGCACTTCTGTGTACCAGAGAGTCCCACCTGCTTTTCCTCAAGTAAATATTCAACTCCTATGAAGTAAGTATTAAATAAGTAACTCATGCTAACTAATTAACTGTTTCCTGCAAAGCCTGCCGATTTTTGCTTGTCTGAGAAGTCAGCATGAATCTTTGGGAGACATCCTCTGGAGACACCATGCACCTTTGAACTGCTCTTCTCCACCTGCCAGATAAGCTGAGCACGGGTTGCACCTCTCCATACCTCCTTTGCATTGCCAGCCCTGGGACACTATGTCATTCATTAGTACATCTGCTTCAGGCAAGGGGACAATAGGAAAGCCTTTGGTTGCCAAATGAGAGTCACTGGAGGAGATCCTCAGCGAGTCTTAATGGACAAGGTGTCTTTGCTTTCGTAAATCCAGCAAAACTCCAAACCTTTGCAGAAGCTGATCCATGGAAAGCAGTTTGCAGGATCCAGATGTAGGAAAAGTCAGGAGTATATTAAAAATTAACCACTAACCATATGGGTTTGAGCCTAACACCTTGTAAGTGCAGGGATCCATGCCTGCATACTCTACAGGAACACTGGTAGGAAAATACACCCATCAAACTCAGGCTCAGCTGGAAAAATCTTTTACACATGTTCAGTTGTACCAAGACTGAGAGAATGGAGTCTCATTTCCACATGCAGCACACTGGCGCAGGACCAAAGCTCTGCCAAGCTACCCCACACTGCACCTAAGTTGGGAAGCATCAAATGAGTAGATGGAATAAGGAATCCTAAATGGATCTATCAGGCTAAGGAAATGCAACAGGACACAAAAAATAACTTTCTAAATACAATTTGAAGCATTTGAGTTGAAGAATAAATAATCAATACTGGCATCCTGTGCTAAGGAAATTATTATCTCACCTGTACGTTATTTAGGAGGCAAGTCTCTTCTATTTACTTTTCCCCTACCCTTTTTTCTAGGCTCATTATAAAGTTTTATATTGACACAAGTAAGGAGAGAAGTTCCGTAATTTAATCTGTGTCATTAAAATTTCAGACTCAACAGGAAAAGTAACCTTGCCTGTTCATCAAGTCCAGTGAAATCCAGGCAGCTGTCCCCACAGCTGGAGCGGCGGGTTTCACCTTTCCACAAAGTCTGCAGCAAGAAGCTGAGCTCCTGACCACTGCTTGCCCTTGCTAACAGCGTGTAAGAAAGCAGGACAGAGCTTCCTCCCAGCTGCAGGTAAGGAGCTTAGTGCGTTAAGAGCACAGACAGAGAGGCCAACTCTTACTTCTCCTGGCCCACCAAGGGAAAAAAGATAAAAGCAAATTAGGCATATTGTGTTTTTTTATTACTTTGACTGTGGCTCTGTTCAATATATTTAGTTACATGCTTTGGTAGGACACTGCTCTCTGGCCATGGAAATGTGCTTTGTGTCATCCATCTGATGTGAAATTTAGGAAGTAAGCTTGTCTTCAAGATGATGATAAGCAAACCCCTGGGACCCATCGCTAGCCTGCACTCCTCATGACTGCTACACTCTACAAAACATATCAGAAACATAAATTGAAGGAGAAGGATGTGGGATGTGTGCACGTACCCTCAGGTCTTGGGTCAGTCATACGTGGCAAGCTGAGTGCTTAAGGCACAAGGACAAGGCCAATACTGTGCACTTTGTTTCTGCTCCCCTGTGCATCTGTGACTGTCCTAGAGTAGGGAAGGGCTGACACTGAGTGCCAGAGGCAGGGACTGGTGGCAGGGAGAAGTGGGGCAGTGCCTGCTGGGGCACTGTCACTGTTGGTGTGTCACCCAAATACTCCCTGGAAGTACCACGCTGCTTCCAAGAGGGAAGGAACAAAATGTATGAGCTGTGCAATTCAGGGACAGCATGCCTGCCTCTTGCGTAAACACATACTAAGAACTTAGGGTATTCTGTTTTAGACTGAAAATGTGCTGCCCCTTACCTGTATTGCTTATACATAACGGGTGCCTGAAACAGTAACACCTCTAACAGCTCCCTACATACAGCTGAGGGGGACAGTGGCCAGCAGGAGGCTTTCCTCTTGGGGCAGACACTGCACAATGTTATTTTAAAGGGCCATAATTTTCTTCTTCGTCTATTGGGTCTTCCCAGAAATCTCCCCCAAAGGGACGTGACACTGGTCTTCCTCCACTGGACCAAGTAGCAGTGGGGGTCTGTCTACCATACAACCACACTGCTAAAAAGGCAAATTCCTGCACAAAGGAGTGATTTATCTAAATGAATACTGAATCCATGCACACCACAGCCGTACTTATGTTTGTATGGCCAGCTCACTTAGAACATCACATTGTGCTGTGACCTTTAAAAATTCAATTCCGTGATAAGTGATTGCTGCTTTGTCTCCTTAAGTGACTGGCCTATATAGATTTTACTTCAGATCCTGAAAGCTGAATGACCAAATCTCTTTCAGGAATTATTGTACCTTAAAGCATCAACTTTTGGAAATGCATCATCTGATTGTTGGGAAATGGCAACTGTTGCATTGTTAGAAAACACAAGACTCAGGATTTTACAAGCGGTTCTCCTCCACAGGCTGAAATAATTGCAGCAAGTTTATTGGGATTTCTGGTTTGCATTATGTGCCATCAACTCATAAATGAATAATTGGAAAAGTGCTATTTTATGATGTTATAACTAATATGTTTAAAGGTCAGGAGCATATAATTCTGAGTTCCTAAAGGTATATACATTCATTTGGATGTATTTGCTTACCTAAAACTCAGATGCGAAACTGTTACATGGGTTTTCACCTTGCTGCTATCCTGACTGCTTGTTCCTAAGAAAAGACAAAGGAATTTTACACCATGAAGATCAGCACACTATGGTGATGCACTTAGATGCAGAACAAAATAGTGTCTCATGTTACATGACATGCAGAAGAAAACGAGAGTTAGAACACCTACACTTCATCATTCCGTTTTGTACTGTGATGATTCAGCTAATGCAAAGAGACATAAAAGATAAACAGGAAAATTACGAGAAATCTTTAGGATTACTTCTCTTTTTAAAAGCTTTTATTAGACTCTGTATTTCCAAGAATATGTGCTCTGAAAACTAGAAGAAACTTTTGAGAAGCAAAGTCACAGGCCATACAGAAGCTTCTTAATTTCTTGGCACTTTGAAGTTTTCCCCCTTGCAGCCAAATGGCCAAAACCCCTTCTCACTGGAATCCACTGAATTACGTCCATGTTTGTCCCAGCCTGCTTATTTCTTATTTCAGAAGAGCCACAAAACCCCCAAACCACTCTAGTTAAACGATGCTGGCTCACTGAGCTCTTCATGTGACCCCATTTTCCAGGTCCTAATGGGGAGAGAAAGGACTGCCCTCCCAGAGCACCATGATTCAACTAATGAAATCTATATTCTGTGGAGCTTTTCACAAGAATTCCTGGCAAACTTTAAAATAGTAAGTGCCTAAAGCTATGTAGTTAGGTGCTGAGCAAAAAGCTTTTCTATTTATTTCAGAAGTTATTAGATGTTAAAACAGCTAAAATAATAGCAAATGCTTCATCTGCAATAGCAGATTTTTTTTTTTAAAAAAAAACACACCACCACCAAAACAGAAAAAGACAAGAATGTGGAACAATCAGGAACTGCCAGGAGACAAATGGAAAGCTGTTGTTTTTCTCAGTCAAATAACAGGGAAGGGGAAAAAAAAGAGAAAAAAAAAAAAAGAACAAGCCAAGATTTTAGCCATGTGCTTCCTCAGCCAACTGCAGGTATTGATTTATGACAATGAAAGGGAAAAGCAGAAATGACCCAATTCGCTCTTCTGAGGATGCTGCAGATACTAAATTTGCAATATGTGACCAAAAATGTTAAGACAATTGCTGAAGACTTTTATCTCTTTAGAATGAGACATTGTGTAAGACTGTTATGGGAAGAATATGCAATATCAATTACTGTAAGGCTTAAGCGGGCTCCAAAACAATAGGCTTTTAGGTGACAATAAATTCTGTGTTGGGATTCCAAGGTCATGCATTTTTTTGTGTGCAAGAAAAAGGGTTAAAGTTTGGGATTTTGTTTTTGTTGGTGTTTTTTTATTTTTTATTTTGTTTGTTTGTTTTTTAAATGCTGCATGTCAGCACTATTCCTCTTTCTATGCCTCCAGAAGTTCTTAAAGGGCAGCAGAATTGCCGCAAGACCTGGTGACCCTTACAGGGTAGCACTGTGAGACATGGTCAGTCCTTGCTCGCTGGAGACAGAATCCAGTTGTGCTTCAGAGGAGGGAAAGCTGTGCCATGGCCACATCATGCAACCCGCAGTGCCCATGAGCACCAGCTGCAGCCCATCACAAACTTCTGCCACTTGTTTGTTTGTTTGTTTTGCCAGGTTAATTGTCACCCAGATGGGTTCCTTGATCTCACCACGTGCCCATCCCAGGGGTGTCCCTACCACGGAGAAGCTGGGACTGTCCTTTCACTGTGGGACACAGTTAGGGCTTGCTGACACGTTGCTTTGGTGACTCCAGGCCTTCACGGAAGGAACGATCCCTGAGAGGGCTCAGAGGAAGCAAGACAGGGCAGGGATACGTTTTCCGGTCTGAACAATAGTGATTCTTGCGACGTTTTATTTTTCTACAATGATTCATGGCTGACACGTTTTTCTATAAATACATGACATGTCAACTAATTTTTTGCTAAAACCTAAGAAGGACACGTGTAATTGATTTCACTGAAACACACGGTTTTCCTCTTCAGGACCTCATCCTGCCTTGGAACTTACTAAAATTTACTTCCCAAGGGTTTTTACTGGGAGAATCCGAGGGGCTCCCACTAGAGCCTGCTGGCTTCTAATGCTGGGGCAAATCCCGCCCTTGCCGTGCAACCCCAGATCCGCTCAGCCTTCTCCTCTCCCCGCGCACCGCGGGAGAAACGACACAGCTTATTACCCACACGCTTAGGCCGCACGCAGCCCTTCGGAACCCGCAGCCGGTTCCCACGCACCCCCCGGGCACAGCGCGGTGCCCGCCCCCCCGGGCGTGCCCCTCCCGAGGCGCTGGCACACCCG
>NW_009952066.1:1897080-1972690 GCF_000747805.2 Chaetura pelagica
CGGGGCAGAGCCGGAGCCGCGGGCGCTTCGCCTCGTTGTTCCCGCTGCGGGCAGCCTGGGAGCGGGGCTGTCTGGGGGGCTGGGCAAGGGTCCCCAGCACCGGAGGGGCAGCGAGTGGTGAGCGCTTCTCGGAGGCGGCCTTTGTTGAAGGCACCTTTTTCTGCCTCGGCTTTTTCGAGCTTCCTTTGCGGGTTCGGGGAGCTCTGTCGGCTCTCCCGGCTGTGGCTGTCGAAAGGCAGCAGTGCGTGTCCCTTCACAGCTGCAGGAGCTGCTGGAGAAAGTTACTGGTGCGTTTTGCTTCTCCTGACTTTGGGCACTTGTGTTGCCCAGTCTCAAAATATTTGTGATGTGTGGCATTGTTTGGGTACAAAATCGTACATAAATGCATTTCCTGCAGGGGTCTCTGGAAGATCTATTCCCAGAAGCTCTGCTGTTGTCAAGAAGACTAGCTTGGGGTTTTCAATATTTTTTGAAAGTCAGTAGGGGATCATGCATTAGTGTTTCGTGATGCCTTTCCCATGCTTGTGGTAAGGTTGGACCTCTTTCTCTAATGTCCCCTTACACTTGGAGCCTTGACCCTAGTCGCTTTATTATGCACGTGGAAGCCAGTTGATGTGTTTCAGCTGTGAGCTATGTTGTGTGAGGGTTTGGGTGGCCTTGTGCCATCTGTTAGTCAGCAAACTGCATCAGGAAAGTCTCTTTTAAGAGCTTTTGTACACTGTCCCAGTTCAGGTGAATCAGTGACAGTGTCAGTGTTTAAGCTGGAAGAAGGTAGATTTAGGTTAAACACTAGGAAGAAGTTCTTTAGTGTGAGGGTGGTGAGACACTGGAACAGGTTGCCCGAGGGGGTTGTGGAAGCCCCATCCCTGGAAGTGCTCAAGACCAGGTTGGATGGGGTCTGAGCAATCTGATCTAGTGGGAGGTGTCCCTGCCCATGCCAGGGGGGTTGGAACTAGGTGGTTTTTAAGGTCCCTTCCAACCCAAACCATTCTGTGATCTCATTTTAGATTGTTCTCCTGAGAAACACGGAGGAGGAAATTATCTGATTTGTAGTTCTTGTGTACAATTACCATTTTTTAGTCTACTGTTTCAGTCAAGTTTGGCAGGTATGCCAAAGAGCATAAGAGCCTCAGAGACGTGTTGTGAGAAGTGGCTGGAGCTTAGTGGCTTCTCAAGAGTAGAAGCTGGGTGCTGTATCTTCTGCTGAGAAGGTGCTCTCTGGTCAGTCACTGTCTGTGTTGTTTCCGTCAGCCCCCCTAAATGCTGGGTCTTGGTGGTATGAAGTATGCATGGGGACCAAGTTACTGCCCAGGAAGCAGCTTGGGGCTTGCCAAGACAAAGGTGCTCCCTTCAGCCTTCTGCCTGGTGTGTGCGCCAGGCTGCAAGGCTTGCACTGAGGAACCTCACCGTGGTTTGCAGCCTGGTCTCATTGGTGGTGCTTGAGACTGAATTTGAGATTAAAAGCTTTTTCTTGTGATGTTCCACTGATAGGAAAAAAAGAAGTTTTGAATATTCTGTACCGTATTTTGAATATTCTGAGCTTTTGTGGTGAGGACACAGAGTATGATCCTGAGCAAGAAGATGGGATTCTGTGATGTCTCATTGTTCAAGTGCTGTGTAAGGAATATTAAAATAATACAAAATTTCACTGTATTTTTTTTTTTAACTCTTTGTCCACGAGGTGAGCTTTAGAATGTTTTGTGAAAGCGTTCTGAGAAAGATTGGTCTAAGGGACTGTAATGTGAGCTCACCAACCTTACATTTCTTCCTTTTCCACCTGACTCACTGACATAAATGAACTTGAAGAAATAAGACATATAGCAACTTTCTGTTAATGTTCCCCTTTCAGCCTCTCAGAAAGACACAACTGAAACCAAGACACACCTAGTTTAAGATTAAATACTGGGCTTGCTCTGGCTCTTGGTTATACCCATCTCATGGGAGTGTTAGGTTTTTTGTACCAGTGTGGTAGAGGAGGTTATCAGGCTCCTGTGATGGACCTGATGGGTGGAGCAAATGGAAAAATATACCTATTAGCATGACAGAATTAATTTATGTCCCAAAGCAGATGGTACAGAAGGTAGTGCTGTCTGGTGGCTTTCTGTAAAGATACTTATTACCCAGTTGGCAAGGGGTAGGGGGAAATACACCTGTCACTTCTTAGGAAATATCTTTTCTTCCAAGTGTCTACTATATTTGGAGGTAGTGACTTGATATTTTGATTAAACTTATTATTGCACATTGATGTTAAGTCAAAATTATAATAAGTTCTGGAGGGCTGGGTAGTATATTAATGGCTTGTTGCCTGAAGTGCTATGATATGACAGCTGGCTGTCTTCTGGTGGATATGTTTTATTGCAGGGACTGTATCAAAGCAGCCTCTTATGTTTCTGAGATGTCTGCTTTTGAGAACATCAGTGTAAACATTTCAGATAATATGGGAGTGGCTTTTTAAAGATATCAATCTTCATAGATATCATTGCAAGTGTGTGTTTCGTGATATTACTCAGCATAGAAAATGAAACAACACATGTAAGAGTCTCTCCTGTATTTATGGAAAACAAAGCTTTTGATATGAAGGCCCAAAGCCAGTTGGATGTTGCTTCTTTTTTTTTTTTTAATTCCCCCATACGTGGCACTCCGTGTGCTGGCCAGGGGTCAGAATGTGCATGTCTCTGTCTTCCTCCCACCCCAGTCATTTTACTCCCTGTCCCCAGTTGCTTCACTCAGGCCATAGTGGCACATTCTCAAAATAACTCTCCTTTTTTAATGTCTCCTGAGGAGATGCCATCTTTTCTTCCTTTGTTAGTTTTAAATCACAGGAATTAAATTGTAAACAAAATTACAGTCTTCTGACATCCTACTGATGTAGGAGGATAAAAATTAGGGAAAATGTGATAAGGGAAAGGAATGTGTATGTCTGTAAATGAGGGGTTGTGTGAGCACCAACATCAATAATACCCAGTTTTTGGTTGCTTCTGGTCTCTTAGCTGCCATCTGTGTAAGTTTGTCCAATACACAAACTGAAAGAAAAAATCCCCTTTAAATTTGTGTTGCTCGTAACTTCCCTCAGGTCTCTAAGGCCCTTCAGGAGCTGAGTTCCTGCTTCTGTGTGATAGCCTACCTGCCTGACAGTACAAAATCCTAACGAGAATAATAACATTATTTTAAAGTGGGTGTTCATTTGTGTTAGGTAAATGACCAGAGAATTTATTTATTTTTTTTAAATTGCTATGAAGATGAACCAACTTTCAGAACTTTTGTAAAGTAGTAGGAACTTTTTTCCAAAAACAGTATGTAGAAGTGTCAGTAGTGTGGTCTGTTTTTAGGATAGACTTGAAAAATAATGGCCTTGTAAATGTTGGTGATAGCATACAAGTTTGGCTCTTTCACACTCACTTGCCGTAAATTAAGCCCTCTACACTGTTTCCCAGAGTAGTTTCTGTGGGCCTTTTTTAGCATAGATGTATCCCTGCTCCTTAAGACTTTGCTTCTGCGGCCCTTCTTGGGTAAAAAGATTTTTTTCTTTAACTGAAATGTCTCTTTCAGTGTTTTCTTCTGATGTCCAACTGGCATGTTTAGTGTAACGTCTTAGCATGGCTTAGTGTATTTCCCTTGAATTTTTCTAATGGTTGCAAGAATTGCTCTGTCATGATACAGTATCTTCCATGAATAAAGATGCAATAGGCACAACAGCTACTGTCTGCTGTAGTTCTCCAGTAACCTAGATGGTGACGCTCTTAGCTCATGCATAAAATGGGTCGAGGTATCGCATGATACTTTTTATTTCATGAGGGTGATGAGCCTTTTCTTCGTGGTGCTGTTATTCTTACTAATTTCAGAGTGTGATTTGCCCAAGAACTTTATTCTTTTAAGGCTGGAAATTATAAAATCAGTCTCTAGGTAGTCTCTGTGAACAACCTTCTGGGGATTTAAGTTGGCCACCACCACTCACGTTCCGCCTGGAGATAAAAGGAAACGGGAGCTTACCCTTTTGGTGTGGAATATGCCCCGAGGTGCCTGAAAAATGATGACAACAGTTAAGCTGAATTAAGGGCTTGTATTATCTTTTATATATATATATATACTGAATTATCTTAAGGATAATGATGGCCTTGTTTTGAAAGTAGCACAGCCTTGGGGCAGTTCCCAAACCCGAACTGTTGCATGGGTTTGTGGATTGTGTTGGTGCTGAACGCTGATACTGGTTGAGGGGTGTTGTGGCAGCATGTACGTACTCACACTTGGCTTTGAGCCTGCTGACGGGCCCACCTGTGCCTTGGAAGGCTGGGGGCAGGCTGGGGTTCCAGGAAGGTAACGGGCACTTCCAGCCTGTGCCGTGGTACTTCACTCCTGCACACGTGCATAAGAGCAGGGCTGTCTTCACAGTTCTTCAGTGCTTTACATGTATTCCAGTTGTGTCCTTGAAGAAACTGTCATTTGGATCCTGGCCTGGAGAACAGCACTGTTATGTGCCTTGGTGTGTGTCAGGAGTGCCACTGCAGGCAGGTGTGGGGTGCTGTGTTCCTTCTCTGCTTTTAGCTTTTTCTCTGCTGAGAAGTGGATAAATACATGGTAGACCTGAACAGTTACTGCAGTCCTCAGTATTTTTCTTTAAAAGATGCGAATTAAGAAGAAACCCATGTTTTTCATTTAACTCCCTTCATTTAACTAATGATAAAGCAAAGTAGTGGGGTGTTTTTACTTGTGGCACCATCTTGGTTTGCACAGTTCTGTGCAGCTAGATTAATACAAGCACAGTAGAAATTTTCATTTAGAGACAGCCAAAAGTGAATGCTTCCAAACTTCTTGCTGAACAGTTGTTGTTCCGTAGATTTCATGTGATGTTTGAGGTGTTAAAATTACTTCAGAAATAGTTCTCATTTGAGGCTTTGTTTAGTAACAGTATGTTACTGACATTCCTTTGAAAAAAATGAAGGAAAATTATTTTCTAGGCATTTATCTAACAATTAGAAGTTCTAATCTGAAAAAGCGCAGGGGTTTTTTTGGTTGTTGGTGTTGGGTTTTTTTAAGGTAAGTAAAAATTGTATGTAGTCTCTGGGGTGAGGCTAGTAATAAAAGTTTATCATTAACCAGGTCTGACTGCAAAGTTGTCTCTTCATCTCCTGTAAAATGTTAAGTCCTTGAGTTAAAGAATACCCTTCAGAATTGGGAGAACTTTTAATAACTAATATAAAGCCAAGTGACTTTGGAAGTTCATGAAATTAGGGGAGGATTTCTTACTACTTAAATTAATGCAGTAAAATTTGGTAATTAATAGAAAAATAAAAGGAAAGCTGGTGTGCTCACGACATGATTATTGCCCCCTCTAGATTTTTTTTTTTATATGAGGAAGAGTAATGAGAACTTGGCAATAAACTCATATTCTTATATTAGTACCTGAGAAGATTGTTTCCCTAAATTATACGTGTTTGTGAAAAGCATCTATGTATCTGATGGCTAATAACATTTGCCAGCTTGCCTTAGATTTCAGTGTACAGAGTTTTGAATTCATGAGGTGGCTGTTTTCAACAGTAGTAATCTGAGAGCTATTTATGAGTAAATATAAAAAGATAACCAAATGCCTGCAGCTCAGTCACAACCTTGCCGCTTAATTTCCTTGAATGCTAACAGGTACTTTTTCTGTCAATGTGATTTGCCGAAAGTCAGTATTTTATATTAGTATCTTAAATAGTGCCTGAAACTGTCAGTGATGTTTTCTGTTTGAAAACTAGAAGAGAGACCCTTATCCTGCTGCAAGTTACACATACATATCGTAGTGATCCAAGTTACTGTCTTGGGCTTCCTGCCAACTTTTATTAAGTCCTTTTGAGAAGCAGCCTTTCTTGCTGCAGTCTCTATTTGCCTGTGGTGATTGTTTCTTGGTGAAATGAGTGGGAGCAGCTGGGTTGTGGGGAAGGCCAAAGCAAGAGAACAGTAAAAGAGCTTGAGATTAATAAGCTTGCCATGGTACAGCCTTTCTGGAGATGCTTTCCGTCAGCCCGGCATGATGTAGAGGGGAAGGAGATGGCTGGAAAGGGTGGTGTCCCCTTCTTGGCTGGTCCTCCTGCCAGCTGCATGCCGGCTTAGCCAGCGAGGACATCGCCCACCTCTTCTGTGCCCAGAGGAGCTGGGTGAGGCATTCATGGTCTGTGCTGCTTCCCGCTGCTCCTCATCACAAAACACGTGCATGGTGAAGAAGTAGGGAAATAGGGTTTTCTTAATGTATGTGCAGAATGTGGAATTCGGTAGTGAAATGCCTAGGAAAGCTCTGTCTGTGACATTGGAGCATTGGAATTACCGGGTGTGTGGTTTATTTAGTATGGGTTGGGGGGTTTTTTGGGTATCAGGATGCCAACTTGCACACAGAGCTGCAAGAAAAATCTTGCTTTCTGAGTGAATGTCTACTCTCAGGGTTGTAAATGGGAGCATTGTTGTTGGTCGCTTTTGAGGTTAGAAATTATTTTCCTCTGTATCTTGTGAAGGAGTATGAGGAGCAAAGCAGTTCACTAAAAAAGGATGTAGCTGTAAGAATGCAAGCTTACATCAGAATACTAGATGAATCACCACTGAAATGCCACATTTGTAGAAAAGGAAAATTTACTTTTTTTTTATTAGGCAGTTCCTTTCTCCTTTCACAGTTTAAAGGGAAAGTTTCCTTTAGATTTAATGACCTCATTCTTTCATATGAAGTACTTGTAAATGAAAGCCTTGTTTCTCCTAGAGCTGTATTTAACAGAATACATTTGTAGAGAGGAATAATTGCACTTAGCTTGCAAGTTCAAGTCCAGTAGCTTGTAGGAAACAAGTATAATGTAAAGGAGTTTCCATGCACTAATTTTTTCTGTAGTATAAGCAACTGAACAAAGCCTTACTTCTGAATAAGTGGTTTTTGTGTGTGTGTTTGGGGCTTGTGGGGTTATTTAAAAATATTTTTATTAATTATTTTTTTTTCCCCAGGGCTAAAGTAATTCTTTCTTCTGTAGTTCTGTGATATTATTGGGTCATCTTGTCATAATTAGCTTTGTTGTCTTGATTAATGATTAGATTTCTTGAGAGGTGAAACTTCAGTGAGAAGACGTGTTGTTAACAATTGTTGCCCTTTATTCTCTTAGTTCTGGGTGGAATAGTCCATCTTTTATTGACCAAATGGGGTATAATAAAGGGCAAACAGATGAAGTTAGTGTGTTTTGCAAGTGTCGGATTTAGAAAACAGGAGTTTTTTTTTCTTTTTAAAAAAATAAACTTATTTCAAATTTTGGACTTAAGGTAAGGCACTTAGGGAGTACTTGGGTTTCCATTATTTTTTTAAAGGAAATGGAAACAGGCTGTTTTCTGAATTGGTCTGCATATCAGATAAATTTAAGAACTGGATTTGTAATTTGCACACAGAGATCATTGCTTGTATTTGTTTTTTCAACAGTGCCTGCTTGTTTTGTTGATACAGGAGCCATTTTGTTAGATACCTAGGGCACATCCCTTCTTTCTTTCTGTCTGTCTGTCTTGTAATGGAAAACAAATGAGCATAAGCCACACTATAAACTTTTATAAATTAGGTAAAAATTGAAATTTCCCTACTTTACTTTCATGAATGAAATCATAACCTAGTGTAGAGTATTTCATGAGTCACTAAAATTGTTTCGTATTGCATTTCATTCTGTAATACTAAACTTGCATGAAGACAGCAATTCTCAGCTTTCTGATGATGTGCAATAATTCCATTTGTTCCTCTTTTCAGATAATGTGGATGGAAGTGACCTGAAGCAATTTTTTGAGAGCAATTATTCTCAAATTTATTTTATATTCTATGAAAACTTCGTAACACTGGAAAATAGCTTGAAACAAAAAGGTGAGTTTTGGAGTTTTGCTGGCAGTTTCCCTAACTGTTCTCAAAAGCTTTCTGTTAGAGCATATCTAATTACTATATAGGCCACAATTATCTATATTTGCATTAATAGTTTAATGCAGTATAGCATTACTATTAATCATTTTAATTTTATGGTATCAGAGGAGATGGGAGTGTAACATCTTTGACTTTAGTTGAGTATAAGTTTGGCATCTGTCTCATACTGCATATTTACAGTGAAACAATATTGTTTTCGGTCTTGCAGGGAATAAATCACAAAGGGAGGAGCTGGACTCTATTCTCTTTCTTTTTGAAGTAAGTTTTCCATACCATTAAACTAATTTCTATTTGAAATCTCATTGTCACTGTATTCTTTCTTACACCTTTACGAGAGATGAAATGGGCATCAATGAAAATGACCGTAGGAGTTGTGACTGTACAAGGTGAAAGGCAGAGAAGAACTAAGATGTTAAGTTTTCAGGTAGGACAGCAATAAAAATATTATTATGCATGAGAATGTTGGTTGAATCAATATCCAGAGTTACAAGATGTTATAAAAATTTCTTGAAAATCATATGGTAATATATCTGTCCTGAGGAACTGAGGATCAGCTCTTTGAAAATGTCCTGTTGTTTTGCAGTAGAATCTGGGAGCAAGTGATCAATAGGTGCATAGCCGCTGTTAACACTAGAGCTGTGAAAATAGTATTTGTTCCTTTTTTTTTTTTTTTTTTTTTTTTAATTTAAATAATTTTGTAGCCAGACCAGTGTCTTACAGTTTGGTTTTTTCTTTTTTTTTTTTTTTTTTTTTTTGTAAATTAAATACATTCTTGCTTCTGTAGTTTATGAGGGAGCTAGTTCAAAACAACAGCATTTTTCCATACGCTTTGTCAGTATGAAGTTGAGTGTTACATTTCTTTCGTGTGCCACAGCAGGAGTTTTGACTCCTTTCAGATGCAGGCATCTGAGTGCAGTATTAGGGCTTGGGCACAAGCAAAATAAAAGGATGAGAGTTGTCAAGTATTGCATATCAGTTTGATCTGATTGTGTGAAATGTTCATTTGTTAACTTTTTTTTTGTTTTAGTGGAACATCTTATACTTCCAGAAGCATGTCCTTCCCATCTCTGGCAGTCACAGCATTTTCAGTGTCTAGGGAGGAAATATTAGTTAGCTTTTGCATAATCAAGTTAAGATGTCTTTAATTTAGAAAAAGAATAGACTGTGATAGATCATTTTCCAAGGGACCTCTTTAATTAGTTATTATCTACATATACTTGGATGTGAGAAAATATCACAGGACCAGATAAAAGTCTAACATGTAAAAAAGTTTTTATAATGCACACCAGAAGTCTTAGCATAAGCTTTACCTGTCTGTGAAGTCAGACATCAGTGGTGCTTTTAGTTGTTGGATGTTTTGAAACAATTAGGTAAATAATTGGCCTGATTTCTTTCTTAAGGGTAAACATACATGTCTTCTGTTGGTTTCTTTTTGCTAACCCAACTTCGTTAATTCAGCTTTTGACTTGAATATTGCATCAGAGAAATGTTATCTTGGATTATACTGTGCGTTATTTTTTGGCAGGGGTGGTGAAAAAAACCCTAGCACTCTAGAAATTAAAATGAAAGTCAAGTGTTCTCAACTTTTACCCCTCTCTTTAAAAATGAAAAAAGCCCCACAACAACCCATCCCACACCTTTGCATTAATGTATAGTTTGTAGTTAAATAATATTTATATTGACCCTAGGATGCTAGTGTTTATCCTAACATGCCTGTAATACAAAAAATGGCCATCAAAATGATGACATGAAATCCTGTTTTTTTTGTGGTCTCATCTTTTGACTTTTATGGTGTAGCAAGTTCTTCCTTTTAATCTTATCCCTCCCTTTTGTCCTTTAACTACAGGACTACATTTTCAGACTGAAGTCTGAACATGAAGTTGTGTTTTCTGTTACTTATGATACTAGTAAAAGAGTCTGCTTTAGGATTTTCAATGAGTCAGTGTCGAAGAAAATGAGCTCCTACCTCTACTAGGACTGCATTGGGGCAGGAGAAATTCTGCCTCTTCCCTCCCTATCCCGAGTGGAGAAGGTATCACCACATTTACTGAGCAAGGCTATGCAGTTTAATTGAAGCTCATTAATAGGCTTACTCTGTGGTCTTGAATAAGTAATTAAATTTCTGTGGCTGTGTCATGGAATGGAAAATAGCTAATGCTTACTCACCCAGTTCAAGTGAATAAATACGTATTCTTGTGTCTTGAAAATGGGTTGCTACTAAAGACTTGTTTAATACTGCTTAAAAACCATCAGGAGAACATACTGGATAAAGAAGAAAAAACAAACCATAGTTATTTATGAGCAAAATGTTTCTCTGGTTCTGGTAGTGAATTGTGTCATAGCCTCCTTATTGACAGCTTTGAAGAGAAGAAATTGTGTAAGGTATTTGTGCAGAATTTGGAGTGGTCTGCTTTGTGGTGTCTACTGGAAGTAAGTTTGCAATCCATTTATAACTCTTAACACTGGGGAACTTAATGCGTTTTACACCACCTTTTTAGAGGGCCTTTTAGTGTAGAGACCAAGAATATGTCAGTCTGAACACAAGAGAAGGAAAAAATGTAAATGCCAAGTAAATAAATATTCATACTGTAGCTCATAGGAAAGAAAACTAATTGATTGTTAAGCTTACCATATTTAATCTGATGTCAGTGTGAGCCAGAGTTTTCTTCTAATTCACTAAATAGGTAATTATGTAGTATTGAAAAATCCTGAATCCAGCTGCTGAGGGTTACCGGTTTAAAAACCAATAAAAATACTTATGAAAATAGTTGACTTCTACCTTTTCTGGTACAGTTTGGTGGGTATTTTGCTGCTGTTGAGTGACATCTAGTGTGTAAAGTAACAAATACTTTTCCCACAAATGCTCTGAAAACTTAAATTAACTCAGTTGTCATTTATTGAAGTCTGAATTTTATGCATCAGCTGCATATCTTGGCAACTCAACAATAACATCAAATAACATATTAATTTAAAAAGGAATATTATTCCAAAGGGAGTAATATGGAAGGTTAATGGTTAATTAGGCAAGACTTAGTTATTTACAGGTTTGTCGTATGTTTCAGAACAGGTTAATGTTGTTTCTTAAATCACTGTTCTCTGTGAGGGCATTGTTTGTTACGGCTGTCAGCTGAGCACTGTGTGTCACAGAACTCAGGAAAGGTGCACTACAGTTAGGATTTCTAGGTCCCATGAAAGTGTTATGCCATCATGTGATAGTGAAAGTTTGGATTTTTTTTTATAATAAAGTATTTTTTTCTTGTGGTATCAGATACTAATTTGTCTGACACTGCGATTTTTTTGCATCTGTAATGGAATGAGAGCAGGCTGATTTTGATAGAATATGTAGATCAATTTTTCATTCTCTATAATTATGCTTTATTGCTTAAGAACAGCCAAATCTCTAGTGCATATACAGTGATAAAATTAATTACACCATTTAACATGTTCACTTTATGAAGTATTTAATTCTTAAATTTTACAGATACTTTTTCTAATGTAGTGAAAGCTACCCAAAATGATTTACAGTAGCTGCTACTGTTGCTAGAAATTTTTCTGCTACTGCCAGTGCAGTTCAGATCTGACTGCAGTTTTGTAGGTAGCTGAGAAGATGAGGAGAGGTACTCCCACCTCCCACAGCTGATGTGTGCTGAAAGCTTCTTAGTGTGTTTTTTTTTGGCTTGTTAATTTTTTAGTAGTGCACATGAATATAACATAAAGTGCCCTTGCATTTCACAGGCCCTTATTTGTAAAAGCATACTGTGTTGTTTGTATATGTTGTGCAAAAAGGTTTATGCTGTGATCTCTCGGTTGCTCTTAAGTCCATGTTTTTTGTGAAACTTCTGGTTTCTTGACCTTGGTGAAAATGTGAGCAGTGTGAGTCCCTGGGTTCAGGCACAGAGTAAGCATGGTATTTTTTTGTTTAAGAATCTGCAGAATGATAACTGTGGCAAGTTATCTCACGTAACTCACACTCACCTTGCTGTGCTAATGCTTCCAGCCCCCTGTATCCATCAGGCCAAGGAGAGACAACTGGATTTACAATAGGAACAGGCAGAACTATCTGGTTTGGCCTTCCTTAGAAGTTCAGCACCAAAGTTTTAATGCATCATTTCTAGGTCTTATTTGGAGTATCCTGAGTGAGTACACAGCAGGTGGATTTAAATATTAAGTGGATGTAAAGTAGAATAGAAAAGTGCTAATAGCTCTGGAGTATTTGTATTATACATGCTCAAACTCACTGTCTGCTTTGACTGTTTTGTAACACTAAGGGTTTTCCAGAGGTGATAATCAATAAACTGTTAGAACTTGCCCAACCATACTTTGAGCTTTTTACTTTTTAGCAGTAGCCACTGTTTTAATACAGTATTGCTGTCCTTAGAAGCACATCTGAATATAAACTACAAATAGCTACGTCCTCAGAAGATTAAGAAGTGGTATAAATCCATTGAAACATGGATTGGTCTGCCATGAGAATGGGAACATAATGATTACAGAAGCAGCTGTGTAGGCTAAATTTATTACTGCAGATGTGCACAAGTTACTTGTTCTGCAAAAGCTAATGATAATTCAGTATCGTTTTATAATTGCCTATTAGCAACTCTTTTGAAAAGTAAGTAACAGACCTTATGCAGTAAATACACTGCATCTGTCAGAGGAACACCTGCTGTGCTGGTGGGTGACCAGATAGCTCTGTGCACTATACGCTTCTTTTTTTAGTACTACTTAGTAATGTACATAAATAGCATTTTTGTAATTTATAACTTTATTTAATTCTGCACTGAAATTGCTGTGGCTATATTAAATATCTGATTTTTACACCAAATTGTAAGTCTGCCTAATACAGACTACTGTGTGAATTAACAATATTGGTTAATTAGCCTGGACACTGAACCATTAGTGTCCACTTGGACAATGAACAATTGACCACAACTCTGTGGGTGTGGCCATCCAGCCGATTTCTTACTCACTCAGTGGTCCATCTGTCAAATCCATGTCCTGTCAGTTTGGAGATCAGGATGTTGTGTGGGATGGTGTCAAACGCCGTGCACAAATTCAGGTAGATGACATCAGTTGCTCTGCCACCATCCACCATCTCTGTAGCCTTATCATAGAAGGCCACCAAAATGGTCAGGCATGATTTGCCCTTAGAGAAGTCATATTGGCTGTCATCAATCACCTCCTTATTTTCCATGTGCCTTAACAGATTTTCCAGAGGATCCTGTACCATGATCTTGCTGGGCACAGAGGTGAGACTGACTAGTTCCCTGGGTCTTCCTTTTTTCCCTTTTTAAAAATGGGAGCTATGTTCCCCTTTTTCCAATTGGCAGGAACCTCACCAGACTGCCATGACCTCTCAAATATGATGGAGAGATGCTGAGCAGCTGCAGCTGCCAGCTCCCTCGGGATCTGTGGATGGACCCCATCAGGTCCCATAGACATGTGGCACCTTCAGATTCTTTAGATGGTCATGAACCTGTTCTTCTCCTACAGTGGGGGGTTCGTTGTTCTCCCAGTCCCTGCTGTCACCTGCTGTGGCCTTTGCAATGATGCTGGAGCACTTGCCAGGGAACATTGATGCAAGTTAGTGGTGATTTTTAGGTCATTTTCATAAAAACCTGCCATAGTGAAACTTTGAGCAGGTTTTGATTCATAACTCTTTTAGAAGACTTTAGTGTTGTGTTGCTGTTTTTATTAAAGTGCAAAAGGATGATCTTGTAGAGCTGTGGCATTTTCTTAGTGTGGTTTGCTTATCTTAGGATGTTGCCCCTAATTACTTGCTACATTTTTAATAAAACTGAGTAAAATTGAATTCTGCAGAAACAGTGTATTAAAACTGGCCAATGTGAAAAGTACTTGTAAAATTCTTTACAAGTCAAGTTGTTCTTGAATTCTTATTGCCACAGGTCCTGGTTTTCTCATTTATTGGGGTTGCTCCCTTTATTTAACTTCTCCCTTTTTATTTAACTTTTTTTTATTACTATTTGCATTTTTCTCATGTCTGTACAGCTCAGTGGCTTAATTTCCCCATCTGCAAGTTATCTTACACTTGAAATCAAATTATCAGTAAGGAGCCACAGCTTTAAATTCAGGGTATAGAGTCTGTTAGAGCTTTTCAGTTGGTTCCCTGTCCTTACTGTGCCTACCAGTTCCACTCTTTAACCTTATATCTGTCACACAGGCTTGGTTGGCTGATTTTCAAGCTCAATACAGTAAAAAGGACTTACTTGTTTATAACAATAAAATTCCTTATAGCCCTTCTTTCCTACAGATAGAAAATTACTTTTTGAACCATCTAAAATTTGTTCCACTGAAATTCTGATCTATCATTGCTTTAAAAAAACCCACATTGATATTATTCTTACAGTATTGTGTTGCAGATTCTAACTATATGTTGCACATGCTCGACATCAGAGATCTTTACTGTTTAATGTGATGCCTAGGGCAAGCATAAGCATCTTGCATGCTTTCAGCAGACATTTTCCTTCAACAAATAACTGTAAATAATTTATTGATGCAATAAATGGATTATCTTTTTATTTAGATTGAGCTGCTGCAGGGATACTAACTTCATTGGGCTCTTGGCTTCACCTAAATTGGTGAATAATAGCTGGAAAATGTCAAAATTACTGCAGATTTTGAAGGTGAACTATCTGAAACTGTTTTGGAGATACCACCAAATAGTACTTGAACATAGAGAGCAGAGGAGAGCTATTTTGCATTTGACTTGGCTTAAAGTAGATCCACCTGGCACTGACTAACAGAAGCTCCTTATAATGTACAGGTTGCAGTGAAAAACCTATTTTTTTTTTCTCAGAATCCCTTCTCCTGGAATGAACATTTTCTGAACTTGTCATTGCCTCTAAGAGCATGTTCAATCAGCAATAACACATTTGTTTTTGTTTTTTTTAATGAGAGACTGCATGTTAGAGAACCACAGCTTGTAGCTCTGGAAGATGGAATGATGCTTATTTCACTTTTGTGTAAGTTAAGCTGGAAAATGTTCAGGCTGTAGAGATCTTCATTGTAAAATTTGATAACAGCCTTATCTTTGTGTTCTACAACAGGGTAGCACAGCACACACAATGATAGACATAAAGCTACCAATCATTATATAATTCAATAAAGTTGGCAAAAATAAAACACTTTTTAAAATAAATTGCAGTATTGGTCAAGTCAGTGAGTCTGTTGAAATACAAACCTTAGTATTTTTTATTTTACTTTGATAAAATAGAGAGATATATCTTTCAAAAAAGCAGCATCCTGTGTAAACTAAGATTTAGACTTAACATTATTCCTAGTCATGCAGGAAGTCCAGAAGAAAAAGAACTATGGATAATCAGTTAAAGAACTGACAGATACCCTGATGTGTTGATCAGTAGTAATACCTAATTTCTATTTCAAGTGTGCTATAATGGATTACCATATAGATGCGGCAAAGCACTAAGCATTAAATAGATCTATGTGTTTTCTGAAAAGGCAATATTATTTCACACTGTGGGGTTTCTTAAAATATTTCTTATTAGTGTACTGTGAAACTAGAAACAAGATGTCAATAGCCAGTTTGGATTCACAGCAGTACTGCTAAAAGTCTGGGCTGGAGTGGAAGAAACTATCATTTGTTTTATAGGAATAGCAGTAAGTGTTTCTTAGAACACCAGTGGATGGGAGAGTGTAGGAAATGTTCTTGGAAATGCTAAGTTGAAAGGACAGCAGCTGCACCTTGTTCGTGATTTAGCCAATCCTGTGTCACACTGTAACACCATGTTAGTCTGGGGACTGTAATGCACGTGTGAAAATTTCTAGTTAAAAGGAATTATAGGCATAACTTGTAATTAACTTGTAACATTCAGAATTTTTTGTTTTATTAGTGTAGACTTTCAACCATGATACCTAAATTTTGCATTGCATGAGCATACATGGATTCTGAATTGAGATTGTTTATATTAATTCTAATCTGCTGTAAAGCTTTCATATCTTCAGTAGGTAGCTGTGATGCTAGCAATCTAATTTGTGGGTTTTTTTGTTTGTTTTTTGAAAGTTACTTTTGTTTACTGTCTGGTAGTGATTAATCACATCTTTGCATTTTTCAAAGTGCATCCATATATTTATTTTTTTCCCCTGGTTTTGAGATACTGAAATGGAGAATGGTATGAGAAGTTAATTAAGTGTCTCAATTTATGCTGTATGACATGATTTTGGGATATGGAAGCTTTCCTCATATAGGAACTTCTGTCCTCTTCCTATTTATTTCAACCCTTGAACTATTTGGATTTAGTCACCTAACAAGGGTGTTTCATTCTGTGTTTTTTAAAGAAAAAAAAACAACTATGAGCATGTTCTTCTCTTCCCCAGCCCTTCCAGCTTCATGCCATTTAAAGGTTAGCCTTGCTTTTCCTGGTGGTAGTTGTCCTCTGCAACAGCACTTGTTTTCCAGATGTTCTCTGGGCATAACCTAAATTTCACTGGCACTTGGATGTGTGAGATGTTATTAAGTTGTTTTTTTTTCAGAATGGGTCTTTATTATGCAGCTTTGCCATTATATCAGTTTACACAGCTTACACCTTATCATAGTTCATTTTGGGGAGTGAAGTTTGCGTTCAAGTTGAGGTGAAATGGTGTAGCATGTAAGATAGTACATTCACTGTGTGCCATTGTGCCTCTGGCCTCTCCCAAACAACGGTTGATGTGCTTTGCATCTTGCACTGAGGGTGCAGTAAAGCCCAGCTTCCTTCAATGCATGATTGTGTTTTGAAACAGCCACCAAGTAGCGGGTTATTTGTTTTGATCCTGAATCAATTGGCACGTGTAAACTGAAAAACTACTCTTAAGAATGTTGCTGAAGCTCTTGGGAAGGGTTTGCTTTCTTTTGGCAACAAAGCAAAATTTATTTGTACATCATTGGGTTACTTTCACAAACTTTCATTCATAACACGTGAGTATGCCATGCCTGGTGTTTTGAGTACACAACAGACATTTAGTGAAGTAGGCATATATTTTCTAAATATAAGGGTTTTTTTACAATGAAGATTTTTCCTTTAGTATCTGAAATATGCTAACATGCATTTCCACTAGTAGTATTACCAGACTGTGACAAGTTTCTAATAAAGCAGAGTAATACAGTAGCGGTGCTTGGTTTTTTTTGCACGTGTGAACTGAAAAACTACTCTTAAGAATGTTGCTGAAGCTCTTGGGAAGGGTTTGCTTTCTTTTGGCAACAAAGCAAAATTTATTTGTACATCATTGGGTTACTTTCACAAACTTTCATTCATAACACGTGAGTATGCCATGCCTGGTGTTTTGAGTACACAACAGACATTTAGTGAAGTAGGCATATATTTTCTAAATATAAGGGTTTTTTTACAATGAAGATTTTTCCTTTAGTATCTGAAATATGCTAACATGCATTTCCACTAGTAGTATTACCAGACTGTGACAAGTTTCTAATAAAGCAGAGTAATACAGTAGCGGTGCTTGGTTTTTACAGTTAGTGTTTTGAAACAAATGAGAGAGAATTTACATCAAAGACAAGCTGGTGGTATCATCTACTTGTACTACTTGAACAATGGAAACAAAATAAGTTTTTGTGGTTTTCTGTAATAAACATTAAGATGTTTGAAGATTCCTCCCTGCAGTGTATTCTGATACTTGATTCCAGACCATTTTTTGTCTTAGTAGATGAGTACCCTGAGTTGTCTTTCCTCGTGTGCTTTGGGCCTGCCATGTGGGATCAGTCTTAAACTCAACATGCAGGTGCCACTGCTTCTGCAATGTCACGAAGTTTTCATGATTTAGGTTAGAAGCTCCTTTCTGCCCTCTGCCAAGTTAGGCAAAGATTAATGTCCAAAACGATAATGAAAAGAGGTGGGCTGCCTAGTATTTTAATATTTAGATTATAATGATAATTCTTTGTCTGTGGATCCTGCAATCTGATTGGCAGAAACGTGGTCCTTAACCAACAGGTAAAGCCCAGTGTGAATCATGGCCTCATTTTTAGCCAGTCAGATCCTTCATTCCAAGCACATTCCTCCTGCCCATGGATGGGGAGCTAGACCTCTGCCCACCAGCCTCCCGCTCCTTCAGTCCCTGCTGCCACGGGGTCCTGGGGAGGGAGCTGCGGGTGCAACACTGGAACAAAATACAGCAGGAACATAGAAGGGCGTGCCCAATTTGTATTCTTATTCTAGGTAAACTTTTAGAAATGCTAAATGTTATTTGGGGAGCATGTGCTATGGTAAAGATGTGCAGGAAGACCAGTCTGTCTGCGTGACCTGAGGTCTAGCTCCCTAAGTCGTGACTTCCATCTTCTGCCATGGAGAAAGGAATGTTCCATTTTCAAAAAGACTCTATTTTGAGTGTTGTATATAATTACTGAAGCACTTTGTTGTAAAAAATAAACAAGGTCCATCTTATTTCATCTCTTGAGCACACTGTTTTTAACAGCAATAATGATTCATGTGTTGGCCGGCTATGGAGGATTGCCTAAATTGCCAATTCTTGCTTTCTTGGCTGTGATGTTTTATTTCTTCTTGTGAGCTTTTATGTGCAAAAGACCAACAAATGGGTCACCGTTGCTTAAGTGACTTGTCATCCATTTTGCATCCTGCATGTAGTATTTCTGAAAACTTAATGGTGCTTTTTTGTCCAGAAGTTTGTTCCAGTTACTTTGATAATTACAAGGAACTCTGACTGTTAGTAATTCATAACATTGTTTAATTTAATTTTAGTTCCAAAAGTAGGTGTTTAAAATGGTTTTCCATTTACATAGATCTCCTTAATTTCATATTTCAGTAGCTGAGAAGTAGTAGGATTCAGACATTTTCTGTGATATCTGTTAAACCATATTTGTTTGCTCACTTTTTGTGGGAGGCTGAGCAGCAGTAAGTTAGTTGTTCTCCTTTAGTGCTCATAATCTCTACTTGCTGAGTCCTAGACTACACTGCTAAACTTTTAAAAAGAGGAAAAACAAACAAAAAAGGTGTCTTGGACCCTGTTAACTTAAAGTCCTTTTAAAAGCCATATTTTCCCAAGTGAGACTCCCAAATAGTTTATATTTGTCCAGATCATTTAATAGCATCCACTAAACTAAGAAGAAAAAACCTTTAGTAGCCTCAAATGTTCTTTGCAACTAAGATTGTAAGACTCCATTCAGAAAAGCACTTAAGCATACACTTAAATTGCTTTGCTTTGTTGGTGCCCTGTAGTTTAACAAAACTAAGGGGGAATGTGTTTGACCACAGCCTCTTTCTTTGTTTGATCTGCCTCTGTTAGGATCAGTCCAAAACTACAGAGGCAAGCCACTACATATTATTTCACGTAAGTGCTTTACTAACTGCATGTGCTGTGAATTAAATTAGTCTGGCTTTGTGTAATTTGGCTCGGTTTCACTCAGCGGCTGAAAGCACAGGTAGATCATCTCACAGTAAAATAACTGCACCGCTGTTCATCTCTGCTGTAGAAGGGAGATCAGACCCCATTAGTTGATGAAAAGACAGACCTAAGCCACAGGAGCTCAAAATCTGGACTGTATCAACCTAACAGTAGTCATTACCAGACACTTCAGAAAAATGTAACCCAAAGTGAGCTGCTTAGAAATCTGTAACTTCCTCATCAGAAATCAGTTTATAGTCTGGAGTATGAGGGTTTTGCAGGACAGTGGGAGAGGGAAAGTGGTTCATGGCAGTGTCACGGTATTTATTCTGTACCATTCCAAGTGTCATTCTCCATAACAAGAGAGTGAGGTAATGGGCAGGAGTCCTTACTATGATAGCTATTTGTATTCTATTATGTTCTCTATGTATATATTACCATTTCATTTATGTTTTGTGTATTAGTTTCTCTGTATCCTCTGAATGAGCCAGTTTATTATGGAAAATTTGACTGTTTAGTTTTGTTTCCTGCAGAAAATATTGCAGCTACTACCCGAGAGGATTTTTTATCGATGGCATTTTCGCAGTATAGGTAAGAAGGAATGGTTTAAAAACATTCTAGTACAAATAAAATAAATGTTTTTTGTAGTCACTTCCGTGGTTCTGCAAGTCCTGTTAACCATAAAATCCCTTAGTGTTGCCCACACAAAAAGTACATACAAAATGAGACTTGCAATTGAAAATTCTCAAAGCATATGGAAAAATCTTTTTACCTACTGTGACAGCTCTATGTGTTCCTTGTTTTGTGTGGTTTTGGTTGCCTGGTT
Source organism: Chaetura pelagica (assembly GCF_000747805.2). Classification (NCBI taxonomy): domain Eukaryota; kingdom Metazoa; phylum Chordata; class Aves; order Apodiformes; family Apodidae; genus Chaetura; species Chaetura pelagica. Next base: position 1,917,177 of record NW_009952066.1, read on the forward strand.
TGTTTTTATTTTGCATGAATGCTCTTTACATTTTTGTATTCTTGGATTTACCTGGATCTTCCTCCCTTTGTTCTTTTTCATGTACTGGAAGCTATCAAGATGATGGGGGTTATAAACCAAATCACCTTTTTCTAATTAAATCCCCTTTGTATTCACAGACTAACACCAAAAATTAAGATTGAGGAGATTTGTAGAATCTGTGACTCTTTTGCAAATTTGCCTTCTGATAGAGTGTTGCAAGCGATCATGAATGAGATGCCCATAGGAGTCTGTAGTGCTAAATATTGCTCTTTGCCTCCTCCTGGAAATTCTGTAAGACTTGGTCTGTGATTGGTAGTTGAGCACAGGTGGTGCTAAATTGAACGCAGACCATGGGACTGCTGCATTGATCAGGAGCTTAATTTCTGCTCTGATACTCCTGTATTCTTTGTGCAGTTTTGTTCATTAATATTTGTGAAACAGTTGTCACACTGGGAAATAAATGAGGGATTTCAGGTTTAAAGCTGGGATAGTGAAGGAAAGAGACTGAGGATCTAGATCTAAGCTTTTTAGTACCTCTTTTTGATCAATATTTCTTTTAATGAGTGCTCCACCATTTTACTGGCCTTTGAGCAGCATTATGAATACAAGATATTTCTGCACATTTAGCCCCAGCTGTCTTTCAGTGATTCTCATATAGCAGAGGATTAGCCAAGTGTCACGTTAGGATGTGACATTGGCCATGGCAGACACAAGCTACCTCTGAGTGGCATTCACTTGGTCAAACGTGAGAGCTGTATCTGTTGTTTCCCCTTGCTCCTAAGGTATTTACTGCACATATTTTGGCTTCTGGAGCAAGGGAAGCAGTAGGAGTCCAGTGAAGAGAAGTCTTGGAGTTAGTGAAGCTCTGCTTTTTTTTTTTTCCTTTTTTTTTCCCCCTGTAGTCTTCTGTCCATTCTGCATGCTTTGTGAGGCAGGTGTTCTGCAGAAGAAGGCTTCATAAGCATGGAGCTGAAGATCATATTACAATGTATGCATTTAAAAAAGAACAAAATTAATTTACCAACTTAGTTGGTAAATTCCTACACTAGAGTTGTTTTATCTTAAGCATAAAGTTAATAGATATCTAACAGGCTTGGAGTATTCACTTGTGAACTTTGTAAATCTAAATAAGAAAAGCAGGGTTAATCTTTCTGAACAACTATTAAGTTTTTTAGAAGTTTTCATCTAGTTTGTAGAGATCTTTCAACTAGATTTTAAAAGTAGATTTGAACATTAATGGTATGGGTGAAAAAACAAGTGTGTTGTTGACTTTAGTTGAAGATAGTTAACTTTTTAATGATTTAAATATTCCTGGTGGTCTGTGGTGCATGTATAGGAAAAATTTTCACCTTGTGGTCACGTACAGGAGCCAGAAAGCAAGATGTATTCCTTTCCTCATTTGAAAAGATGTAATAAAGCCAGAGTCGAATGGGCATAGAAATATTGCAAGGTGAAATACAGTTATTTTGATAGTCAAAGCACTAGATAATCCAGTTAAGTAGCATCACTTCATAATTTCCTCTGAATTAAAACATCTTTGATTCATCACCACTTTGAAGATTCTACTTCCGAATGCTACCAGAGTGATCACAGCATTTTGTTTTGTTAAAGTAAATTTTACACTGCTTTGGTGGCTGGGGTGTTGTTTTATTTCTTCTCAGTAGTACTTTTCTGTTGTTTGGTTTCTAGCACTATTTCATCAGCTGCCATGTTTTTCATCAGAACAATGAATTTGCTGTTGCAGAAGAAATAATGAGGGGAAGTTAAAGGTCAAGGAAAGGGCTGTTGTCACATTTCCAGTTAGCACTGACAAAAATAAAAGGAGACATCTGCTTGACCACTTTACTGCCATTTCATCCAAATTAGTCCAGAACAAATTGGTTTTAGTCAGTTGTTTTACAGCAAATGTATTATTTATATATATGCTTCTCTTCAGTTGTCGTATTTGGATATTTTTTTGTGTCCAATAAATAAGCTACAAAATTTGGTGGTGCAGTTATTTAAAGCTGTATGTTGTGATTTGCTTTTTGCTTAATGTTCGTGTACATCAATATGTATTTCTTATCTATATTAATAATTTCCATTTAATACTGTAAAATGGTGAGATCTCCAGGGAAGAGTCACATTTAAGGAATATACATAATTCACAAATACAGGAGGAATAACAGTTGAGTGCTACATGATGTATTTTTTTCTCAGAATCGGATTAAAACCATTTTTTTACCTGAAGGATTTGATGTATAATGTCTCCCTGATTTTTTAGGTCAGACATTTGAAGTTAAGGGCAGTTAGCCTGGTGTTTCTAAAACCAAAAAAAAAATATTTTGCAATTTTAATAGACATTAATGTCAATTTGTAGTATAGATTGCTAGCATCTTTTTCTTGTCATTATTGTCAATATTAGTGTATTTGAATGCTTTAATCCTATAAGTTTGATGACTCGATTTCTCCAAATCTAGTAAGTAAAAACTTCCACTAGGTAACTTATTTTTAATGAGAATAATTTGAGAATTCTCATCTGACTAAAACCAAAGTAACTCACTGTAAAGATACATTGTGTTTAAACTTATAACACTAATGATTATTGTAATTAGATTCACTTTGGGTTTTCTTCACTCCATAGTTTTCTTTCTCTTAAACACCTGCTTAGTAGCCACATAGTAAATGGCATTAAATTAGCCTTCTCTGTAGTATTTAAAAAAAAATAATTAAAAATTCTGGTAGAAAGTAACCATCTTAGTATCTGATACTTGCCTATTTAATTTTTTGAATCCAGGGTCAATTCTGAAGAAACTTTTGCATACTGGAAATTCTCTCAAGGTATTTATCTTTGATGATGTATTTATATTTATATTCACTTTAATTCTTATGGAGCATATTTTTCAGATTGTTAGGCTTTGTAATGTTACTTATTCACCTTTCAATAATAAATGTTATTATTCTTAAATTATGTTTTATCTTCTTCAGTAATTTTGCTGTTCTAATGACCTTTGTAAGTTACCTGGAGAAGGTATCAATATATTTTTCTTAATACTTCGCTTAAAACTTTTTTAGCCTCTGATGGGAGTTGCAGTGTTAATGCTTTCTCCTTGGAGTGCCACTGCCTTGGGTATAGTTTGCTCCCAGCCTTCTCTGCTCATGATTATATTAATAATGCGATTCCTCTTGGTATGATGGAAGACTCTCTAGCACATAGCTGGGATGAAAGTACTTGTCCTGCATTTTCTTAGCTGTTTAACTGTGTTACTACTGCACTTACAGATTTGTTTCAGTATCTTTTTCTACAAAATCATCCTCTTGTAGATAAGATGTGAAGGAATCCGACTGTTTCTCCTCTGGCTTCAAGCGCTTCAGACTAACTGTGCAGAGGAGCAGATATTAATATTTGCATGCCTTGTGCCTGGCTTTCCACCCATTATGTCCTCACGAGGTCCCTGTACACTAGATAACCTCATTAGTCCTCCTAATTCACCAGACGGTGAGTAAATGAATGTGTTGCCTCCCCCTTCCACTGAGGTCGTGGTGGAGCTGGAGAGTTTCTTGGGGGGAAGATGCCACATGGGTGATACTCTTTGTCTTTATAACTCAAGAGATGTACTGAATTTGTCCAGCTACTGTATTTGTTGCAGGTGTGGCCTTCTGATCTTGTCCTTCTGAGTTCAGAACAGTTGGGTTTTGTTTATTATTTTTTTTTCTAAGTGAGATGCAGCTGTATGTTACTGCAAAAAAAATAGGTGAGTAGGTTTACAGTGTATTGGTTAATGTGTAGCAATTGCTTGTGTTAACCCTTCCAAACTGCAGGGAATCAGAGGCTAGTGCCATCCTGATTACATGTGGTAGGACTAGGGGAAACAGAGGAACCTCAAGCAGTTACTGGACTTTGACTCAGTACAGCTTAAAAGTGCATTAATAATAATTTTCAAATTAATATTTTCATAGAAAATACCTCCTATCTAACTATTTTCAAGTTTCCTTCATTTAAAACTTTGTATTTTCATTTTAGCTAAGATTTTTCCAGAAGAAATAACCCCACTTTTGCCAGCTGTCTCTGGAGAGAAAATTGCTGAAGACCAAACCTGCTATTTTCTTCAGCTACTGTTAAAATATATGGTAATTCAGGTGCGGAGCACATATGTTTTTAACTGTTCAAATTTGCACCAATGGAATTGTTGTAGAAAATTAAGTCTACATTGTATCTATATGGAAGTGGTTCTTCCCTAGAAGGAAGCTGTCTTCTACCCTTTCTTATTTTTGTTTTTAAAAGGAAAATAATCCCAAAGGTATTTCTGTCTGCCATCTTTGACGAAAAGAAGATGATTTTCACACTTGTGATAAGAATTAATGAATGTTATATGAACTTCATGTGTTTGATTGGTTTAGGGTAAATTAATATAGGGACACATTCTGGACACACGCTTCACTCTGGACACATACATAGCTGAGGAGACATAAAGGAGCACTGGAGAAAGAGATGAAAAAGGAGAGATGGCTTCTGAGATTTTTTTTTTTAATGGGGTGCAAGTAACATGTAAATAAAAAAAATTTAAAAGTAGTGCAGCTTAATCTGCACAGAAAAGAAATTTAGATAATTTATATATTTAAAAAGTGCAAGTTAGGCAACATTTTAAATGAAGTGGAAGCTGTATAGATAATGAACATGAAAGAACTCAGTATTAAAAAAAAAAAGATAAAAGATAACTAAATAGTTTGAGATACATTTTTTAATATCAAAAGGCAAGACCAAAATGATATTTGGAAGGGGTTTTGTCATCTTGAATAAATGCTTTTTTTGGAAAAGTGGCTGTATGAAATGATCAACTTCCTACATAGCAAGTCTGTTTTACATATCAGATTCTCACAACACTTCAGTTAAAAAAATTGTTTTCACTGTTCTTTATATACTCTGTTACGTGTTTGGGATCTAAAAGATCGACTACACTATAAATCCAGTTGCATTGTGATTCATCAGCGTTCACTTATTTGTGTTGCTCAGTAGAGAGGAGCACAGCTGGGCAGTAACCTTCTTGCTACAGGCAAGATTAAAGTAATCTGGTTCAAGTGCAGAATGATTGCTCAGAGCCAGAACACAGAGCAAAGCTACACCTTCAAGAAAACTTGTATCCGGAACTGGTTAGAATTTAGTATGAGTCAGTTTATTTACATAACAAATAACATTACACAAAACCTCAGTAGTCTTGTTCCCAAGCTCTACATGTGTCTCGCAAAAGTAGGACGTTGCAAGTTCCACAGTTTTTAGAGTTTTGAAAGCAGGTCTAGTACAGATTAAGTAAGAAAATGTATTCAAAAGAATATAAATAAATTTCATGTGACTGAGGTAAACAAGTCAGTTTTTCTTTCATGAATTATCATGGATTCATTGGATTTGTCATCTGCTATATATAGTGCTGACAGGCTTTTCTAAGAGCTTTTGTTGCAAAAAATAAAAATAATTAAGAATCCTGTAGTCTTTTGATGTTGCTTAAAAAAAAAAAAGGAAGAAAAAAGGTGAGCCTGAATTTAAAGTAGATATCAAAAGATAAACACTTTTAGTGCTCAAGGAAAAATTATGTAAGAGACTAAAATCCTGGTGGATTTAAGTCATCAGTGGAAAAAGTGCCTTATTTTAGAAATGTCTAGTTTCACCTTTCTTAATTGAAATTGTATTGGATTTTCTTAAACAAATGAAGAAAACACACCTCTGTGGGTTATGTGCAGCTTACTCCTAATTGAAGGTGTTCTAATCTGAAAAGAGCAGCTCTTTGTTAAAATTTGGCACAGCCTTCCTGAAGATTTGTAATTAAAAACTGTTGGTAAAGAGTAACTTGAAAGTACATCTATGACTCTGTGGTGTTGATCTATGCAAAGACAGAATGCCTTTAAAAACTGCCATGAATGTCAACCTCCTCCTTGGCAGCTGAAGTAGGTGTGTGCAAGTGGATTAATCATGGGCATGGGGAATGTTTCTGATGACAAAACATATTTGATAAAAGTGTAGCCTCCAGTGACTTTGTCTAAAATCACAGGTGAGAAGCAAATTTGTTAAAAACATTGATAGGACGTTCTCTGTGCTTCTCTGCATTAGAAGAGCACAAATACTCTGGCTTCCAATGAGCTTTCTTTCTTTCATGTGCTAAAGCCTTCATGGTAATATCTTATATTCTTACTGCAATTTGTAGAGTTTTTGGGACAGTGCAAATTTATTAATCTCTTTTTAAAGTGTAATTGTTTATCTTCTGTACTCGATGTGAAATCATGGTCAGTGTAAGACATTAACTTCAAGCATTTTGTTTGTTTCTCTTTAACTCCATAACAAAGGCTGCAAGCTTGGAGTGGAAGAACAAGGAGAACCAAGACACTGGGTTTAAGTTTCTCTTTACCTTGTTTAGAAAATACTATCTTCCTCACGTATTTCCATCTTTTACAAAGCTAACCAACCTCTACAAACCTGTTCTTGGTAAGTAGGGAATTTTTGTCTTTTAGGTGGAAAAGAAGTAACAGTGCCTGTTTTCAGTAGCATCTCCATTACCTGCTGGCATGTCAGCACAGTTCTATTGAATGAAGATTTTTCCTCCCTTGTCCCACGTTTTGATTTTCTGAGATAGCGCAGGAAGCTGCTGCTGCTGCTGCTCATTGCTGCATAAGGGCTGGCCTGAATGTCCTTTCCTAAGGACATTTCCACTGACATAGCATATATGTTATGTGAGCAAGGTCCTTGTAACTGTGAGTGCAAACTGGAGCGTAGGAGGTTCCATGTAAATATTAGAAAAAACTTGTTTACTGTGAGAGTGGCAGAGCACTGGAACAGGCTGCCCAGAGAGATTATGGAGTCTCCTCTGGAGACATTAAAAACCTGCCTGGGCAAGTTCCTGTGTGATGTGCTCTAGGTGATCCTGCTCTGGCAGGGGGGTTGGACTAGATGATCTTTCGAGGTCTCTTCCAACCCCTGAGATTCTGTGATTCTGTGTTATGTAATGAATACAGAACATGCTCTGTGTCTGGTTTTCTAAAGAATCAGCAAGCTGCCCAAGTGTGAGGGAGTAGCTAGCTTAGTTACTCCTATTTTACTTATTGTATCCTTGAAGAGAAAACTATCATGAAGGACCAAATGAAAGGAAATGGAGATGTACCTCTATAGTTGTAGAGTTAAAAGCATGTTGTCTCAGAAACACTCAGATTTTGCCTAGTTTTCGCCTGAATTATGTAGTTGGTGGTGTTAATGCTCACCTGATGTATTGCAGCTCTTTCCCGTCCCTCCTCTTTTAACTCCTGTTCTTTACATATTTAGTGTCTAAAATCACGCCAGGGGTGCTTCAGCTGTGTTGCTGACAGCTAGAGCTCAGGGCTTCTGTGTTTTCCAATTGTGTAGAAGTGATTTTTCCTTAAATCTAAGCATCTGAACAAATTATGACCCAACCTGTTTCCCTTTGGCAATCTTCCACCTCTTCCCCTGTGTTTTCTTTCTTTTATTTCATCTTGTGCAGTGCTCTTTGCACCTGAGTTAAATTTTATTTCCAACGTGCTAAGTATCCTTTTTCTTCCTGTCTTTGCACTGTCAAGAGTTCCACACCCACCTTTTCTTTCTCACTGTACTTTGTTAATAAAACTCTGTGAAACTTGTAAAATTAACTTACATGTCAGTAGAAGTAGTTTTTTGTTTTCGATTTTGCCCATCTTTTTGCAGCCCTTCCATTTTGCTTTCCTTTGTTCTGTGTAATACAAATTATAACCTTCAGGAAAGGTCTCTGCTTTCGTGTTCTCTGTTTTCTTTAGGAGTAGTAACATTATTATTGAATATAAGCATTTATGTAATAAAAGCTCTCAATCATTACATCTCCTATTTCATATGGAGAAAATGTTGGTGATGTGTTCAATCAACACAGTTAACCAGAGTCTGGAAGCAGTTACACTTTCATAAGATTCTTTTTATGTTCTCTTTTTATCTCACCAGATATTCCTGATGTACGACCAAGACCAGTGTACATTACTGCAACAAGAAACAATGAAAATGTCTATAGCACAAAAATCCCATACATGGCAGCTCGAGTTGTTTTTATTAAGTGGCTCGTTACCTTCTTTCTTGAAAAGAAATATTTAACTGCTGTTCAGAATACAAAAAATGGAGGAGAAATGCTCCCTAAAATTATTCAGGTGTGCTTTAAAGTTTGCCTCTCTTTTCATATGTACCTGCTACCCTTGCAAATGATCTCAGTGCACTGACAACTGAAGTAAAAAGAAATTAGATCCTAAAGTGAATAAATGCTGTACTTGATTTATTTTTTTTTATTTTTTTTTCTGTGATGAAGGAGGGTATCTCTAAGGGAAAACCTTTAGTAATTTAGTAGATTTTTATTTTTTTTTTCTCAGAGCTGTTTCCCTTACTAACTTCGTCAGCACTGTGTTTTGACTTCTGGAATTTAATCTGTAAACTGTCAAATTTGTTTGTGCCATGGACCATTTCCCAGCAACCTCAAAGGCTGCTTTGTTTTTGTCTTGATTATAGCAGCTGTTTACAATGAGATATTAGAAAAATATTTCACTTTCCAATTGCTGGTTGAGACTTCTCTAGCATTAGGGACTTCACAATGAATTTTGTAGAAATAAGTGCTTTTTCTTTTAAGAGATTCTCTAACTTCCTGTTAAAAATTTAGCATCAATATCAACTTACATTGTTCTCTTGAATGGTAAGTGTCAGTGTCAAATCTGGATTCAGTGGAAAGCATACATTAAGCATTATAGTAGAACTGCATATTTTCATATCAATTGCTTTTGAAGTTTCTTAACTGTGGAAGTTTCAAGGTCTGAACCAGCCCAGTGTTGATTATCTTCTGAAAGTGCTTTTTTAAATTTGTCTTTTGTATCTCATTGGAAATTCCACTTCTTGTATAAACTGCAGTGCCATTCCAACAGACACAGCCTATTGTGTTTTGGTTTTTTTTATCCTCATTTTACTGAAATCTATAGACAGCTGACACCAAGTAAATATTTAGGTTGTATAAAGGTAATGCTGCCCCCAAAATGGAAAGTGGTTAAAAGTTATCACTCAGCTGAAGCTGTGTGCCAGCTTTTGGCAAACGTTGACTTCTTAGTGGCTTTGAAGTTCACTGGCTGTACGCCGTGCCTCGCTGCTGTGGCTGAATCTCACCACAAAAGTTCATGGTGAAAAGCAGTAGAGGTGTTATTGCTGCACTGTTCCTGCTCACTTGGTTGATGTAAACATAAAGCAGATGTGTGTTTGGGCAATGCTTGGAGTTAGTGTTAGTTGGGTTCTTTTTCTGGTAGCTCAAAAGCAGTTATTTAGTCCTTTGTCTCCTGGCTGGATCATGTTAACCGGACATGGTTTGAGATGCTGCAAAATACGTGTGGTGCCAGAACAAAACCTGTTAAAGAATTTTCAGGAGTAATAATGTGCAAAAGTATGAACCTTGTATAGTGATGTGGTCCATTGTTTTCCAAAAATGAAGGGACTTGGAGCTTCTTCTCCACCATGTCTGTGCCTTCCTCCCATGCACCTCTCCTCCTTTTTTGTCTTACTGAGCATACAAGTCAGTCAGCTGTTTTGGGCTGGGGGGGGCATATGACGTGTATGTCATGCAGTGTATAAAACCACATTCTTTCTTGGATCAAGCATTAGACTGTAAATTAGACTTCCTGACTGCTAGGATTCCAGTGTGTTGTTGAAAAAGAGCACTAGTATCTTGAGTTCTGTGTAAGCATTTCAGATTTTTTTATGTACGCTACTTCAGTTATTTAACTGAGCATGTATTTCCTTCTGTGTAGACTGTTGGTGTTGTGAACCAAGACAAAAATGCAGAGCTGGAAACCAGTATGCCTTACACAAGTGAACAGGAGAGAAGCCATTCCAACAGCAGCACCTTGTCTGACAGAAGACTCAGCAACTCCAGCCTCTGCAGCGTCGATGAGCAGCACCGCACTGTCTACGAGATGGTGCAGAGGATCCTCCTGTCCACTCGAGGATATGTTAACTTTGTTAATGAGGTGTTTCGACAGGTAAGTGTGTATGTTTAGTTTCTGGTTTGTTTTTGTTTTGTTTTTTTAAAGGAAATTTCGAGGTTATGAGAGAGAACACAGTGAAGGCTGCTGGTCAGATGTCAAATGTGATGATAATCACACCAGCACCCTTTTAGTTTGGAGTCCTTACTAGGTCTAGTTTTAATGATAAAATGAAGACATTTTTATAGGACCTGAAGCTTGCTGCTGATGCCAGACATCAACATGTCTTAATTGAATGGGCCACTTTATTTGTTGTTGGTATTATGATATAATTTAAGCAAGCACATACGCTTTATGGTGAAGTATCTTGTGTGGCACCAGTGGGACAGATGGCACAGGGACATGGAGTTCTTTTGTGCACGTTGGGAACCGCTGTGGCATGCTGCCCTCTCCTGGCCTTTGTTCAGAGTGTGGAAAGCTAGACCAGTCTTGAAGGGAGCAAAGGCTAACGGGATGCAGTACTTCTATCATTTTTTGTTATGATCAGTGTCCAGTAACTGAAAGAAATAATTGTATTTGGATCCGTTTTGTGTTTATCTCTCCCTTCCAGAAATCTCACTGTGTATTCCTCTACACTTTTTTTTCCCGTACGGTAGTTCTTCACCTTTCTTCAAAGCATTCTGTGCAGTGCCCGTTCATCCCTCTGATGAGCTGTTGTTTCTCTAGAGTTCTAGCAGTTGGCTTCTGGATTTTTCAGTTTCTGCATCCTTAATGACAGTGGCTGTGAAGACATTTTCAGAAATTTCACATACTTGCTGTCTGGCATATTGGATCTTCTTTTGCTAACCCTTCAATTTCCATTGAAATAAATTGTTGTATGTTGCACCTCCTGCTGACTATAAAGTCAAAGAAGTGTACAATGTGATGCGAAATTTTCCACCAACCTGAGCAAGACACCTTTGTAGTGTTTCTGCAGCTAAACTAGGTATAGGAAATGCTATAGTTTTGGACCCTAAGCATGTATATAGAGAGTTTTTAATCATGGAGACTGGGTGATCTCTTCATAGTTAAAAGGACTTATTTTTTACTATGAAAAATGTATATTAATCTCTTTCCGTCAGTCCCCTCTCTTAAATAATCTCTTTTACCAACCCAGTCGGTGAGATTAACCTCTGGAATTCTCTGGGCGGCGTTCTAAGAGTAAGAGCATTACCCAGGAGGCTTATACAAACATTACTTAAATTGAGTAAGATTATAAAGCTTGTAAAAAGGAAACATACAACAGTATCACTCAAAACAACAGGTTATAACCAACAGAACTCAGTAAAAATTGTACTCTCAGAACAACAGGTTACAACTGGAAAAACTGAGCAGAGAGATACAAAAAGAGAAAGCAGGAAAGATATCACCACCCTTGGATCCAGAGATTATCTGGATTGTTATCAAGGAGGTTGTGGTCCTTGCATGGTGGGTGTGCACCCTGAGCATTTTGAATCTGCCTCTTTTATGGCATCTGGCCCCACCTCTCTGGGTGAGGTTCAGCCTACTTGGCACAGATTCAGTCTTGGATTTGGGAATGTTCTGGAAATGAGTCGTTGGGACACAGGGGTCCAGGTGGCCGCTTTGGCCCTGCCCTCCAGCCCCATCCGTGTTGACTGAGCAATGACCTTTATTATGCATGGTCTCTGTCCTTCAACAGGAAAGTGGCCTTTTGCAAGATGGCACCCTGTCTCCAAAGGGCTTCTCTTGTTCCTTATCAAGTAAGGACAGTGTTCCATTTATCACGCCGGCTGCCAAAGGACGGCTCCCCCTTCAAGGATAGAGTCCAGTTTATCAGGCTGGTTGCTGAATGAGGTGCTGTCCTTGTGACAACAGGGTCCAGGTGGCTTATGGAATAAGAACCCCACCTGAGCACAATGTCCAGTTTTTCAGGGTAGCTGTTTTGAGGTAGTTATTAATTTTGGCACTCTATAGTATCTTTACAGGATGATTCCCAAACATGGATATTTAGGAGTATGTTGAAAATAAATTAATTTTGTAGGGAGAAAGGATGGAATGCCAGGCACTGTCATCCTTATCACAGCTTACTGTCTTGTATCTATCTACATTTGCTGAAATAGCATTTTACATTGCATACTGCCGATGTAATTTGAAGTTATTTTCTCTAGAAAGTGTAGCAAAGTTTATTCTACCAGGCCTCTATGGCTATTAATGGCTTGTGAGGTGAATCCACATTGAGTTGGAGAGCTTGCAAGGAGCAAAAAAAACCTCTTTGATTTTGTCCAAACAAGTACAATATGAAAGTAATTTGGAAGTAAGAGTTATGGAGTTGTGAATGGCATAGATATATGCACAGGTTGTTGATTATTCAGCTCCTTCTAGTACAGACATAAAAGTAAAAATCATGTATCCTTTCTTTATGAGTTGTATTTATGGGTGGTGGTGTGGAGGCATGTTTATATATGTATGCAAATCTTATGTCCCCTGTACAGTAAAATGAGTTAACTTCTTAATTTAGGCTTTTTTATTGCCACCTTCTGATGTATCTGCAACACGAAAAGTGGTTAAAGTGTATCGGAAGTGGATATTGCAAGAGAAACCTGTGTTCATGGAGGAGCCAGACAAGAAGGAAGACAGTCAGGATGCTGTTGTCAACTTAGAGGATTCATCAGTGCAAATGGATGGTAAACATGTATGGTATCACTGTTACATATTTATGCTGTTCACCCACAATCTATTTTATAATTTTTAAACTCAATATGTAAATGCATATCCATTTTAAAAATGTGTGGAAAATCAAGACAAAAAAATTCTTATACTTAAGACCCAGAAATTTATAAAAAATATTGAGTGTTCAATAGCCTTTACTGAGTGTAAGGAAAGATTGCAGCTATTTTGAAAAATGTAATTGGTTGATTAGTCCCTGTCTATACAAATACGGTAGCAAGACTTTAACGGAAGAAATACTAATATGTTCTGCAGTGTTAAAATTTACACTGTCTGTTGGCCTAGTACATGTAGGACTATCTCCTTTTGGTGTTAGTTACTTAAGAATTTGCAAATATCTAGTATTTTGTAGATCCTGGAGGCAATATTTGGATTCAGATACCTTAGGGTAGAAAATCTGAAGTGTGGATACAAATTCAGTGCATCATCTTTTTAGTATCCTATCCTGAATTATCAGTAAAAGCTGACTTTGGTACTCTTGACACTGTGAAGCTATTTAAAGGGAAGCTCTGCTGTACTGAGAAAGGTTTGAGTTCTAAAAACATAGTGAGGATGAGAAGGTTTTGACAGTGTGTTTTTGTAGGGAATTTATAGTTTTGCCAGGTTTAAATTAAAATATTAATGCAATCGGTGGCTACAAAATGTGATGTCAAATATTTTAAAGTAGCTCTTAAAAGTTTTATCAACCGTTACACTCCATATGTAGCCTGTGTATTTATTAGTCTGTATTTCTCAGTTTGAGAGACTAAGAAATAATAGACATAAATTCCTTGCTAAAATTGAGTGTAGGACATGACAGTTGTCCCTTTTCTTGCTTTTGACGTTTTGAATTATTTTGAATAAATTTGGACTTCTTCCTTTCTGCTTTGTCACTAACTGAGTCATGTTTTTGAAAGCTTTCCTCTGACCACTCAGGACATAAGCGCTCCTCCAGCTGGGGAAGAACGTACTCCTTCACCAGTGCTGTTAACAGAGGATGTATATTGGAAGATGAAGATAAAAATGTTAAAGCTGGTGCTCAAGCAGCTTTACAGGTGTGGTGGACACAGAGTACAAGGCTGTATCTTACATAATCGTTTAGTTTACGCTACAAATTATAATACAGTCTCTGAGATTAAGGAAGACAGCTACCAGCAGTTGATGCCTTTTGTAAGATAGAATCTGGACTTAATGTATAACTTTAAAAAAAATAGTATTAAACCATGTGTCTGTGTCTTAGAGCCAGAGATCTATTTTTAGACACAAGGTTAATTTTTTTCTACTATAGGTACTAGTAATTAATCAGAAATGTACATTTGCTTTAATTGAATCTCATTTATTGGAAATACTGGTGGTTGCTTAAGCATATAATGGCAAGAAACGAGTAGCTGGAGGAATGGTGTTTTTGCCTGACCAAACAGAAGAGATGGCTAAGAACCCCTTACTGAACAATGCCTTCCTTTGCTGGATCTGTAATGCCACCTGACTTTTCCCTAGAATGTTGAAGAAAAAATGAAGTTATAGGTAAAACATGAACCTTGCTCTAAGGAAAGCAAAAGGTTTTACTGGAGGAGGACAAGTATTTTATTCTAAGTCTTAACTTTTTTATTCCCGATGCTAAGTAAACTGACTGTCAGTGCCTGTCTTGAAGGTATTCTTGACAAACTCCGCGAATGTTTTCTTACTGGAACCGTGCCTTGAAGTCCCTGTGCTTCTCAAGGAGCAAGTTGATGCTTGCAAAGCAGTTCTGAGCATCTTTAGGCGCATGATAATGGAACTATCAATGAATAAAAAGACGTGGTAAGCCTAGTATATTCTGCATCATTTAAGAGAAAGTTACCAACAGTTAAACTTAATGGGAGTATTACTGGGTAGGGAAAATACTGTTTTTCTCAGGGCAGACCTGATTGTCACACTCATGACTGGCCTCTGAATTGGTTTGTGACATTGTAGGTTCTGCTGAGCCTACCTCATTGTACTACTTGAGTTCAAGGTTCTGGGTGGTATTTCCATTCCTGAGTTGACATTTTCAAACATTAGTTTTTACAGTCCACAGCCAACTAATGTTATATTGCAAATGATCTGTGAAGTGTCTGAAGTGTGTTTGCATTCTCAGTATGTAAGACTTACTGGAGAATTAAGAGGGCTTTTTGGTACATGAAAATTAACAAGTACAATTAATGGAACATGTGAACAAAACGTACAATTTTGTTTTGGAACCAGGGAACAGATGTTACAGATACTCCTTAGAATAACAGAAGCTGTGATGCAGAAGCCAAAAGAAAACCAAATAAAGGATACCTTCGCTCAAAGCATGTCAGGATTACTTTTCCGAGTGAGTGTTTGGAGTTGGTTTGTTTTTTGTTTTTTTTTCATGATGAATACCCATAGTTTTAGTTAAGCACTATTACACAATACTATAAAACCTACTTGCAAAACATGAAAAAAATTCTCCTTTGCAGTAAAACAAGGAATTACTTTGTGAACTGTTCCTTGTCAGAGGGAGGCGGATTGCAGGTGCAGCAAGGAGTTGATTTGAGCTGGTCTTCAGAGCTCTGTTACAAACCGTGATAGAACAGGCAGGCACACAGTCTTTTTGTGGGGTATCTTCAATGAGTATCTCTGAAATGTGAGCTTGATGTAACTGTTTTCCTGGAAGTTCAGCTGTCAAGTCAAATCTGACTCACACTGACTGAGATGAAGAGATTTATACATCATATTTTACTTTGCCTGCTCAGCTACAAGTATCTGTGTGTTACAGGAATAGCTTAACTGCCACAATCATTCCATAGGTGTATGAGGCAGTTCTTTGTTCTGTTATGATTATTATACACAGTGTATTATTTCAGTTTAAGAGAGAACATACAGACTACCTGAAACATATGTTTCTGAATTTTAAAATTTCTCTAGTCAGGAACTTTCATGATTATTTGTTGGTGTACTGAATTAATCTTGACAGAAATGGATGAACTGCTACTTGTTCCTTTTCTCTCAGACCCTCATTGTAGCATGGATCAGAGCAAACCTGAGCGTTTACATTTCTCGGGAGCTGTGGGATGAGCTGCTCAGTGTTCTGTCTGCCCTGACAGACTGGGAGGAGCTCATAAACGAGTGGGCCAATATCATGGACTCTCTAACAGCAGTGCTAGCAAGAACCGTGTATGGGGTGGAAATGACAAACTTACCCTTGGATAAGCTCAGTGAACAAAAAGAAAAAAAGCAGAGGGGAAAAGGTTAGTCTGTGCTGCAGTGCTTTTTCTATCAAACAAGTTCAATATTTAAGTTTAAACTTTAAAATTAATTTAATCTAACATTAAATACTACTTAATCTAGTGTAAGAACCTGTTTAATCAAGTATGAAGAGCTTTGGGTTTATGTATTCTTATCCTTCATTGTGGGAGAGAAGGTAATTGGGGTCAATAGAAGATGGTTATTTAGCAGTATTTAGTACCTGCTCAAAATAAGTCTTTTCTGTGTAGCAGAAATGAAATGTGGTTTCCTGTGCTGTAGCCTGGCTTAGTCATCAATGTAAAAATTATTTTCCATGTGTTTTTATTAAGCGTTATGCACACAGTTGAAGTAGTGATTGTTTTTATTAAAAGTAAAAATTTCCCTCTGTTGTTTGAAAGATTAATATTTTTCATGTCTGAGTGCTTGTAAGTCCAGTCATACTTTAAGAAAAAATATGTGCCCAAGCATATAATGGAAAAGAATTTTGTTCTCTTTATCTCTAAGGTGGCATTTTAGAGCCTCAGAAAACAGCTGTAGTGGGAAGATCTTTTTCATTAAGCTGGAAGAGTCATCCTGAAGTTGTGGAGCCAATGAGATTCAGAAGTGCTACAACCTCTGGAGCCCCAGGAGTTGAGAAAGCAAGAAATATTGTTCGTCAAAGGGCAACAGGTTAGACCATAATGAAGTGTTCATGTTCCCACTCAGTAATGTTCAATTTTTAAATCTGTCTTGGAGTTGTGGCTGGTGCCAGGAGTTGTGCAACTTAATAATTAAATGCCTAAACAGAGATGTTGCCTATGTGTATCTGAATGTCTTGACCAGTACCTGTATGAATAAAGAATTAATAAAGAATCAGAAGTATTTTTCAAAGTTCAAAATATACTTTTAAATATATTTAATTACAAGTTATGGTTTACTTTAATTATTGTCTAGAAAGACGAAAACAGGAGAAGGGAGAACTGGGATGAGAAATTATGGGGAATGTCTGAGACCCCAGGCATTGAGCAGATACCTGATTTTTCAAGCATTTCAGCAGCCTGAATTTGATATTTTTTATTTTGTGATGGCATGTTTCCATGTTCCACTTCAGTGGGCTATGGATTAAAACTCCATAGAAAATCTGCTGCTTTTAAACCAGAGATATTTTGGTGCACAGCTTCCTTTCTCATTTTTATCAGATTAGCTGCGTTTTTCTTACCAGGAGAATTTGAAGGTGGATTTAGTACGTTTTTGAGACTATGGGCTTCAGAATAGGCCACAGTCTTCAGCTCAGGTCGCAAAACATTTTGGCAGTGGAGTAAATTCATTCTTTGTTTCTGTTTTATTTTTAAATTCAGCGAGTTCCTATTTGTGCTCCAGCAGATAATTCTTTCTTGTGCTGCAGCATTTCTCCCCTAGGCTTCTCACCAGAGCATTAGGGAGAACCTGAAGAGTTGGTCAGCAAGGACTTTTACTTGGCTGTGTGTGTTCAAATTAAAGGAACCTCCTACCTCTAGGAAGAAAAGCTTCATTGGTAGGAAACAAGTAGGTTGACAGGCAGGAGGGTGAATTTCACGTATAAAAAGTCCTTAGTTTCATTTTGTGTCTCACGGTCATATAAAAATAATTATTCTGGCTTTGATGAGGTATAAAATTATTTTTTTCAAAAGCTTTGTGTTTCATTGCATCATGACAGTCAAACTCCCAAATATTTCATTATTTTTTCTGACCTAATTATTGCTTTATTTTTTTCTGGAAGCTAAGCGAAGCCAGTCTATCAGCAACTGTGCTCATCTTTATGAGGCTTTGCCAGCTACTAAAAGTGTACCTCTTCTGCTTCACACTGTGAGCTCTCTCTTACCTGGTATCTCTTACACTTCTTGCTCTCACAGACTGTCAGGTACTGTACTTTAAAGTCATCTTTTATATAAATGTTCTTTATATTTTTAAACTGTTGTCGGTCTACTCCCTTTCTGTCCAGTTGATTATTCTTTAGTGTGAAATGAAATGTTTTACACCTGTTCTGTTTCCTGTGCCTTGGACCTGTTCAAAACATGGTGTTAAATACTATTGGTAGCCATTAAGAGACAAGCAAGTTTAGTAGGAGGCTGTCTTGTTCTTTTTGTTCTTTTTCAGAGTTGCAAAGGGCAGCAAAAAGTGGCTACTACTTATGCTTTCCTGTTATCTGTTTTTCTACCACCAGGTTAATTGTCAAAATAATTAGCCTTTTGAGGAAAAAGGAGGAGAGCAGTATCTTTTCAGGGAACTACTCTAGAAACTAGTTGAATGAGCTAGTGCAAGAAACATCTGCAAAGAAATGCAGCTGGTTGTGCTATTTGATTTTAAAGACAAATCTCATTCAATTAATTCTGTGTTATACTCAGTTACAGATGCAGAATTTTATTTTTTCTTCTAAAAAATTCTTCCTGAAATATTGATTCCAGAAGCTAGAAGATTTGCCTGTGTCTCTTCATTCTCAGATAGTGCTTGATTTCTCTCAAAATGTTTTTAGTATTGCAACCTGTGCAATCTTTTTTCATTTTAGTATTGAAGATTACCATGAATTACCATTAGATCCATATTCTCTAGTAATTAAAGTAAAAGTTATTTAAATTTATTAATAAATAAATGTTTTTATTAATGTTTATACTTCAAATTTCTTGATTTTGTTAAAGGTTTCCAACCAGTTGTTAAAGTTTTTATACATTTCAAGCCAAGTATACTGGTGTTTAGATATGCAAAAACTGAAGGCAGCAATCCAGATTTGGGCATTTTTGTGGTTATTTGGACTGAAGTGGGCAGTTTTTTCTCAAAAGCATAGTAAACTTTTTTCTTGCTTTTGACAGTCTTGTCCTATGGAACTTGCAGTTTTGACAAATAAAGCTGCAGCAAACCCTAAGTGTACAGCTTCTCAACTGAATTCTGTACCCATACCCAGGCATAGTTGTGAAAAACTAATGTCATGACCTGAGAGAACAGAGCTGCTTTGTTGTAGGGCATTCACCCTATCACCTGGCCACGATGTGTGGGTAGACGCAGTGAAATTTCTCTATCCTGTTAGCAGACTTTGTATTCAGCTTCCACCTAGTAAGTCTCTGAAAATACGACTTTCTGACACCTTCTGCATTTCATCTCCTGGGAGGGATTTGTGACTCTTGAGCCATAACCAGAGTGCCTAGCTGCTGTGGCAAGAAGATTCCTGATCTCTGAAATATTTTTAGTGTTTTTTTGTCTCATGCTGCTTAGAGGAATCTTCAGTTGTAACACTGAATTTGTTCTAGCTAGTGAAGAAAAACTTAAAAAAAATATTAATTTTTTATTCTATTTTATTGCTTTCTGTAAGATATTTAATGTCAACAGTGATACTTTGAGGTCAGTAAATACCAGTATGTCAATTTACTTTCTCACCTGAATTTCATGCCTCTTCCCTGTTTTTATTTCTCATTTTCAGTTACAGAAAAAAAGCTGCATGATTCAGTTTGTCCTCACAAACTAAGCCTGAATCATGTATAGCTCAGATCCTTTTTTACTGTTTGAATTGTTTCCTTTTTTATTCTCCCCTTCCCTTCTTTATGGAGGACAAGTCAGAAAGCACACTCTGCGTTTGCAGTTCACCATCTCTCCTTGATTCTTTCCATGTCCAGAACGAACATGGTCTAGTTTGGGTCTGTAGCTCTGAAAAATATAACTCTGTTCACGTAGCATCCTCCCACACTTCCTTGCGAGTTCCCACCTCCCCAGAGTAATTTCTGGCCTTTTCCTAGATGTTTTACCACTTACACTGCTCATACAGCTCTCTCTGAACTTTACATTTTTTTCTAAGGATATTTTCTAAAACTTAAGTTGTAACTTCTGTAACTAGAGGTTACATTCTGGCTTTCTAACTCGGGAATTTTAAATATTTGAATGGGTCACTTTTTCATAGAGATTTCTTAGGCAAGGAGTTCACATGTGAAGATAATTCTGAGATCGCACAAATATTTTGTGTTTTAATTAAATCAACAGAAGTTGAAGAATCTCAACAACTGGAAAATTCAACAGGAACAGAAGCTACAGGCCTGTTTGCAGACCAAGAGCAGCAGCTAACTCGAAGTAGCAGCACTTCAGATATTGCAGATCAGTTTCCATCTGATTTTTTTCAAGGTAATTTTGATAAAATATAACAATACTGTCCTTCTGAAGAAAATATTGAGACTTACTCAGCCTCATAAATGCTACTGTGGTTTCCAGCTCTGTTCTAAAGTAGTTTTTATCTCATTTTCTTAGTAAATATATTGTTGGTATCTTGCTGAAATAACTTTTTCTGAAGAAGTTACAGACCACAAATGCAGGACATGGCCTTTTATAAAGCTGAAAACTTTGAGTGTATGCATTTTGTATGTAACTGTTGAACTTTTTTTTTTAATCTTGCTTGCACTTAAATTTTGTGTATTCATGCTTACAGTTCTACTTTTGCTCCTGCCATGTAAGTAGGTTATGCTTTTGAAGGATTTTTCAAAACATCATATATACTGTTTTAATGTTGGATCACTTCACTTACCTGTAAATACGAGTGCACATGTAAATGTCATGGAATTTCTCATATAATTTGCTATGCACTTTGGTGCCACAAATGTCTGTATTTTGTCTTTACTTTCTAAAATTTCTAGGTAAAAAGGCAGGGAGTTCTCATAATTTAACTTCTTCAGACTCCAGATCACTGCAGGAAAATAAGGGATATACAAAGAAGGAACATGAAGCTGAGCAAGTAAGGCAAATCAGAAAGTGATTATCATTAAGATTCTAACGATGTTTTATTTCTAATTAGATGCTTTTTAGTATTTAGAAACTGTAGCAGCTGAATGTGTGAAAAATGATTCCTCACACTTCAGGTATCGGATCTGGAGTTGAGCTGTTGCTTTTCATATGCTATTTGGTACAACTGTTCTGTGTCTTCTGGTCTTCTCAGTTGCTTATGCAGTTTTATGTAATTGGCTATATTCTAGTCTTACACAAGACTTTTGTGCTTTTAAAATATTTAATGGAAACAAAAAGTTCACAACTTTAAAAATATAAATAAATCATGATTACAGAGCTACAGTATACTGGAATAAATGTCTGATGGTTTAAAGTGCTGGGGACCTTAATCACAATTTGTATCACCAGCTATGCCTTCCAGATGTTTGTATGAGTTAACATAAGGATGGGTGAGCTTTGTAAATTTTTAATGTAAACAGTAAAAAGTAACAGTAAAAATAATAAATTACTAAGGTTGATTGTCTTTGTGAAGTATAATGCAACACAGCATGGAGGACTTCAAGCTGAGTCTCGTCTTTGGGACTTAGTTCTCCCAAATGTCTAGGCTTTAAATATCATGAACACTTAGCTCTAGAAAGGAGGGATGAGACATTTTCTGTAGCGTGCTTTCACTTACTGCTTCAGGAATAAGAGAAGGACTCAACAAGGAAGGAAAAGTCTGTTTGTGTGGGGGAGAGAAAGGGAGAGGGAGAGAAGTAAGCTCAGTTGTTTGGGGAAATTAAAAATTAACCTGGCTCCCCATCCTATTTCAGTGGTATATGTTATAAAATATTTACAGGCAGGTGCTGTTGGGCTGCTACTAGTATTACACTCCCACCTTTTTTGCAAGTGGAAGCTGGGGTCTGCCCATGTACTCACTGTGTGTGGCTAATGTGCCATGTGAGCCAGTCTGACCCACTGGGGGCATTGTCAGCACTGATCACTAAAAGCCAGATTCCTCAGGGAAGGGATATCACCCTGCAGTCTCTCAGGCAACATGAGCAAACATGTATTTCTTGGGAATGATTGTCAAGTCTCTCCAGTTAAAAAAAAAAAAAAAAGGCAAAAAAAAAGCGCGCTACTATGTTAGACAATATAGTAATAAGTTCTACAAGCTAGTTAGTTGTCTCTCTAGTGGCAATAATTTGCTTCTTCAGATATATGTAGGAAGAACAAATAGATTGTCTGACATTGATCAGACATTGCTTCAAGAAATTGATTTTAAAATAGAAATACTCATAATTGCAACTATCAACATGGAATTTCAGCAATGTTAATGGAATTTAGGAGTTTTAGTTCCATTAGCAGTTAGAACTCGGGATAAGGTGTTGAGGCTTTTTGTTGCATATTTGCAATGGAAAACATGATGCTGTGTTTTCCTGGCAGAAATTTAATTTTTACCATTATAGATGACGTGGTGCTGCAAGAAATGTGAATTTGAAGGTGATCTGCCAGATACAAAGCAAAACAAATACGCTTAGGGACAGAGCAGTATTGTCTCTAAGCAGAAAAATTGTCTGAAGGTTTTTCAGCATTTAGGCTGTAAATCCATTTGGTGAAGAAGGTGGTGAACAAAAAATCAGGTGTCTTTGATTGGGTTGTTTTGCAAGAGTAGTGCCCTGATATAAGAGATGACTACTGATTTATTCCTGAAAGATTTCTTTGTACTTTTAAAAGTATTGAATTATTTTGGATTTGTGGAAAAGCATAAGTAAAAATTTCTGCTTATTGGTATGAAAACTGCCTTTACAAATGGAAGGATAATGACTAAAATTGAAAGCGTCATGGTTTCCTTAAGACATGTAGAGTTATTTGGATAGTGTAAATATTTATGAAAATATTCTGACTGAGTTGTAATTAATTTCTAATAACTGTGTTATTAGAGATCTCGGATTTGCTAAAATATGATGTAGATCTCAAATCTGTAATAAGCTGAGATTAATTTATTTTTTTTTCTCTGAAGGTACTGATGCAAAGAAGCAGTAGTACAGCTGAATTAGATTTGAAAGCAGACTTGCAGCAATCACATGGAAATTATAGAGAGAGAGAAAAAAGTGAGTTCCAAGAAACAGTGTTTTTCTTAACTGTAGCAATTGAAATCAGTGTCATCACTTATGTCTTATTACAGATATATTGGACACTTTTCTCATCATGCTTTGCTAATGTAGTCTTTAAAAACAGGGTTTGTGATCTTTATTAATCCCCTCCTTGCTTTAGGTGAAAGTGTCAGCAGTGACACATCTGTTGGCTATAACAATGAAGTGGAGATTGCACTTATCCCCTGGCAAGCTTCCGAGGAAGACCATGAAGCGACTACGTCGGCAGATGTTTGTGTAGATCCTGATGCACCTCGCTGGCTTCAGCTCAGTCCCTCAGACACTGCGAATTTAACAGGTACTTGTAGTCCAGAAAATGTATTTACTATTTAAATTTTTTTTCTCAAAAAAGAGTTTATATGGTTCAGTTTACTTATATAAAGTATGTTCATTTTGCACATATTACCAAGTTTTTTTCATAGTGCTCATTAAAAAATGTGATCTGGGTGCCCACAGTTTAAGGAATTTGAAATATCAGATGGAAGCTGACATAGGTGCCAATAAATTGTGATCCAGAAAATGATTACACAGTTCAGAATAATTTGGTGCTTACTATGTCAAATTACTACTAATCAGCTGAGTGTCCATTGGCCTTCCTGAAGGGGAATAGCCTTCCTTGGCCTTCTTGAGGGGGAATTACCTTGTTTGCCCTTTGCTTGCCCTTTGCACACCCCTTGCTTGCCCTTAGACAATTCTTCACCATGAGGGCGGTGAGACACTGGAACAAGTCACCAGGGGAAGTTGTGGAAGCCCCATCCCTGTAAGTGTTCAAGGCCAAGTTGAATGGGGCTCTGAGCAATCTGATGTAGTGGAAGGTGTCTGTGACCTTGCAGAGGGGTTGGATCTAGATGATCTTAAATGTCCCTTCCAACCCAAGCCATTCTATGGGATAGCCTGTCCCAGTGTTCAAGTAAAATATGTTTTAATGTAATGGTTTTATTTCATCACAGAACAGCCTGAGGAAATTCCTTGCTATGTATTTTGACTAATAGGAAGTAACTGTTGGTTGTCCAGGTTGGCAGTGACAAGATTGCAGAGAGAAGTCCAAAGGCATTAGAAAGGACTTCAAGGCATTTGGGCAGCTGGTTGAAGGCTTGGGTGCACAGGTGGTGTTTTCATCAGTCCTGCAAGTGGTAGGGAAATATACTGAAAGAGGGAGGAAAACACACCTGATTAACACGCGGCTCAGTCTGGTGCCACCATCGGAATTCTGGGTTCTTTGAACACAGGAACTCAGAAAGTGTATATGGCACTGGATCTGCTCGCAATCTCTGTTTGGGGGAAAAGGATCGCACTTGAGTTGGTGGATCTCACTGAAATGTCTTTAAACTAGGCTCAAAGGGGGAAGGAGACTGATTGACAAAGTCCCTTGGGAGACTGTCAGGAAGGGTAGAAGATGTTCAGGAAGTCTGGATGTAGTTCAGAGGCCCATGAGCAGGCTGTTCCCATGTGCTAAAAGACGAGCTGTTGGGGAAGACTACGGGCCTGACTGAATAGAAAGATTTGGCTGGAGCTCAGAAAGTAAAATAGAGTTTATGGCCTCTGGAAGAGAGGACAGGTCTATCATGAGGCAGAGATGTAGTAAGGCCAAAGCCCAGCTTGAACTCAACTTGGCTACTGCTGTCAGAGATAATAAAATCTTTCCATAAATACATTAATAACAAAAGGAAGACTTTGGATGATCTCCGTCCTTAATTTGATGCAGGGGAAACATAGTGACAAAGGATAAGGAAAAGGCTGAGGTGCTAAATGCCTTCTTTACCTCAGTCTGTCGCAGTGAAACGGGTTGTTCCCTAGATACCCAGTCCTTTGAGCTGGAAGAGGAGGAGATGGGGCAGAATGAGACCTTTGTAATCCAAGAGTACATGGTCAGTGACCCGCTACACCACCGAAACATCCATAGGTCTATGGGGCTGGATGGGTTGCACCCAGGAGTAGTGGAGGAGTTGGTGGATGCACTCGCCAAGCCTCTTTCCATCATTTACCAGCAGTCCTGGCTAACTGGGAGGTCCCAGTGGACTGGAGGGTAGCAAATAAGGTACCTATCTACAAGAAAGGCCAAAAGGAGGATCCAGGGAACTACAGACCTGTCAGTCTGACCTTGGTGCCGGCAAAGGTCATGGAGTGGAGCAGATGATCTTGAGTGCCATTAGGCACCATATACAGAACAACCAGGTGATCAGGTCCAGTCAGCACAGGTTTATGAAAGGAAGGTCCTGCTTGATGAACCTGATCTCTATGACAAGGTGGTGTGACCTGCTTGGTCAGTGAGGGAAAGGCTGTGGATATTGTTTACCTGGACTTCTGTAAAACATTTGACACTGTCTCCCACTGCATTCTAAGTCTTGGAAATTGAACTTTTTTAAATTTACAGACAGTAGTGAATTCCTTGCTGATGACTGCAGTATAATTGCTGGTGGAAGCCTTATCGGTTGGCACCCTGATTCTGCTGCGGTGTTATGGAGGAGGATCTTGGGAATTCTCGGAGATGTGAACAATATACAGTCACCTAAAATCCATGCAAAAGTTTTTGGGTATCTTTATGAGTTGTGGTTTAAACTTGCAAAGGTATTGTATATGATGCTGACATCTAATTATAATTGTTTTTCTTTTGTTGTAAAAATTATAATTAAATGTTATTTAGTTTTAACATCTGGAACAGAAGGACGACATTTGGAGGATTCTGTCATAAAGCTAATTTTGTTTGATTTCCAGTAGGTATTCCCTAAGGAGAATGTTCCTGTTCAATGACAAGAATTTATATTAGTTAATTTAAAGGGGATGCAGAAACAGTAGCAAAAAAAAGAGAATACTGCAAATGTTGGTATTCGGTGTAGGAGCCCAAGGTGTGACTGAAAAAGGTAGTATTTGCTTAGTCCGTGGGGAAGCACTGTAGAACAAGCTTTCCTAGTAGTTTTGGCTTAAGTAGGGGCTCTGTATAATGCATAGTGTAGTGCCTCAAAACAAAATAAAATAAAATGAAGAAGTAATAATATGAAACAGAGAGCATTAATAAAGTAACCTGTCAGTTTAATTAACTATGTTATTTTAAAAACATTAGATACGGGACAACCTGGCTATAAGTGTGGACAATCAGTCTACCCCCTCTCCTCCTGTCTTAATTCCTCCTCTCAGAATTTTTGCTTCATGGTTGTTCAAGGTGAGTTATTTCTAAGATTTTCACACATTGGTATTTTTGTCTGTGTTAGTATGGCATTTGTGAAAGTTTAGTTGTGTAATTTTTACCATCACTGCTGGCTAAGAAGGTGGAATACCTTCCAAAGGCTATTTGGACTCAAATCTGATGGTTTTGGCCCAAAACAACAACAAAAGGAACAGCCCCATGGCTGCTTACTCAGTTCCCCCCCCACACACACTCTGGGATGAGGAGGACAAAGCTCATCAGTTGAGACAAAGGACAAGGAGGGTTCTTCACTGATTAAGGTCCTTGGCAAAATAGACTCAACTTGGGGAAAAAATAATTTAATTTCACACTAATCAAACATACACAGGACACAGAAAACACAAGGAGCAGGTCTTAAATATATTACACCACCTCTCCCTTCTTCCCAGGACTAAATCACTTTGTTCCCGGTTTCTCTCCCTCCTTCCCCCCAGAGGCACAGGGGGACAGGGGATGGGGTTTAGAGTCAGTTCACAGGCCAGTGGTTCCTGCTGCTGCTTCCTCCTCAGGAAGAAGGATTCCTTACAGTCCTTACCTGTTTCCCCATGGGGTCCCTCCCATGGCAGAGAGTCCTCCATGAACTTCTCTTTCATGAGTCCTTACCATGAGATCCAGAGCTGCTCCAGCCTGGGCTTCCCACAGAGTCAGGGGCTGCTTTCGGGAAAAACTCCCCTCCATCCAGGGTCTTCCACAGCTGCATAATCAGAGTCCACTGGCAGCAAATCCTCTGGCCACAGAATCCAAGTCCACTGGCCAAGTTCACCCCTCCTGGCTCCTTCAGGGAATGTTCCACCACGTTCCTCCATGAGTGCAGGGGGACAGCTGACATCTCTCCCTGGGTTGCAGGGAAACTTCTGCTTGGGCATCTTCTTCCCCTCTTTCCTCACCAACCACCAGCACAGCTCTGCCACCCCAGCACAGCTCATCCTTTTTTCTTTTAAGTACTTCTCTGCTTAAGTCTTATCTCAGTTCTTTCATATGTTAATCGCAGAGGTGCATCTATTGTCCCTCTACTGACTCCTTAGCTGGGTTTGGAGCTGGGGGAGCTTCTTAGCTTCTTACCAAAGCCAATCCTGTGACCCTTCCCCTGCTACCAAAAAACGCACCAAACCTAAACACAGTTTATTGTAATAAATATAGGGAACAGATTTGCTTTATGGAAAATCTGCTGAAGATACAGTTTTGTGTTAACTGCTTACTAGAAAAAAAAAAAGTAATAATACAAAGTTTTTGCTCTTTTCAGGCAACCACCCTGCCAAATGAGTATAAGGAAGGCAAACTTCAAGCATACAGACTGATCTGTGCTATGATGACCAGACGCCAAGATGTTCTACCAAATTCTGATTTCCTGGTTCATTTTTATTTTGTGATGCACCTTGGATTAACAAGTGAAGACCAGGTACAAGCTTTACCTGATAAAAAAAATACTTTTATTACTGAGTGCTGATGAAAATGTATGTGTTTTCATATTTGAAGATCTGAAGCAGAAAGGACACAATACTTTGCTACAATTGTTGCATGAAGTTATCCTGTGTAGCCTAGCCTGGACTCTCTATAGATTACGTAGCCTTAACTTTCTCATTGCTCTCTCAGTTACAAATTTTTGAACAGGAACTACTTGATTTTATGAGCAATGTCTGTCCTCAGCAAGGCCTTTTGAGAGCTGTGTACCATTGCTTCCAAATACATCCTCAAAAATTAGAATGAAGATTAGTCCTTTAGGGGATGTATAAAACTGTCACAGAATTGCCAGAGTTGGAAGGGACCTTTAGACATCATCTAGATGATATCTGAACAATTTTTTCCAACATCTTACCAGGAATGGAGGTGAGACTAATCAGCCTGTAGTTCCCTGATCCTCCATCTTGCCCTTTTTGAAGATGTTAGTGACACTGGCCCTCCTTCAGTCCTCAGGCCCCTCTCCTGTTCTTCATGACTTCTCAAAGATGATGGTGTGTGGCCTAGCAATAACATCTGTCAGCTCTCTCAGAACTCATGGATGCATCCATCAGCTCTTTTTAATTGAAGGGATGATTGAGACAGAGGGTTATCTTATTGCTGTAACCAAGAAGTGCTGCCAAAACATGCTGTTTCTGTGGATAAATGTTGGTTTTAGGTCCCTGTGTTCTGGGTTGTCCTAAATAGTAGTGTTCAGTGAGACACAAGGGAAAGACTTAATCTATCAAGATGTGACTGTTCCCCACAAGATGTCAGAGGATTATTGCACACCAGATACAGCTAAATACTCAAGAAAACTATAAGAAAACTCTTCAGACACAACAGATAATATCTAAAAACATTTTCCTGTTTTTATAGCTGTGTAGGAGTGAGTTTTCTCCTTTAAAAGAAATAATCTAATGAAAACAGTGGCTGGAGCTGTGCTGTGGATACCAGCAGAGGGCACACAGACCCCTGGGTAAATCCTCTCACATGCAACACACAACTCAAAACTTTAAAGCCTGATGTAGACCAGATTTAAAAAAAAAATATATTAAAAAATCACTTTTATATTTGAAAAAAAACAAAGACCCTGAAATCTGTATAGCAGCTACTGCCAGTACAGGGTCATAGGGGTGGAAAATATCAATAATTTTAAAACTTACGTAGTTTTCATCTTCACATTTCCATGAAGTTGACAGATTTTCTGAGGTGTTCAGATGTTGGCAGTTCCTAAGCTAAGGGGTGTTCGATTTTTTTCTTTTAAATCTGACTGCTTCCTGAAGAACCATTTCCTACATAGATACTGGGAGATTTTTATAATGGGGAGTTGGTTGTTGTTGAACTT
Source organism: Chaetura pelagica (assembly GCF_000747805.2). NCBI lineage: Eukaryota > Metazoa > Chordata > Aves > Apodiformes > Apodidae > Chaetura > Chaetura pelagica. The sequence continues at coordinate 1,945,906 of NW_009952066.1, forward strand.
CCTTTTACCCTATTGATTGTGATTTGGTGTTAATAACAGTTCCACAGCTTCTTGCTGTTGTGCAAGGATTTTAGTCCTTGTGCTGTTACAATCCAGAAGTTACAAAAGATTTAAGATGTGAAGAGTGGATAAAAAAGGCAGACCCCCACATTGCACATCATTCCAGGGTTTTCATTCCCAGAAATTTTGTACTCTGATGCTGCTCTTTTGTTCTTCCTTGCCTCTCTGGGTTTGGCTTTTTTTTGCCTCTTGGTGGCACACTTGCCCACAATTTTTTTTCTCATGTTAGGTCCTTCCACTTTTGCTCTCCTTAGCTATGAAACTAGTTGAGGTGTCAACTCCGGGTGCTTTGGAGCCTGGATTCTCATGCAAAGTGTTGATGTGAAGCACATTCCTTTATAGCTATTTCTGTATTTCCAATGTGATTAGAGCCAAGGTGCTTGATGGGTGCTGAAACCAGGCAGACAGTTTTCCTCCTGAGGGCAACTACCAATGCAGGAATGTGTTGTAGGAGACACAGGTACTTCCTCTAATACCTGCAAACGCTAGCAAAGCTTTAAGTGTGTGTTGAAGCACTTGGCTGTCATGGGGTCTCAGAGCTTCCTGTAAGAAATAGGATGATGTGCAATGACCACTACAGTGGTCAGATCAGTACTGATCCTGAGATTTTTGGTATATGCTGTTATCTAATAAACTACTTATAAAAAAGGGTGCGATATCAAGGATCACTAGAACATGGGTCCCAGTTCTTTGTAGCATTGTGTGATTCTAGGATTCAAGCTATGGCATACCAAAATAAACTTGCGTGCAATTTTTTTTAGCACAGACTGTTTTTGTTTGCTAAGCACTAGCATAAGTATCTCACTCTTAAAGCACATGGACAGGAGAAAGGGGGTGGTTCTCATGGGAGAATTTTCCTTCTGTGCAACTTTGAAACTTATGGGGGAAAGCAACAGAAAGGTAGCCCAGCTTCAGGGAATCACATCAGCTACTTCAGAAACCTCTTTGACCTGAATGTGATTGTCACTATTTTAGTTAGTGTCAAAAATGTTTCTGTTTGAAATATATTTCTCTTTTCACTCCTCCCATAAGGATATGAGTATTCAAATTTTCCCCTGTGTTGTGTAGGTTTTGGTGTTGGTAGAAAAACAAAAAAATATTTCTCTTAATATGGTTAGGAGTTAATGCAATATTATTGCCAGCAAGTGCAACTCAACTTTGCAGACTTCTCTCCTGGGGTATATAAAAGAGCAATGTAAGGGTAGATTTTAAAAAAGGTCCCAGGGCACTCTGAGTTCAAAGTGTAGCAATTAGCTTAGCAGATGAGAAAGGAGATAGCGAGGTAATGAGCTGCATCTAATTTGTCCATGTGGAAGTGTCTAACAATAAACATCTCTGTATGAAGAAGTGAACAGTTCTGTGCAACAATTGCATCACCTTTTCAGGTGGGAGAAGTTGTTGCACGGACGGCCAGATGGAGGAGGTCACAGTCTGGCATTGTCATTGCTAACAGTCTGTGGGGCAGCCTCAGGTCAGGGGGCAGGTGAGCGCTGGGGGGACGGTGATTCTCCTCTTGTGCCCCTCAAATCAGTGGGCATTTTCCTGATGTTGCAGTGAGCCTGGGCTTTTTTCCTGCAGTTTTTTTCTGAAATAAGTTCAGTGAGGCTCACCACCTCCCCTCCCTTACCTCCATTGTAAGGGAAGGTGAATGTGGATGTTCAGTACCATGCCGTGCGGTAGTGAAGGTAGTTCACTGTGGTTGCTTCAATTCCTTGTCCAGATTATGGAAAATCATGAAGTGTTTGTGGGATGTGATTTTTAGGAGAGGCCACAGGATAACCTGTTGCAGTTTGGGAAGCCAGAGCTGCCTAGGTTAGACTGACAGTTGAAAAACCCATTCCAGGGATAGCAGCTATATCTGTTTTTTGACTTGGACAATAAATACAGCTGTTAAAATGAAACCAAAGTCTAATACTGCAATGCACAAATTTTACAAATACCTGAACCAGGAAAGGAAATGTATTTTATTGTTGCTACTAGTTGCTCACTGTAGCAATAATTTTTGCTTCATGAAGTTGAAAAGGTATATAAACATATCCTTGCATCATGGATTTCTAGATTTTGCCGAAGAACTAGAGTGCCAAAAGGATTTAAAAATACTGCTGATTCAACCCCCTTTTCATAAAACCATCTGCTGAGATAAAATTCTGATTCCTCAGCTCTGGACTTCTTGGTACTTAAATAATCCTTCTAGGTTGCAGGTCGTTTCCTCCTAAAATTTCTGTGGATTTTTGTGACACTGCCTTATTTCCGTCTAAATTTGCACTCTTAGTTTCAGAAGACAGTGCTGTGCAAGTTAGGTGCTCACCTTCTAGTTAGGCTGTAAAAGAAGAGGCAGGTTTTCAGTATTTTTAAAGTTTCAAGCTCTCAGCTGTTTAGTGTCATTTTTTTTTAAGACAGCCTTACCCTACTGCCAGGGCTTTAGTATCAATTAACCCAGTGTAACCATGTGACAACACATGCCAGCAGGGTTTTCCCAATACTCACAGGTCATCTGAGAAGTGAGCTAACAGGATAGTTGTATTCCTGACTTTTGAAGTCAGTTTTAACAAATAAGTTTAATATATGTGCAAGTATACTGGCTTGCCAGAGTATCTCTGGAATTGAATGCTTTTATATCTATAAGAAGATATTAAGGAACACAATAAAAGGTATTAGATCAGAAATTCTCTGTGGAAAGGACAACTAATAGACAAGAAAAGAGGCTGTGCTGATGGCTATTTTTAATTGAGTGATGTTAAGAGCAGAACAAACTTTAAATATGGAAGTAAAAAAAAGAAAGTCCAAATCCAAATGAGTTGACAGATGTCTTCGGTGATTAAATTTCAGCACATGCAGACTGGGCTGCCCACAGAATGCAGCCCAGCTGTAGGCAGAGAAGTTAACAGTTATGTTTTTAGCTTGATTCCTTTTAGCAGTGAGAGGATGACTTAGGTGAAATGTTTGATAAATAAAGATGATGAGAAACTATTGTATGTTATACTTGTCTATAAGTTTCTTAATTTGTTTAAAATACACTGTTGCTAATTTATGTAAAGGAAGCTTCACTGGCTATGTAGAAAGGGTGACTATAGCTCTTCATTTGAGAGATGGCTAATTTAAAATAGGAAGAATTTTTTAGTGGAGTTGCTGCCAGACAAGCCATATTAGATACCTATTTGTATTAACATTGATCTGAAGTTTAAAAAAAAGAAAAAGAGTACTTGTAAGCTTTTATATATTTCTGCTGATTTCTTATTCAACAGTGATAGTGGTGCACAATTTCTAGACTGCTCAGCCATTAGCTGGGTAGAGCATTGTCTTCTAAAGGTACAAAAAAATGAGCAGCCTTGGTTTTTCTATGCTGTGGAATAAGTGCTTCTTGCCTGGATTTCTGCCTGATAATATTGCAAATGAGGACCCTTAGTTGTACACCATTTCAGAAGCCATAATACAATTTAGATTCCTTTCTAGACTGCTATTTAAAATAAAATAATGATAATACAGTCTATTAAAGCTTAGATTCCTATAATTTAGTTTCTTCTGACTCTCTTCCAATGGCTACTATGACTTTCTCCTTCTTTAATCTCCCCCAAATGCCACTTTCTGTATAAAATTTGCCTTTGAGTACTTTGATAAAGTGTTGACAGCACATTTCCAATACAGACAAAAATACAAATACAAGATCTCACAGGAAATCCTGCATACCCTTCTGCTCAGGATAAGTAGGAACTGCTGGAGAAAAATAGTTTCTAGGATTGACTGAAATGGAGGACAGGTAATACCAATTGGAAGAGCTGTGTGATCTAGAACAGTTTTGGTAGTTTTGTTTTGGGAGTTGTTTGTTTTTTGGGGTTTTTTTTGGTGCTTTTTCTACATTGCTTCCATCCCACCCAAATTTCTGTTTTGTAGACAGTGTTCTGTCTCTTTTGTGTTTCCAGCAGTGTCTTTCTGGAGTGCTTGCTTGTTTGTAAGCTCCTTTGTGAGGATTTTCTGAACTCTGTCTAGAATAGAAACAGAGTTTTCAAAATAGAAGCAACGTCATCCTTCCATTTTGCTCACACCATTTCTTCTACCTTTCCAGTTAGCGTTGGAGCTTCGGGATCTCCCAAAGTAATGGTGTGTTCACATACCCCTGCAATGCAGTGCTGTTCCATCATTTGTCATCCTGAGCCCTCTGCTTGACTTCCCCCTTTCCTGTGGCTTACTTCAACTGGACTGCCTCTTCCTGGATCCATTCTTCTCCCTCTCTGTGCAGTTTTGCTTCTTTGCTTCGGACATGTATTACTTCAACTTCTGACTTAGCTCTTCATCTTTTAAGCAGGGTTACACGATAAATTCTGAGAGTTGACTATTTTGAAGCAAAACTGTATGCCATTTTTTGGATATTCTAATAAAAAGGTGCAAATCAATTCCTCCATCTTGAAAATTGATACAGCACACAGGTGAAAGTGCAAAGTGTTACGAGTGCTGCTAATGCTAATTGCCACCTGAGGTGGAGGACCTGCTTTCCTGCTGTGCACCAAAGGGAGCTCCTCTACTTGTCTCCAAGGTGCATTCACTTCCTTGCACATCAATACCCCTGTGCTCTATAGGGGCTTCAGTGCTGCCACCTTGGTTTCTTACAGTCCAAGACTTTGCAGGCACTTGAGAAAAATCCACATAGCAACACAAACTTTCCTCAACATTTCAAGCAGTGCCATGGCCTAGAAACTAGTGGGTATTTAGGTATTTCCCTGTCAGTGCGCATGAACCTAGAAGATTTCCTCCAATTAATAATAACATAATTCATCCCAGTGGGCTCAGTTGTGAAAATATCAAACATACTCTAAAAGGGGGGAAGCTGAAACAATTCTGCTCTGTCCCCTGTCTGATCTTGGTTAATAGGGCATCCGAGCACCCTTCTAGCAGTATGTGGGCTTTGGGGTGGGGTTTTTCCTTATTAACATGACTGTAAAAGAGGGTATCTTTCTAATGGAGTCTAGGGGGGAAGAAGCAGTTACCAGCAGGTGACTTACGCTGTAATCCATCATCTTTAGCCCTTGTGAATAACCTTACCTGTGTTTTACAAATGCAATGTGTTATTCTTCTTGTTAATATCTCTCCCTATTGCATTCTGGGCACAAGATAGTTCAGCAAATACAACTTTTTTGGAGGTTAGATTTAAATGACAGATTGAAACAAATTTTTCTGACAAGCTAATCCTGAGCTTTCTGGTGGTGTCAAAATACTTCATAAATTTTTATTGGAATTGAATTTCTGACAAATTAACTCTAGCCTAAGATGTAATGATAGCTAGGAGAAACTGGAATAAGTAAATGGAAGTGTTTGTTCCTTTAAAATAAAAAAAATAATTAAGGATTTACCAGTTAAGTCTTGTGTAAATTCATAATCTTGCCCGTGCTGTAAATTTCAGCCCCTAATGAGGTGTCTCTCAGTGAAGAACAGAGTGAACTTTAAGTGAAAAATCCATGTTGTTCCTGTTGAGGGACAATTGGAAACGTGATGAAGGCAGATGGCAGGCTATTTGGTTACACCTGTAAGCTGCAAAAGCTTGAACAAAAATTAGGTGAAGAATATTTTTGTTATTGACCTTTCAGTGAACTTGCATAAATTTTTTTCACTTACTCCATGGATGTTTGTGACCTTATTATTTGGATTACTAGATTAATCTACACTGAAATATTATGCCATTTATAGGGTTAATGCATTTGAGAAGGACATGCATGTGATTGCCCCCGTCTCTCCCCTCCTTCCCATTTTTAACACTACAGAGCATCATTTTGAATTGAAATGGTCCATAATGGTCCTTTTTTTCACAACAACATGAACACTAAATTATAGCTGTGCAATTATGTAAACAATGGAAATGCTTCCAGAATGAATACTTCCTTTTAAATTTTCATTTTGTGTAATTGCTGAAAGGTTTGGAGCCATAATAAACCAAAATTGTTTTACACGTTTATCGTTCTAAAGGTCAATTATGAAAGAAGTAAAGAAACAACACTGCACAGAATGAGTAAACCAATTTCTATTGCCATCACCATATGTTTTTCTTATTGCTTGTGTTTTTCCAGTTACTGTGTACATAGCATTCAATTAAAGTGATTCATTTACTAGGCTGTAAGCTGCGGAACAGAGTTTACATTTATAGAACAGCGCTTTGAAGGGAAGGAAACAACTTGCCTCTGTTTGAATTACCTGATTTTTTACAGTATCACTGATAGGACATATGTTCTCACTTGGTTGCTTTCTCATAAGCCTGAATCTTCTGATAAGCTCGCAACGCTACTGAATTACTGCGTGAAACGGCGTGTTTATTGTTAGCTTGGTTGTGCAGGAAAGTGGGCTAATTGGGAATGGGAGAAAAAAGGTCAGGATTTACCTGTAGGCGCCTTCCCGGGCTGTGGTTTCTTTCCTCTCTGTTCTGTTTGGACTCTGATCAAGTAGAACAACAACATTACAGCCAGGACATATTCTGCCTCATATGAATTTAAACGCAGTCACTGAAACTGTCACAATTTTATATGGAAATGCCTGAGATGAAAAATTACAGTGGTAACTAAAGGCAGACTAGGCTGACCACATTTGTTTGAACTCTTGTGCACTGGTACAGTGCTCACCTTTAGCAGTGGTTTGTGTGTTGTATCACCACACTGTATGGTCTGTGGTGCGAATTCTTCAGTTTGAAGCTACATAACAAAAAAAAAAAGGACTTGAGGATTGTTTCATTAGCTTTTAAAAATAATTTTTTCAAAGGTTTCTTACTTTGAAAAATAACTTTTTAGCAGTAGTAGTACATCTCATAAACAGCAAGTAGACCTGTGCAAGGATGTTCTTGGAGCTTTTTGGAGTGTGCGTGTTGTCACAGTGTTTGTTAAAGTTGTGTTAGTTATGGCGTGCTGTAAACTCACAGGTTGAAGTAATGGTTTTGCAATGACTTTTTTATCCTCATTTTCTAAGTGTTCTGCACACAGCCACCACAGGTGAGAGTTTGGAGGCCATGAAGCTAGTGATTGCTACGGTGGTATTTAACAGATGGGGTTGATGGAGCGAGGACAGGAGTTAATGCAGTTGTTTGTAGCAGCTCTTTGTACTTCCTACGTTCTGTTACCTTTCAGGCCAGGTTAGCATGGGCTCTTTTATTGTGGCATATGTCAACAGAAGTGTACTCCCATCTGCTGCCCTGGAGTTTGATGCCCAATTATTCAGAGACCAAACACATCACAGTACCTGGCTCTGTTGGTAATTACAGGTGCGTTGTGTGGTGAGGAGCCCGGTGCATTAATCAGACCCTTAATTATAAAAAGGTGGGTCTTTTGTTCTGCTCTGAGCGTGAGTTTACCACCCACTTTATGAGCTGCTGCATCCATCTGCTCTCTCTTTTTCAATGTTTGCATTGACTGATATTGACTTTAAAATGTATCAAAGGAAGTGATTAAAACTTGTTTAAACATTAACTCGAGTGGCATTTTGGCTTATTCAGGAAAGTGAAAGCATTACCTGCTACTATGTTAAAAACTAATATTATTGATTTAAAATACATAACACAATTATTTCATAGGATGTTACTGCTGTAAATACTTAACGGAACACTAAATAGGTTCTGTCCAGGTGTTTAGCAGTGCTTTGAGAAAACAGTATTGTAGTTAAAGCATATCTTCATACAGAGAAAAATGAGTTTGACTTTTTTAGTTTCTAATGTAGAAATCAAGTATATGGGCACGTTCTGGGACTACTTTTGAGTTCAAGCCTTCTTTAGCACATCATAAAACCAGTAAAGATGGACATTGAAAATGGTTTTCCTTTGCAACTTTTCTTTGAAATTTTATGGAGACAAAAATATATTTCAATATAGAAATAGCTTTATTTGATTCTTCAGCAAACACAATGTTGCAGGTAAGGATTATATAGATTTCTGTGCCTTATTTTAAACCTGCTGGAACCTTGTAGGAAGGAAATCTTAACTCAAATATAGGAACTTTGCTCCGATTTGGAGAGACTGTGAAGAATTGAAACGTGAAAGGATTACAGTTGAAGCGCTTATCTCAGACAGGTTCTGTGTCACAGGGTACTGATGAGAGCAGAGCTGTGGTTGGTGATCTGTTACACATAGTGCTACCTCTTAAAAACGACAACCCTGTTCCTTCCGAAGTTCAGCAAAACACCTCATTCCCCAAGGCTTATCTGTATTTGCTGTCTTAATTATTTAGAAGAGTGACTTAGAATAATCTAGTTAGCATAGATTGATCTGTGTTACTGAGCTGTATATGATCATTTCTTGCATTTGACATTGCTGTGTTTTGCGACTAGTCCAGAATAGCTAAAACCCGTGTATGTGCTGGAGCAGCCCAGCAGTAGTAAGCACCTGCTGTCAGTTACTGCCATGAGCTCCCTCAGGGCAAAGGCAGCAGCCATTTGTGTCATCTTGTGTTTTTACACCTACAGAGTTTTGAGTAATGGGATTTTAGGAAATGCCTCATTTGGAGAGGTGTAATGCCTCATCTTAAATTGATTAATGGTTTGAATGCCTGAATCCAAAGTCTTATATAACAAGAGAGCAGTTCTTTTATGTCTAGACACAGAGAAATGGGTATTTGGTGGTTTTTTTGGTGTTTTTTTTTTAACAGGAGTTTAAGAGTACAAGTATTACCAATATAGAAAATGCACTTTTCCTAGTAAGTGAATCTGCAGTGGGAAGCGTGGTTGTTCTGTGATGATCAGTTATGCGTAGAGCTGTGTGGCTCTGTGAATAATCACCTGGATTGAAGTGGAACTGGTGAATTGCAAAGTGAAATCATCTCAAACTCTCCCTTTTAGCTTTGGGCTTCCCCCCTCCCCCCCCCGGACATTTCTTCTCAAACAGGTGTCTTCTCTTTCAGGATATTTTAAATACTGTCATAAAGCACTGCCCGCCTTGGTTTTTCTTCCTGGGCTTACCTGGCTTCACGATGCTGATCGGGGACTTCATCTCGGCAGCAGCCAGGGTGCTGAGCACAGACCTGCTGGAGGTGAGTGTGCTGCTGCCTGGCCCTGTGTGTGTGCTAACGAGCTTCCCATGGCTCTGCTCTAACAGGTGGTGACTCATTAGTGCAACACCAAACGGGGCTCTTGGGGTGGATACCATGGCAGCTGATGTGTGAAATTGTGGGATAAGGTGACATGCTAGGATTGCAAAGGTGTTTCATCAAAAGGCCAAAGTGTGAGAAATCATATCCTGGCTAATACTGCAGCACGCCTCAGTGCTAAAAGCAGGACTTGGATTTCAGAATCTCATTAGCTTCTTTTTCGCTGGGCAAATATTGAAAATATGGAACTCCTTTGGTAATGCAGAATTTCTTACTAAATATCAGAACTAGTAGAAATGGGACTCTTAAAGAGTAAATTAGTGAAGGAGAAGTTAAAAGGCCACTCAGTGATAGGATGCTGTAATAAGGGTTAAAGGTCTGGGAAAGCAGGCAAGCTTTGTTGTACATGAAACACCAGTTCAAGGGAGACTGTTCTGTCCCTTTTGGCCAAGTGCTTTTGCTGCTGCTCTGGATGTTTGTGCAGCAGAGCAGGCAGCCTTGCACGGGGACACAGCCCTCTCCTATTCCAGCAGACTGACATGGTGAGCTTAGGAACCCTTTTTCCATTGTCCCTCAAGAATTTTACAGCCCTTCATTTTCTGACACACATCACTTCTAAAAAACTGATAGCCCAATCATTGATCCAAAGCTTAAATTGCTAATAAGAAATAAAAACTCAGCTTTCCTTGGGAAAAAAAACAAAAACAAAAAAGCAAACACCACCTTCCATTTCTCCTGCAAGCATAAAACTTAGTGTGTGTTGTATATTCAACATTACACAAGATTACACAGCAGTAGTTAATGCCTTTATAGCCCATGCCATGTTGCTTTTGATGGTTTTATTGAAGTAGGAATCCCTTTATGCATCTCTGTCATGTATACAGTCAGTTTGAGTGCATTGCTCTGTCCTTTTTGTCACATGATCAGTTAATAGTAGTGCTGGAAAAATAACACTCAGCTTTTCTTTAGGTTGTTCTGTATTTTTTATTGACACCAAGTTGCTGATAGTTGGGTTGTGTAATGACAGAGGAGATAGTAAAAATCTAGAATATGCTTAGGAGTGAGCCCAGGTCCCTGCTAGAGGAGGAGCTTGGCCTCAGAAAAGTTGCAGAGCAACACTGCAGCAAAAAGCAGAGGCAAATGCCTGTAAGTCACTCCTTTAATGTTGCTCTTGTTGGTTTTAAAGGAAAAGCTACCAGGACGTTCCTCAGGGCACTTTCAGAGTTGCATTGTGAATACAGCCCATTTTATGAACAAACCCTTTTTGTTTACTTTTTCTTCGTTAGGCTCCCCGCTCAGAAGCTCACACCATCCTTGGTTCTCTAGTTTGCTTCCCAAATATCTACCAAGAAATTCCGCTCTTGCGGCCCATTTCGGAAGCGGGAGATATCATTGCGGGAACATCAGACGTGAAGGTAGACTCACATTTTCTTACTGCATTTCCTCAGGGCACTTTCAGAGTTGCATTGTGAATACAGCCCATTTTATGAACAAACCCTTTTTGTTTACTTTTTCTTCGTTAGGCTCCCCGCTCAGAAGCTCACACCATCCTTGGTTCTCTAGTTTGCTTCCCAAATATCTACCAAGAAATTCCGCTCTTGCGGCCCATTTCGGAAGCGGGAGATATCATTGCGGGAACATCAGACGTGAAGGTAGACTCACATTTTCTTACTGCATCCTTACAGAACCTAACATTTTTGCTACATAATCACTTCATTTTTACCATGCACTTTTTGTTTAAAAAAAGAAAGCCCTCCTCCTCCTCAAAACCCCGTAACTGCACCCATTATATGTACTTACTTGATAAGCATTGCTTTGCTTAAGATGCACTATGAAATTAGCACAGCTTAGATACTGCAAATTACATTTTATTTTCAAGGAGAGTGACCTGGCTATGATCAAATGCCATGTTTTCCAGCCAGATGCCTGTCAGGTCAATTCATTAAATGATGGTGGTATTATTTAAAGTGTCAGTTCATTGCATCTGTGTGCATTAGCTTGTCCTGTAAGAGATGTGGGTTGTGTGTAAGGGGAGATATTTTTTTGCCTTACTAGTATTATAGTAAAAAGTTAAGAAAATTCCACTATTTGACAGAACCATCAACTTAAGTGAATGGTTGTTCCCTGAGAATTAATTGTTTTGCTGGATGGAAAGCTTTGTAATTTAATGACCTTCACAGCAGTACTCTTTGTGGGGAAGAATTAACACACACTATGCCATGAAGACCTGACAGAGGTGACCTTGTTGCAGGTGAAACCTGTCCAAATAGTTGCTCTCACACAGAGCAATCTTACTCTCCAGATTTTAAAGGTGTCTTCTCTGTACTAAAAAATAAACTGAATTTTTCAAAACATGGCTTGCTTAGAACTTAAACACTATATATTATCTAGTGATCATCACTCATGATTAGTGAATACCCATCAACTCTCAAAACAAATTGATTTTTGTCTCACTGACTGTTCATGGTTTTAAGTCCATGAAATTTATCCACAAGGGCCTATATATTTGAGTTGTAATCAGTATTTCTCCTGTGACAAAAAAGAATTGGCATTTAGTAAAAGTCCTTTAACAAAGGACTGAGAATTAAAGTTATTTCACTTGTAACTGTCTCAAAATTCAACAATTTTAAAGTAGGTATCTGCAAAATATGCTTATTCTAATTTATTTTATTATTTTAGTGCTACCTCATAAATATTTTGTTGAAGAATGCCACAGAGGAGCCAAGTGAAGCTGCAAGGTAGAATATGGAGGAAAAGGAAAACTGGGGAAGTCCTTCTTGCTACTGATTTTCTGGTGTTGTACAGCTGAGTTGTTACTACTGTCTTGTGGTTTGATCCTATTTGGATGAGTTACTCACTTTAGTCCTATTGAGATGAGGTTCACTGCACACCATGAAGGTGTTGACCTGTTGCGTGACCTGAGAGAGGGAAAAGAGAGATCAAATCTTTGTGCATGTCTTTCTTTTTCTTTCTTTTTTTTTTTTTTTTTTTTCCCTCTTTTTTCTAAATATTCTTCTAAAACTTCTGACAAAAAACACTTTTTCTTTTAAAAAAGGTGCATAGCCATTTGTGGCCTTGGAGTTTGGATATGTGAAGAGCTAACACAGTGCACAAACCACCCCCAAGTGAAGGAGGCCATCAATGTCATAGGTGTGACGCTGAAGGTATTACTATGACAGTCTCTGTAATCAGTAAATTTCTTTACAGAATCAGTAATTTAATTTCTTTACAATAAGTGCTGGTTATATGGAGCACAATCTGCTGGTTTGCTTTTTCATTGTTTAAGGCGCTGAGAGGATACTGCTTAACTCAGGACTTTCTGCATGTTGGTAGTGAGATGCTGTTTCCCAGTTCTAAACTCTGTTGCCTGTCATTAGGAGCTCATTATGTTCAGTAAGCACAGTTTAGATCCTTATGGCTCCTGTGAAGTTGTTCATAGTTCTTGAGTGTTGCCAAGGTGGCATCCTATACAAAAGTGAAAATATTTGCAAAACTAGTTTATGATTATGTACCTAAAGACCCTTCCCACAACAGACCTAATTACACAGGTCATGTCAGGCCTGCTGTTTCCAAGTGCTGACAGTGGAATTTCACAACATTAACATTTTTTCTCATTGTATCGATGCAAAATAATTTAAACTGTAGAAATACTGAATGCATTTTATTGTATCTGCATATTTTATTTGGCTTTTAATAATTTTTTCTTTTCTTCCAGTTTTCTAATAAACTGGTGGCTCAGGTAGCCTGTGATGTTCTTCAGCTGCTGGTTTCTTACTGGCAAAAGCTTCAGAAGTATGAACCCTCTCTTTCCAGAAAAATTACTGAAGTATGTCAATTTCTTTAAAATGTTTGTATGGAAATGGTCTTAATTCCTTACTTGAGCTGCTGTGACTTTATTTTAACTTTTTCTTTCTTCTACAATTATTGTTAGGAGATGTACCTGCTGTACTCCTAGAGCCAGTGTGCTTCTCTCATTTGTAGTGATTTATATCCAAAATACTAAGGAAAACTTTTTGTTTCACTTGGACATTGATTTTCCAGGGCAGTTAGATATTCCTAAGTGAATTTAACCTTTTTGTATCCTGTTCAAATTGTGTTCATGCTCTCTGTTCACAGTGAAAGAAGTTAAATGGCTTTCTGGAATTTTGTTTCTTTTAACATAGATCCTTGTGGCCACCATTGCATTTCTTTTGCCGAGTGCTGAATACTCCTCTGTGGAAGCAGATAAAAAGGTTTGTAACTGAAGAGAGAAGTTTCCAATCTTTCTTTGTGTTGTTTGCCATAGTTATTAAATGAAGTCACTTTCATATGACTCATATTTTAAAATACCACACTCATACCTTAAAGTTTGAGTGAATTTAACGGAATATACCTAAATACTGTGTTACATGGTTTTGTGTAGTTTATAGTTTCATTGCTGCTCTGCTTGTTGGACTGGTGTATGGCATTACCCATGAAAATGCTATTGGATCCAGTGTCTGCTGGTGTTCTTGAAGATCAACATGCATCCAAAGCTCCTTTACTGGACTATATTTACAGAGTGAGTATGAGGAATCAGTGTGATTTATTGTGTCTAGATGTTTAAAGATGCTTTTCACAGATTCTGTTAGGCACAGAAGTTTTATTAGTAAGCTGTAGAATTCTTGTGGTATAGGCAGAAGTCATATAGATGAGAAGTTAAGAATACAAAATGTCAAGATTATAAGATCAAAGATGTAAAATAGACAGAGGATGGTAAAGAGAGGAAGGTAAAATGTTTAAAACAATGAGCCATAGCATAAATATTTGAATTATTTGAAATGAGGCTGCTAAAATAAAAAAGAAAGTCTGAAGTCAGCTGTTGAAGTACAAAATACAAGGAGTGTTAGTTTAAAAATGCTGCATTTGGGCATAGGTGGTTTTTCTAACATGCCCTGGCTTTCACAACGTAGAAATTATGCTGGGTGACTCCACATTGAATGTGTTTAAGTGGGTACTGTAATTTATACTTTATTACTCCTTCAATGTCCTTGTTGCCTGCTTGCAGGTTCTGCACTGCTGTGTGAATGGCTCCAGCACATATACCCAGCAAAGCCATTACGTGCTCAGCCTGGCAGATCTCTCCTCCAGTGATTATGACCCGTTTTTGCCACTGGGAAATGTCAAGAGCTCTGAGCCAGCCCAGTGCCACTCCTCCACAGATCTGGGCAACTTGCTCACTGTGGCTGAGGGTAAGCATGGAGCATGTGCTCATTGGACCACAATTGATTTATGAAATAACTGATTTATTTGCCTGCGCTGAGGGGAACATCTTGGGATCCAAAAAGTCTCTTCCTGCTTCATACATACAACAAACTTGACCACTGTGCTGCTGAAGATCAATAAGCGCTGGTTGTTGGTTGTATCTGTCTCTCTTGCTATGGTGGCTGTGGGAATACAGGAGTTAAGGGGAAACATCTTGACCTGCCAAATGAAACTGTGGTGGCAGCAGGTGTTATGCAGTCAGTGTGCAGAACTTCCTCTGTGCTGTAGGGACCTGGATGTCACAGTAGGCAAAATGTCAAAGGTAAAATAAAAATATGTGACAGGTAGAATTTATTGGAAAGTGATTGTAAATAGCTTCCTGAACAGGAAGGGTTAGGAGGACAACTAAGGCAAGCTTCTGAAATACGACAAAAATTTGCAGATGCTCTTTTTTAGTTGTCTCTTGCTGCTCTTTTTCACCTATTATCTTTTCATTGATCGTTTTAGAAAAGAGGAGGAGGAATTTGGAATTGATACCTTTAACTGCACGGATGGTTATGACTCACCTGGTGAATCACCTGAGCCACTACCCTCTCAGCGGAGGCCCTGCCATTCTCCACAGTCTCCTTAGCGAGAACCATGACAACTCCTATGTGGAGTCCTCGGAGCTGTCCTCAGAGGTCTTCCGGAGTCCCAACCTGCAGCTCTTTGTGTTTAATGACAGTACTCTGATATCTTACCTCCAAATCCCAGCAGAGAAGACAGACACTGAGCCAGCAGCCGCCCCCTCAAACGTCAGGGTAATTGTCAGAGACATCTCAGGGAAGTACTCTTGGGATGGCAGGATATTGTACGGACCTTTGGAGGGCTGCCTCCCACGGCAGAGCGCAGCGAATGCGTTTGTGTTCTCAGGCAACCCTGAGCACCACCTCATTTCCCAGAAAGATGTGGCTCAGGTGGAAGAAGGAGAAGACGCTCTCGATCAGTTGCTGGAAAAGATCGGTAACACCAGTCCCGAGTGCCTTTTCCATCCGCAGCGGAAGCTGAATGAGCCATCACCACCACCCTTTGGCATGAGCTGTGACCAGGAGAGTGCCATCACTGAAGCCCTGATGAGGCAGAGCGCCCAGGAAAGAGAGTATATATTTAAGTGCAGCTCAGACTCCAGTATGAAGGTGGCCTGTCAGGAAGAACCACGTCCTTCTGAACCTCAAGCGTCCTTTTATTTCTGTCGGCTGTTGCTAAATGACTTGGGAATGAACTCCTGGGATAGAAGGTAGGAAGAGGGGATTCAGAACGTGTTTATGGTACTCTTACTTGTCTCACTTCTACCCCCAAACTTGTGCACACCCAATAAAGCAACATTTAGATAGTTGAGTAGTAGCCAGAGCATACATTTGAACTGTTCCATGTACCTGCTTCAGTGATTGTTTTATATAGATGTATGTTAATTCTTTATAATAATAATTTAAAATATCATTTAAATCATGCTACTTTGATTCCCTTCTTTTAGATATTTGAATGAGTAAATACTGTGTCTGTACTTTGTGGCATTTTCCTTCAAATCTTTTTTTTTAAATATATTTATAGAAAAAGCTTTCATCTTCTTAAGAAAAATTCAAAACTACTGAGAGAACTGAAAAATCTGGATTCCCGCCAGTGGTAGGTAATATTTACTGAACACTATGGATAGGGTTAGTGTTTCCAAAGAAGGAATGAGTATGTCACCAAAACTTCCTTAAAATGATGTGTGCTAATGATACAAGCATTTGTATGAAAAATTGATTGTTTCTAGAGAGTTCTGGAGCCTGAATGGACAAGCTATTTTCACTGGCACTGTACACATAGAATTAAAAATCAGTAGCAATTAGTAAGACACAGCAACCTATTCCCTGTTTTCTTTATTGTGGAAGAGGAGGGAAGAAGTTCCAAAATGTTATGTGACCTTGGCTTAGCTCACACAAAGGACTAATTTCTGCAGGATAATCCCAGTGTCAAGCACAGTGTTTTAAGGTCCAATCTCCATGCATCTACTCTACAGCCAGGTAGTGGCAGAATAGAGTTCTGAATAGTAGGTTTTATTTTTCATTACTTGACATCTAGCTATTTGAGTAAGTTCTGCAGCATTGCAGAGTTCTGATTTTCTTATATCCCAGCAATTTTCCTCTCATCTTGTTTTCAAATAAGCCAACAGTCACTGTCAGCCTTGTAAAACTCAACCCAGGATATGGATGTCAATATGTTTTCTTTCTCATAATATCATCACCCCATAATTAAAATTCCATGGGTCAAGTGCTGCTCCCATTTAATACCTATGCAATGGTGCTGTCTCTGGAAGGTTGCAGAGATGTAAGCAATTAGCTCTGTCATTGGAACTTGCTCCTCAGTCTCTTTTTCTGATGCACACAAGGAGTAGACTCAGCTCTCTGAGCTATGGTGTCTCGGCAGTGTGGTCATGGGGAAAAAAATAATGGTGAAAATATATTTCTGCAACTGCAATTGAGTAATGTATTTCTGTGCATAAAATAAACTTTTGAGTGCAGGTGATCTAAAAAAAAATGTTGAGCTAAAACTTCTTTAACTTTCTTTTTATATCCATTTACAGCCGTGAAACCCACAAGATTGCAGTGTTTTACATTGCAGAAGGACAAGAGGACAAGTGTTCAATACTTTCCAATGAAAGGGGAAGCCAGGCCTATGAAGATTTTGTTGCTGGACTGGGCTGGGAGGTAATAGTTACAAGTTTAGGCAAGCTAACATAATGGAAAATAAATCACTTATATCACTGTGTATTTTTTAATTCTCAAAGATAAATTGTAATGCACACTAAATATTTAGCAGTACTTAAAATATGACCTTTTCAGCTGAATGCTGTAAATCCACATGTGACTTCTGGGTGAACCCATCCTTCCTGTTTGTAATGGACAGGTGATGCTGCAGTGGACATTTCTGCCTGTGCATCATTAAGACCTATAGCATAATTTTACCTTAATTTTAGTACCTTTTAGCTCTCCATGGGATCAGAGCACATACCCAAACACAAGACTGCTTTATGAAGGACAAAAACATCTGGGTTTAGTTTGCATTGCTGAAATGGTGTGTCTGTAACTGAAAGGACATGAACACTTATGTTTTTTGAAATAGAGACTAGCTGTGTTTCATGTTTGAGTATTTAAGTGATACAAGGTCTACAGGGGAGGGGTAGGATAGTCAGCTGGGAAAACAAACTTTTGGACACAGGCTGGTCTACAGAGAGCCACTTCTTCTGACTAATCTAGAATAATTTCTTCCAAGTTTTTTCCTTTTGTACAAATCTTCGATTTCTTTTGCAGTTTTTTCTTTGTAATTTAGAAGTTCTCTGCACTTAATTATTGCTGGCAGTGCGTGCTTTGAGAGGGCACAGCCCTTAGAGCAGCTATGCAGGACAGAATGCTTTTGCTTCTTTGCTGTTCTTTGCTGGAGGGAAAGGTAAAAGAGCCATACAGATAATGACTCTGTGCCTTGTTAGAGGTGTTTGCGTCTAGTACACATCAAATACAAGAATGGGAAACAGCCAGATCAAATGCACAGATCACAAACCCATAGGGGAAGACTTCTTTTTCTCTGGGATGGCTGAAGAATTCTAGAGTGGTGAATTCACCGAGTCTTGAAATATAAATAAATACTGATTATTCAACAGCCTTTTCAGATTTCTTCTAATGATGACTTTCAATCAACCAGGTTGATCTTTCAACACATGGTGGGTTCATGGGCGGCCTGCAGCGCAATGGCAGCACAGGACTGACAGCGCCCTATTATGCTACCTCTACTGTGGAAATCATTTTTCATGTGTCCACAAGAATGCCCTCAGATTCAGACGATTCACTCACCAAAAAGGTAAATAATTTGCTGTGTATTTAAAAATATTGTCTGTAGTCTTTAAGTGCTTAAATTAAAGTTTAGACTCAAAACAGATTGTGCTGACTGGTGCTAGCAGGCCATCTTTGCTGTGCCACATGGTGCTCTGCAGCTAGATTATCTGAATTAAATGGCATCTAAGTTCTGGATTCTGAAACACAATTAACATTTCCATGGTAGCCTCAAATACCACCATTAGTAATAATATTAGCAATAATTTCATTTGTGTGTTGTCTGCCTGCCAAAACTGTTGTAGTTTGGTAGAACAAAACAACCAAGTGCAGCATAATAAAACCTTACAGATGAATTGTCCAGCGTGTAACAGAAAAGAAGTGAAAGAGAAATGACAAGCATAGTCCCAAAAGCAGCCATCTGATATTGAAAGCCATTATCCAGATATTCACAATTCTGACATACAGACTCTGCTTCAAAGATGGATGGCCAGAACTGAGGAAAAAATGTTGTTGGTATCAGTACTTAGTCATTTGTCTTTTCTAAGAAGGAGTGATTTGAGATTATGGTGCTTGCCAGCTGCTGCTTAGAGTCAAAGAAGATTCTAGGTGCATACCAAATCTTTGCCTTTTTAATTAGGATTGGCAGCTTGTCCTGCATAGGTTGTAGATACGCATTTGTAATGCTGCTACAGCTATCCAGTCTACCATGTGATACTATTGTGCTTTGAAAATTGTCTATAAATATGTCACTGGGTGATTGTATTTGTTGTCCATTTTGTTTCAGAATAACGTGCTTTTCCTTGAAATAAAAAGGTGGAATTTCTGATTACTGGTCCTGAAAAATTGCCCAGCATTTAATCATAAAGCAAGAGCCTTTCTAACCTTCTTTTTTATTGTGATATCGATCATTAAAAAACAAACAAAAAAAAGTCAAAAAAATTACATGTTTCTCTTTATGTATGCAACTCATATTTGTGGATGTACATGACTGTGGAAAAAAATGTAACCTGAGTAATTTAGAGTGGAGAGGCAGGGTTGTGGTAGGCACTAAGAGGCTGGACAGTCTCTATCATTTTACCAAGGTAGGACTGTCTGTGTTTTTATTGTTCCTGGCCCCAGTATTTATCCAGCTGCTAGTTAAAAACTCCAGTGATGAATGCTTTACGGTTTCCCTAGGCAACATATTCCTATGTTCCACTTTTTGTACCATCTGAAAACTTCCTGTAGCCTGTACTCTGCTTCAGCTTAAGTCTGTTTATTCTTACCTGATTCCACAGGGATATGGAGAACAGATTATTTTGCAGCCAGACTTAGTCATGTTTCAGAACAGCTACCATGTCTTTCCCAGTCTTATTCTTCCTACACAAATTTTGGTCGTTTAGTCTCTTTCCTTGTAAGTCCTGGTTTTTATGGAAGCAAAGCAAAGGCAGTGAAATATCCTCTAGCTGTTGAGTAATACATCACCTGTGAGAGGAGAGAACACAGTCTGAAGAGCTACCCCAGGAGGAAAATTGAGTTTTAATTGCAGTCAGTCTATTTTACTGATTCTCCTGATTCCCATCCACATTAGGGATTAACACAAACATTGAGGGAGTCTGGTTATTCTCTTTAATTGTCTTCCTTATCTTTGCTTTAGAAGAATTTCTTCTTTGCATGAAACAAAAAGCAAAAGCATTTAGTAGTTGCTGGTCTCCAACTCTTGAAGAGCTAGGAAACAAGGCCAGCTCCAGTATGTGTTATCCATAGAAAATACCACACAGTAATTGATTTAAGACTTTAAAAAAAACCCCTTAAATCTGCTGTAGGAATGGAACCCTGCAGGGATCAAACTGTGTATTCCTGTAAAGAAGGACAAAGCTCTGAGCAACCTCATGGACCTTTGGAGCTGGCCCCAGTGTAAGTGGTGGGTTGGACCAGATGACTTCCAGAGGTCTCTTTTAACATGCAATCTTCCATGGTTCTGTGCTTCTGCACAGAACAGGTTCATGTAATTTGTCACAGCTCTTTCGTGTGCAAGCCTGTATTTCTGTGCAAATTAGCACAGACTTCCTCACAAACTTTACAAAACTGCAAGATGCATTTCAGAAGCACCGTAAAATTCCTGGAAGATTGATAGTCCTCTAATTATTTGAAAATTCTGATGAGTGAACTAGAGTGCATTGGAAACCAGTGTTTTAAGCATGAGTGTATATCCAAACTATTCCTAAATACTTAACATCCTGCAAGAACTCTTGCAACTCTAAATATGTCAAATTCTTGAAATTTCACTTGTGAACTTTAGCTGTGGAGGCCGTGTACTGAAATACATAAAGGCAAGTACGTTGATGCTTTAGCAACAAAATTCCTCAGTCCACAGCAGTCCTATGTTGATTTTGGCAGCCTTTGCAGGTGCAGACCAGAACTGGCATGTGTGCTTGAAGAGAAAAACACGTGTCTGCCTGCAATGCGTGCTAAATGAGAGGAAATGTATTTATTTCCCCACCTGTCAATATCGCACTAGTGAATTCTGCAATACCTGGTGAACAGAGTCGTGACCAAATGTTCCACCACTCACATGGTCTTGGCAGCCCTCAAGTCATCACAGGTACTTCTGTGTTTCCTCTTGCTCACTGAACAGTCAGTGCATGCTGGGCTGAGGTCCTCACCTCAGATTACTGGGGCAGCATGCCCACGTTAAAAGAGATTA
Organism: Chaetura pelagica; assembly: GCF_000747805.2. Classification (NCBI taxonomy): domain Eukaryota; kingdom Metazoa; phylum Chordata; class Aves; order Apodiformes; family Apodidae; genus Chaetura; species Chaetura pelagica. The sequence goes on from NW_009952066.1 coordinate 1,966,773, forward strand.
TTTGGGGTTTATGACTTCTTTCCATTAATGCTGTTGTCATAGCAGTGTGTGAGGAGAAGGCAGATTGCAGTGTTGTCATTCAGTGCCTGCTTCATCTCAGTGTTTGCTCTGAGAGAACTCTCTCTGGTGACAGAGGACAGTATTACTGAGGAGAAAATTTTATTATGTTGCCAATCAGGATGCAATGGGGGCCACAAGTTTTTTTCTTGTCTTCTCCCTGCTTCCATCAAATAGGGATGCATGGATACCATCTGGGACCTAAGGCCCCCTATCTCTGAAATCTTTATCATTTCTGTGGCAGCTTCTGTGCTTATTTTGCCTCCAGACAGGCAAAAAGAATTCAATACCAGTCAGTGTGTTTGGCTCACAAGATCCAGAGCAGAACAGAAGGTCTTACCACCTGCTGGACAAGGAAGTAGTACAGCAGGCCATAAATTCTGTGGGCTGGGGAATTAAGCAGATGCAGTAATTTTACTTAAATATATTATTATGGTTCTTTATATTTCACTGAACACAAAAGGATAAATTAATTTCTGGTATAAATACACAAGAATAAGTGTGCTTCCACTGGGGATGAACTTGGCCCTGTGTTCTTATGCAGTATAGTTGTAATTTGCAGTTTGTATTCCTTTATTTGAAGCATATCCTGACATATTATATTGCTCATTTGGGGGAGGGGGAGAGAAAAAACCCTCCAATTATCTCTCAGCCGTGAAAGAAATTGTTTCTAGTGGAATAATAAAAATTCAGCTGATATCCTTTGCTGCGGTAGGGTTCAGCATCATTGGTTCTAAACTTTTTATCTGGTTTGTCTTGTGACAAAAATGAAAATCAATCATAGTAACAGCATCCTACCATCCCCTGTCTTGTTCTGCCTAAATTGTACCTAACGGCTTAAAAATGAGCTGCAGAATTTTTAAGTGATTTATTCCGTCTTCTCCATTGTCATAGCAGAACTTTTTCAATTCAGAAATCTCGTTGCAACCCCATTCTGAACTCTTGCTCCTTTGCTGAAGAAATTTGTTAGCTAGAGCTAGATTAGATTTTTAGCAGCTAATCTAACTGCTGTAGGGGTTTGCAAAGTGGGGACAGAGCTGTGCTATTGGATTTGTCCAATTCATTTGACTCCAGGACTATAATTGCACTTATGTCTTACAAGGCTTTTATAGCCTAGGGCTGGCGAGCAGCAGAAAAACAAATTGGCAGTGATACAGTAAGAGTGAAAGGGAATGAAAGGCACACATTATCAGTCTCCAGGCAGCGCTGTTCTGGCAGGAAGTTTCTCGGTTAATTTACAAATAAAACTTAGATTTTAGGATGGGTACACTGTCAGCCAGACAATGGGGATGTCAGCCCCCACTGTTACTTAGCAAAAGTAGCAGCCCTGCCTCCCCACAAGCAGGAATTCTTCAGCCCAACAGACGACTGCTCTCTGGAGCCAGCTGGCTGGGTAATGCAATTAGCAGGGAAAGGAGGTCAGGCCAGGAGGTGTGGGCCGGGGCCGCAGTGCCCGGCAGCCAGCGCGACCTGCCCCAGCGCTGGGATGGCAGTGCCTGAGATGGCAGCGCCCATCCAGGCTCCCCATGCCAGGCTCCCCATGCCAGGCTCCCCATGCCAGGCTCCCCATGCCAGGCTCCCCATGCCAGGCTCCCCATGCCAGGCTCCCCATGCCAGGCTCCCCATGCCAGGCTCCCCATGCCAGGCTCCCCATGCCTGGCTCCCCATGCCCCATCAGGCTCCCCGCCCTCCGAGGCCCAGGGAACACACAGAGATGGGATCAGCCTGGTTCATGTCAGGAGCTACACGCTGACCCCGCTGCCAGGCGCTGAGAGCTCAGCCTAGCCCAGACGTCCAGCCCTGGCTGTGGCAGAGCGTGTGTGTGGCTGAGGACACGTGTATTTTGGTCGTGTTAGTGAATGTGTTTTTGCGTGCAGGCGGAAAATTCATGCACTGCCAGCTCGCTTGGGGAGAGAAGCAATTGCAATTTCAAGAGGTGCATTTGTAGAGAGATCTTTCACGTCAGCAATAAACAAAAAAATCTGACTAGTTGTGGTTGAACTACTCTGTTTTTTGGTTTTGCTTTTTAATACATCTCTTCTTTCCTGGCTACTGGGGAATTTTTTTTTAAGTGTACTTTTTTTCCCTAAAATTGCTTGGACAGCACAGCATGGGGCTCAGGCTCCAAATGCAGCATTTGTGTTGCTTTGGACCTTTGACCAAACCTTCCTTATGTCCTTCAAGGTACAGAGTCTACCCCACAGCTGATACGTTGAATGAGCAATACAGGAAAATAGCAGCTGGTTTGTTGTCACCAATAAGATGATGATCATGTTTTTAATCAATGAAGTTATCTTTCAAGAACAAATATTTTGTATTAATACCAATTTTATATTTGCAACATTATACCTTTACAAATGCAGTTACTAAGGATGTATGACTTCAAAGCATTGACAGGTAGTAACTCCAGCTTTACAATTAGTTACTAGCATGAGATGAGGATTGTAGCAAAGGGAGTGATCTATTACCACACCACGTTTGCAAGATTCTGAGCTCGTTGCCATCACTTCCTGTCTCAAACCCAGCAAGCCTTGGTTGATCTAACTTCTCTGTGTTTTACTGAGTTTTATTGTCTTGGATGTGATATAAGTACAAAATGTTTTGGGATTCTTTAGTATGAAAAATATTAGATTATTATCAACATAGATCCTTGTGATTGATAAAGGATCTCTTAAGCAGGATTTGGACATATTTTCGTTACTGTTTTTGTAGTGATACATGGTTTTTATCACTCCAGAAGCAAAAGGAGGCAAGGCAGCCTCTTCTTCATGCTTTGTTTTTGCAGAAAGAGGAGCTATGTTCAATTTGAATTGCCCTGTGCAACTGTGCAATTGCATCACCTTATTACAGGATTCTGTTTCCATATTTATTTGTTGGACTTTCTGAAGCAGAGATTGCTAAATACTGCCATTGTGGGCTTTCTCTGCGCCACAAAGCTAGTGCCAGAGCCCTCTTTAGTATCGGGGTGCGCTGGGCTCAGCCTGATAAATTGTGGGCACTGCTGACAAATACATCGCCGTTGGGCTGCTCTGAATACAGCTGCTGTGAGCTGGGTCCTTCCCTTGCTCAGCATGCAAAGAAAATTACAGCTCAGCTTCGCCTGGGTGCAAAACAGCTTTGCCAAACACTTGGATCCTCACTATGTGTAACCTGTTGTGCACAAAGCCTTGTAGCCAGACAGATCTTTGGGTTTTTAGGACTAAGCTTTACATCTGGCTTTTAATCACTTTTAAGGTGAGCTAGCTGTGTCTGCTCACAGAAAGTGAAATCAGGGCTTTGTCGTACATGGGAATTACTGCTTAGTTTTTTTGATATGTGTCAGACTGCACTGTGATATTATCAACATAAGTATTTTCCTGGATGGTGCTTTATTTTTACTGAGCAATCAAGAAAATATAAGAGAGCTCACAGAAATCAGGATGATGACAAGAACTGGACTTTTTGGACTTTTTGGACTGATTTTTTTCATGTAAAAAGCACTAGTAATAGTATTGTTGATGTTTCCATTTTTTTATAAGGCACAAAATATCTGTATTTTCTTCAAGCAGAACTGAAAATGTCGTATTTGTAGGTGTAAATAAAACCTAACTCTCTTCTGTTTCATTTAGAATAAATGGCAAATCTGAGTCACTCTATGAACTTAGCTTTATTTTACTTTAAGCAAAGTTCATAATTTTAGCTTTTTGATTCTCATAATGTATTATGTTTTTGCCATGTTCTCTCACAACTAGGGTACAGTTTGCTACCCGATATGCAGGAGTGAAAGTTTCCCCTTCTAAAAGTGATACTTGGTTCTAAAGAGGGGAAATTCAGGAGTACAACACAGGCTGATACAAGGCATGTGGAGATTACTCAGTTGTTATTTACCAATGAAAATCACTACCTTCCCCACCACACCTCCCCCTCCCCCCCCTTTTTTTTTTTAATTTCCTATTTTTCCCCACACGGAGACAGTCAAGAAGGCAGAGCTAGGTTTTGGCTTCTTTGTTAGCTCTGTTGTGCACATTGTTCCAGGGGCTAGCACAAAATTGGGGCCGGGGGGAAGGGCAGGATGTCTTTTAAGCTTTAAGTGGGACTTAAATTCTCTTTACACTTTGGGCTGATGTTCTGCATGTGGATTAAATTTTAACTTTAAAGCTTACAGTTGAAACTATTGTGCGTAGCTTGTACATGATTGCCAGATACTTTTTGCCATCTGTTAGATCACCTCCAGTTCCACCAGTAACAAAGCAAACACACAGACTTTCAGATGCATTTGGTATATGGCACATTTAGATTTTATCCATATTTTTATGCAACCCTGCTCCAAATAAAAAGGTAACTCCTGCAGTATTTCCAGTTCTTCTTTAATTTGTGTTGTCCAGATACTTTGCTCACATTTTCAAATAAAAGTCCTCTCCAGATAGAGTCAGCAAGGAGATATTTGTAATACAATAAATTTAGTAATAGCGGTTCATGATGGGAGGTTTCTTGACGGGCATCAAGGTGTTTGTTTCTGTCACAGCTACTTTATTTTAGCTGGAATATGATGTTCTGTTGACTAGTGTTTGGTTCTCGTAATTCTGATTTCCATTTTAAATTGTTGTAGGTAATGTACATTTACATATCATGCTAATGGCTAGTTTGATAATTACTTAATTAAGCCATCAGACAACAATGCATTCTGAACAATGCAAATTATTTAGCTGATCTTTTCATGAGCAACTGGAGAAAAACAATATTTTAACTTTTTCTGTAATGAAATATTTCTACTATTGAGCATTGTAATTCAATTTGTAAGCCATGACCCCTCATAAACTGTTGTTATCACTCTGATTAATAAAGAGCCAATTTGCTCTTGCAGCTTCGTCACTTGGGAAATGATGAGGTTCACATCGTCTGGTCTGAACACACCAGGAACTACCGCCGAGGCATTATACCCACAGATTTTGGAGATGTTTTAATTGTTATTTATCCGATGAAGAATCACATGTTTTTCATAGAGATAATGAAGAAACCAGAGGTAGGTTTTGACTGCTTTGTTGGACCTATCCTATGTGTTATGCAGGTGAGCAACAGTTTTGTTGCTTAAATAAAGCTCAGTGGTTTAGAGTTCGGGGTTGTTTTTCCAGCAAATATGAAACACTGTCTGTCTGTCTGGGTTTGAACATATGCTGAGCATGAAGCTTTTACTTTCAAACTAGAATTATTAATAACAATCAAAATTGCTCTAATTAATTCTATATTTGTGCTTAGTGCTTTGAGAAATGTTTCAGAATTCTCAGCCCATAGGAGTTATTGTACAAAGAACAATGTTTAAAATCATGGTGAGTTTCTAGTGTCAGGCAATAAAAGCAAAATAACAGAGATTTAAGTTCCTAATTTGCTACTAATTCACCCCATACGGCTTGGTCACTGTTGTACATATGGTACCGTGCATAACCTCACATGTTTTTGAGACCATCCTCGTAATCTGACGCAGTGGGATGATGTAGGCATTGAATATCCTTAAATCAAACAAAGTATTTGAGGTTTAGTATTTTCTGTTTCAAGCATTGTTATGCAACCACATTTGAGACATTTTTTTAAAATAATGGATATATGTCGTTTGCAAAATGTCAGGGTCTTGTGTATGTACATCTGTACATAGGTATAAAAAAATGCTACTTTAATAAATGCTTGTCTGGTACATTATGGATGCAAAACTGTGTATGAAATACACTTTATGAAAGTCATTGGTGTGATAAATACTATTTCCCTTATATGAGGGACAATATTTGTCCCAGAGAATAACCAGCTGTGGAAAAACGCATATATCAGATAACCTGTCTACCAAAATTTTTTAAGTTGTGAATGCAGAGCTGTTATATATTAAGAAACAG